>NC_134714.1:110652222-110957500 GCF_049634645.1 Pelodiscus sinensis | reverse complement strand
ATTTATTTCAGCTGCTACATATGACATCAGGCACTGTAAGAGAACATTTCAGGGTTTCAGCTGCAATCAGTTGTATAACAACTAACTGAATTTCAAATGGTAATGGTAAGAGTTATTTTAAAATATCATTTGAATTAGTGGAAGTGTAATACTATATATATTTCCCTTCTTAAACTGTCACCAGAGAGAACATCAAGTCACTGAAGACATGATTCTATTTGGTGCTCTGGTGCAGAAGTTGTCAGGATTTGGGTTTTCTTTTTCTTTTAATACATCCCTATGCTTTGTGATGTTTATTTCAATATATTTTAAAGAAAATATTGTAATGGAACCTTGAGCACTTTGGGGTTGGGGAATAACTGATAATTTAATCATGATTCACATTTTCCCCTAGGATTGCTTTTGCACTTTTCTTCTAGCTATTACAGATCAATTCTGAAAGGTGCTGTGCACCTTCAACTCCTATAGGAGTCAGTGTAAACTGTGCAGTCCTTCACAGGGAGTGTTTGGCAATTTGCAGGGTTGAACCTTAAATATGGGAAAGTACTGTAGCTTCTTTTGCAGTTGCTGCAATTAACAGCAATAGTGTGCAATATAGAGGCTGTACTCTAGCTGATCTCACTAAAAATGAATGACTGAGCATTGTAGGTTCTACCTGTGAGACTACAGGAAGCTACCATTAACATTCTGTGATATTTTCTCATGCCTAGCCCAAATGTTATAATAAAATCCTTTCAAAACTACATTTGTGTTTACATTGGGAAGCTCATTAAAAAATAAATTACAATAATTAAACACAAAGACTTATTTTATTTTCTTAGTTCTACTAAACGTGTATTTAAAGTGTCAGAAATTGTAGCTTTAGTTTGTTCTGTATTCCATGAAATGATACCATTAGATGTAAAGGGCATTTAAAACTGACAAAAATTTCATCTGTGAATTGTATGTCGGGATGGGGGAAAAATCCTAATGTCCAACCTAAACCTCCCTTGCTGAAATTTAAGCCCATTGCTTCTTGTCCTATCATCAGACATTAAGGCAAATAATTTTTCTTCCTATTCCTTGTAAACACCGATTTAGGTACTTGAAAGCTGCTATCATAACCCCTCTCAGGCTAATTTTTTCCAAACCAATTATTTCAATCTTTCTTCATGAATCATCATTTTTGTTGCCCTTCTCTGGGCCTTCTCCAATTTCTCCTCATCTTTCCTGAAGTATGGTGCCCACAATTGGACACAATATTCCAGTGGAGGCCTAATCAGTGCACAGTAGAGTGGAAGAATGACTTTTCGTGTCTTGTTCACAACACTTCTGTTAATGCATCCCAGAATCATATTTGCTTTTTTTGCAACAGTGTCACACTACTGACTCATATTTAGCTTGTGGTCCACTATGACCCCTGGATCCCTTTCTGTAGTACTCCTCCCTAGACAGTCGCTTCCCATTCTGGATGTATGAAACTGATTGTTCCTTTCTACGTAGAGTACTTTGCATTAGTCCTTATTAAACTTCATCCTATTTACCTGAGACCATTTCTCCAGTATGTCCAGATCATGTTGAATTATGACCCTATCCTCCCCAAAGCACTTGAAACCCCACCCAGCTTGTTATCATCTGCAAACTTAATAAGCGTACTCTCTGTGCCATCATCTAAATCGTTGCTGAAGACATTGAACAGAATTGGTCTCAAAACAGATCCCTGTGGAACTCCACTTGCTATGCCCTGCTAGAATGACTGTGAACCACTGATAACTGCTCTCTGAGAGCAGTTATCCAACTAGTTATGCAAAATGAACAATTTTATATGCATGTAGGATCAGGGATAGATTAAGGGGGGGGGGGCTAGCCAGGTAGCTGCCCGGGGCGCCAACCTATGGGGGGTACCTGATTAAAGTGGTAAGGGGCACAGCGTGCCCGGAGGCGTGGCCGCACATGCACCGCGCACCCGGGGCTGGACTGCACATGTGCCGCATGCCCGCTGCCTGGGGCACAGCTATGGCTTGGTCCGGCACTGTGTAGGATATTGTACTGTGTAACCGCTACTGGGCGGGTTTGAACCTGGGACCTCAGGAGATGACTATAGGAGCCTGTGAGCTAAAAGCCAGTTGGCTCTCAGCCCATGCTGTAGACGTCTCTTGATTTTAACTGTTGCTGTGGTTTAGGTACCACTTGTATTACTCAGTAACCACACTAGGCACCCATTCCAAACAAGGAAACTCTATGCACAACACTGTCTTGTTACACACATGAGCCTGCTTTAGTAAAGTAAGTGTTGTAACCTAAACACAAATTCCCCATCACAAAACCCAAATTGAGGTATGATATTTTAGACTCATTTCACATTGCTTTTTGAAGGGTAAAATGCTCATTCATGAATCTATGTGTCAAGTGCTGTCACTTTAAGAACGCAGTGAGCACCTTCTTCTAGAGCTCTATGAATAGTGCTTAGCGTTCTGCACTGCCCTTTTAGATAATGCTGTGTTGTTAGATATCAGCTACAGTGCTCACATGTTCAGGTGAACCTCTGACTTGTGGAGAGGTGCAAAATGAAGAGGAGGAGTTTCCCATGCTGTGTAATACGTATGATCTAAATCAGACCCAGTGGTTCAGATTATGGGCTAGTTTTTCTCATTTTGACATGTCCTAGTAATAGGGTGGAGAGGGAAAAGTATTCCTGGTGAATTTGGGCCTGAGACTGGGCACAGAATGTGGGGGCAGCTCTGCTTGCTGGTACATATTGGGGCAGGGTCATGGCCTTGCCTTTCTCTCCACCCCCTGTGTGTGCTAGTTTGAAGCAGTGTTCACATCTTCTCTGTGACTAAGGGATAGGCCTTATCTGGTCCCTGTGCAGGGGTGGAAGGTAGAAAAAGGATCTCTTGGTAGCTTTTGCTGAAAAGAGCAGGTTGCTGGTGTCACTTGACTTTTTAAAAAATCAGAAAGGATGGACTTACATGCTAGATTGCAGTATATCCTATCAGTAGGTGTCTAAGGGCTCTGAGTATTTATTAATACATGTGAAATTTAGAAAATATGATCCATAGCACTATACAATGCACATTTTTCACGGGTTAATTTTTAAAAATAAATCCTATTTTGTAAATAAATCAAAATGACAAAGAAGTGTATAACATGTAAATCCTAAAAAGGCACTCTTTTGAGTGGCATATCATGTCCATAGCTGCTGTATCTGTCAAACTCAATCTTCAATTTTACAGAACACTGTGGACTATTCATGATATAGTCTCTTGTCAAAATGCAGATCTCACTGCTGGATAGACAGTCCACATATTGAACACTCTCAAGAAATCTGTTTTGAAAATGTTAGTTCATATTTGCTCAATTTACCATTCCAAAACCCTGCTCTTTAAATACTTAACATTTCGAAAGTCCATTATACAGACTGTAGATGGAATGATCTGTGGAATCTCTCTCATCTCTGTAGGTATACATATATCTGTGCCATCTGATTCTTTCACTTCATGCATCTGATGATGTGAGGTGCGGCTCGCGGAAGCTTATGACCTAATAAATTTGCAGTCTTTAAGGTGCAACTGGACTCCGTGTTGATTAAGTTGAAACTGAAAGTTGTTTTTTCGTTTGAAAAGCAATTTGCTTGTCGTTTGAGTCACATGTCAGGTTCCAGTCTGGCGTTATCTTTTACGAGTTAGAGATAAACCCGTGGATTTAGAAGTTTATAATAACAGTAGTGCAGTTGATGCATATGTACCTGTGAAGCCACTCCAGGGCACTAGTGTAATATTTGCATATGTGAGACACTGGGGCAGTTCTTACCAGCATTTATGCTTTTATAGATTTATCTATCTGTTCTTTCTCGTTTTCACTTAATACAAGACTTATACATCATATTGCTAAATGACAGAAGGGTTGCATTGGTGTAGTTGATATGAAAATGAACTTCCTTTTTTGAGTAGCCTTTCAGGCTTATCCATTAGAGACATTTAGATTTGATATTTTTATTTTTGTTTGTTTTGTTTTCTTGCTAGTAATTATGTTTGCACTTTGCTGATGTCTAGTTGTGCATTATTACAATGGAAGGTGACAATTTGATTGTCTTCAGTTGGAAAAACAAGTAATTTTATATTCACCAAGCTGTCAGGTAACACTACCTCGCAGTACTAAGAGCTCCTGGCAATGTGGTTTGGCACCTATATTTAACTGCTTTGATGCTTGCATAACCTTTACTGAATCAAAAATACTTTGCCTGCTAGAAATGTTTTTAGTCTTGTACTGTAAGGTTTTCATTAAGAAGATAATCTGTTGCTGAACTGGAGAAACATTGTTTCATGTTATGCGGAGGTAATAATTAGGTGATCTAATGCAAACTGACTACAGATGAGCCTGAAATTGAGACTACATTTCATTATCTGAAATGAAGATGAATTACAGATATGTTGTGTTTAACTTACAAATGAGCATCAGGAATATTGGGGGGAAATCTGTAGATAAGTGTATCACTAAGTTCTGTGGGGTTTGGCACTATGTCATAGCACATCAACTTTTTTTCAGCTCTGTGACTAGATTTTCACTTTACTATATTTTGTGGACTCGCTTGCAACTTACGAAAATTGATTATAGGTGGAAAATATATAAAGACATTGTGTGTTATCAATGTAGCACATCCTGTGAAAGTATCAGAAGCATTTAAATAACAACCTGTTAGGAGCTTCTGCATTACAGATTAATGTACTGAGTTACACATTTCAAGTTATTAAAGCAAGAACATTATTAGCTTTATTAGGATAAAAAGCTATTTCAGTTTTTGTGTGAGTTGTTGACTCAAAGTCTAAGCATGTTGAAATAAATTCTTCTAAGTATTTTTAGGCATCCTTTATCAAAACCATTTATGCAGTCTTTCAGCTAAACAATTAAGCATTCTTTTCCATAAAGAGCTGTGACTTAATGTTTATTTATAGGAACTATTGTTTTTATCTTATTGTTAATGGGCTGCTTTTATTTATACTGTATGTTCTCTTACTTGCTGCCTAAAGCAACAAACTCTAACTAGTTATGATGGATAAGTTACTAGTACACTCACTATTGTTCACATGTTGTAAGGTCGTTGGTAAAGATTGCTAGAAGTCAGGCTTTTTTTTTGCAACAGTAGGAAATTGGATACACAGAGACACATGTCACAGTCATAGGACTTAAAGGCCTCACAGTCACCACAGAGAAGCTAATGCTAACCAATTAAACAGAGGTGGTTGGTTACGTGATGTAACATTATCAGGAGAGACAATTCATGAGTCAAAGCATTCCAGGGCATATGAGCTCCAGTCCAAAGAACAGTCTTAAGCTGCATAAATAAAGTGACAGCAATATTGTCAGCTAAAAATAAACTATAGAAAATATTAACTTTGTGAGTCGAGAAGAACATGTCTCTGGTACTTATTCATTATCATGTAATTCACTGCCCTTCTCTGCATTCTGTATGAGTGTTCCTGCATATTCTCAGGGGAAAATATTGATACTGAATAAAGAAAGAAGAATATTTCACGTACCAAAAATAGCTTGCATAGGATTTTCACCATAAAGTCAGTAGGGGCTGTAGAGTCAGTTTTGTTTAGTTCATTTTAATGGGTTTGATAGTCAGGTAAAGACACAGAATCATTTATTTAAGTCTAATATTTTACACTAAGCCCTGGTTTGGAAGGGACTTGCAAGGGTCATCTAGTCTAGCGCCCAGGATATGTGCATGACTGCACTATCAGCACAATTAACAGCAATGGCAAAAAGGGAATGGCAGTTTTGCAAAAAAATGTTTTTGCAACATTCAGTAAACAATGCAGATACTATACATTTGAGAGAATGAAATGGAGATGGGACCAGAAGGGTGGGCATACCTGAATATGTATTATGGAGGCTGCACTTATATCACTTAGCTTGACATTTAGCTTAGCTGGAGTCTTGGGTGTTGTTCACTGCCATTCCTTTACTCTAGTCCTTCGTCCTTTTTCCCCTCTCTTATTCCCAAGGTGATTCCTGGAATGAACTTTCTCATGAATCAACTTCAGAGATCTTTACAAACATTATCTAGCTAATCCTCATGACACCCTTCTGAAGTAGGCTTTGGAAAACTGAGAGATAGAACAATTGATTTATCAAAGGCCACTCTGGATCTCCACGGCAGAATCAGGAGTTAGTAGCTTTCAATCCTGTGGAGAACCCACAGCCCTCTTCTTGTTCTCACAGAGCCTGACTCCATATAAATTTTGTGTGTAAGCAGTGTTCCATGTAAGCTGAGCACTTGGACAGCCATGCAGGAGAAATTCAAATGCTGCTCAGCTGATTAGCAGAGTGCCCACAGCCAGCAGCATGGGTTTCTACTGGTGGTGCACATCTGTACATGCCTTAGTGCACATAGCAAAATTTATTCTGTACATGGATGGAAAAACTTAGAAGGAACCCTGTGTGTGGATGATACATGTGGGAGTGTGGGACTTTAGGAGCAGTGAGCATTTTAGTAACTGCTCATTCCGGTTACTAATGCTCTTTGCAATCAGATGTGGGGTTTTATCATTTTAGGAAATAAATATTTATTCGTACATGACAAATGGATTACAGCATTAGATAAACAATGAATTACATTACTGAGTTATGCCTACATCACTTTGTTTTAGTGGACCAGAGCTGCAAAGTTATTTGGCTATTGGTACCACATTTTCATTTTTCTTTAAATTAAGTCATAATTGAATGCTCCCATAATTAGAAATTGGGATCCAAAGGCAAATAGCGATAATTTTCCTGTGTGTTTACAATATTCTGAGCCAGTTCCTCAGCTGGAATAAATCAGTGCAGCACCATTCATTTCAATGGAGCTCTGTCCATTTACTTCAGTTTAGGGTCTGGTCTACAGTTTATATTAGTGGGGTTGCACAGATGTAAGGAGTGGTCAGTTAAGTCATAATTCATGGATGTAGGCCTTGAGTTTAGGAGGGGTCCTGAGGTATCATGATTTGACTCACACGTTCCATGTAGGAACTACTTCCATAGAGTGCTGGAATCTGCCATGGGGCGGAAGAGTAGGATGGTATAATTGACTGGAGCAGCACGCAGGCACTTTCACAAGGATCTGGGTGTTATCTATAGCAGAGGGCCCTTTGGTTAAGGTTTGACAAGGAGAAACTTCTCTTTCTGCTGCCCTTGCTCTGGAGTGTGTGAGAGAGGACTTCAGTGTCCACAGTTATGAGTATCCTCTTTCATGAACACTAAGTTCTTATAAAAAAGCTAGAATGAAACATGGTTCTCTTCATGTAAAGATTTTTTGAGGACTTCTACACATTTTTTGTTTTTATCATTCTTTTGGGTCTTGATTCATGAAAGTACTTAAGCATGTGCTTATTCGTAAGCAGACGAGAAGTCCATTTTGAAGTCATTTGGACTGTTTAGATGCTTAAACATGTGATTAAGTGCTTTGATAGACTGAGGCATTGGGGGAGGAAATAAGAATGGCCACCTTTAGGGACAGGAGGCAATGCATTATCAAAACATAATTAATAATTAGGATTATAAATTTAGCTTTACGAATGCTTTGATAGGGTGGAACAAAACAGTCTTTAGATTCCCTGGTCGGCCACCACATGTGTCCCTTCTCATTGTTATCATACGGTTTCAGTATTTTAAATTACGATGAGGTGCTCACATTATTGTTGTCTGTGTAATTTGGGGTTAAATGTCTAGTGGGTAGACCAAAACTGATCCCTAATTTCCCCTGTAGCATTTCATCATTTGGTCCTTCTGTCAGTAATGGATGGACAGTATTAGACATTACATGTCTTTGGTGTTAGGGATGCCACTTAGTTATTTAAAGGAAGCAGCTTTAAATCATGTGAAGAACTTTGACATTCAGAAAAGTCTTAGATGAAAAGTTTCTATAATCATTTCTCGTTTTGGGAAGGGATGACAAGCATTGCCTCTAGAGAAAAAGGAAATCTGTGATGTTTGTTTAGAACAGTGTTTCTTAAACTTTTTAAGACTGAGGAACACCAAACAATAATTTTGTTTTATGAAGAACACCAGGGATTTTTTTTTTTTTACTCAACAACAACAACAAAAAAAGGCGGGAGGAAAGTTATTTAGCAAAAAAAAAAAAAGAAGTTGCCTGCCCCTTGTTCTCCAAGGCACACCTCCAACTGCCTCGCAGCACACCAATGTGTTGTGTAACACAGTTTAAGAAACACTGGTTTAGGATGACTGACTGCAAGGCTCTGTTAGAGAACAGGCGGATTATTATATGGGTAAAATTTAAGACTCCTACATTTTGACAAAATACTAGAGTGGCACAGACTGAAGGAAGATTTTGGCTTTACAACATGGAGACCAAGGCTGGCTGAAATTGGGTCCCACTTTACCAATGCTTCCCACTTCCTCAGCTTCAGTGAGGTTTGGCAAAATGGTTCCTCTTTTGTCCATCTCAGTTTGAAAGCGAGATGTGTCTTGTTTTAGTTTTGTAAAACCCAAACCTGTGTTTGTTTTACCCAAATTAGGAAAACTGAATAGGGGAATGGACATCAGATAAATGATTCTGGATTCGTACACGTCTTTCTCAAATCCCGTAGGTATACTATTTGTCTTGGTCACAGTTATGCCTCAGCTAACTAGTCAATTTAACCAGTGTGACAATGTATTTTTTCTCTGATTATAATGTGTGCTGTGTATTCAATACACTGATATCATGTGAGTGTAATTTCCTCTTATTTTATCTTCGCTGCACAGTATTATAAATAAACAGTTAAAAAAATAAAGAAAAAAAGCACCAAACAAATCTATTGCATCTCGTTTTAAGATTGTACCACTGTAGACACTTGTTCTAGTAAAGTAGAATTGGACCCACTTGATTGCATTTAAATTTTTCATGCTTCAGCAGTTTGGCTAGGAGCACAGTAAAGAAAAACCCCACGAGCGAGGATAGTTTAGAATAATAGAACTTGATTTTGTGTATTATAGCGGCACCATTTGCGCTGCTTTAGTTAGGGTTGTGTCAGCACTTCCATTATAAACCCCTGTTTTCAGGGGTTATAACTAGGGAGATTTTTTTTGAACAGAAATTAAAAAAAAATCATTTGACTGATTTTAATTTACAACAGAGCAAAAACAAAATAAGGTGAAATGGAATTTAGCAACTTTGAGACACCTTTTACATATCTAATTTATTTGTACTCCTGAAATTGTAACCCTTATTAGGGAGTATGGTAAGTTAGTTTTTAATAAGTTAAGTTTAAAATTGCAAAATCAATAATGTTTAAAAGTGAGCTACTGTTCAAACCCAAAATATTTTTCAACATTTATTTTGGCAAAACTACCTGTTTTATGGATCAATGGGACAATAACTGAGGACTAATCTGGTGGGCTATTTCAGGGGAACTTTTGATCATACATCCTGGAAATGTATGTGTTAAATTCAGCTTATGGTTAGATCCTGATCATATAGTCTTCCACATGGTAAATAGGTGTTTTCCATGGTTAGGGCTTACAGGAACTGGCCCTTACACCCGAGTTTTCCCATTTAATGTAGTGCAGAAAAAAGTAACTTAGACTTGTAGGGAAGGGTTGATGGCTACAGCTATGTAGTCCTGTGTCTGGGTTAGTATATTTTTGAGATGGCACATTCCCTCCCTTTCTATAAATAATTAACTTACATAAAATATTATAATACATTTGTGTGTGTATATAAAATATAGAAGATATCTATCTATCTATCTATCTATCTATCTATCTATCTATCTATCTATCTATCTATCTATCTATCTATCTAATAATAGACATTTTTTCTACTGTACTACATAACAAGTAGGTAGCTTTACTGAATGGTCACTTGAGGAATTACCAAAAGCCTATTTACGAAATAGAGGTGAAGCCTTTCTAGACTAATTATATTCAGCATGTAATTTCTAAACTTCACTCTGAATTTTGATTTTCAATTAACATTCCCAATTTGAAGATAATTTTCTATTTAATGTAATTGCAGGAAATAATTTATTGGCTGATTAAGACTGGGGGCCCAACCTTCCTTAAGAAAACACTCCCTAACAAACCAGCCTTTAGAGCCAACTCATAGCTTTGGACAGATTTAGCCTATTTTCACAGCTGCACAGTTGTGTTTAATTAAGATTGGGCACTATTATTCATTGGTGCAATTTGTACTTGAAATTATTCTTAGGAGACATTTTCATTTCTGGTTTTGTCATGATTAATTTATACTGAAGAAACAACCAGAGCTATTGCTATTGGAGGAAGCCAGTTCAGTTTTCTAACAGGAATGGTATCTGTTAAGGAAGTGAAGTCAATGCAGTTTCAAATGATCAGTTTTAAATGCATATTGTGACTTTCAGTTTTAAATGCATAGTTTATAAACTTCATAAAATCATATTAAATTTATTATATTGTCATGTGAACAAGTACATTAACATGATGACAATAATAAGAAATATAGAAAGGAAGCTCTCATTTTAGGTTAAATTTATCTTTTGATTATCTTAGGTCACAGAAATTATGAGCCAGAGCCTTTTGACATACTTATAACAATAATAATTTCTGAACTCTACACTTATGTGCACCATGAACATGCATTCTTTTATGGAGTATGAATGTTATATTCACAGAATTTTGCTCACTGACAACTTTAATACTCTTAAAGGAACTGCAAACCTTTTCCCCCAACTAGTATTAAGTTTGAGGCAGGATTATCATTATTTGTAGAATGGTTATTCTAAATAGGTACCAGCATTTTAATGTGTATCAAAGCACTTCAAAAGCTTGTAATACTTTTATTTAGAACTGTGCATAATTAGATTAGCTGTTCCTATATTAATTTTTGTCACTGTAGAATACTAAATCTGAGCCCCCTCATTAATTGTGAGAAATTTAGCATTAGCTGTTAAATCCTATGTGAAACATGGGCTGCTACATAAAAACTACTGTTTAAATTGGAATTAACTTAATTATTTTTCTTTGCACTTGATATTTCCTTCACTGTAATATTCATGAAAGCATGTGACACATTTGTAAATTTAACTGTTAGTCTCAGATTTCTAGACCCTTTAATCAGTATTTATTTGTCTGTAGAAACAGTACTAGTGAGTTAATGATTTGCTAATTTGAAAAATGCTCATGTGGTTTCCTATGTTAACTGATTTGTGCATTTTTAAAGAAATGGTATGAAATCAATTATTGTTAAAGAGCAATTAAGGTGGAGATCTTATTTCTTAGTTCCACAGCAATTTTAGTATTACAGATATTATAAAGTTACTTAAAACTGTAAAAAAATATAATATGTTTTAGATGTCTGCTTTGACATATATGATTATTTTCACTAGAAACTTTCAAAAAGTGGTTTAAAATGTTGAGTTTAAATAATTTAGGTTTTAATTTAAGTAATAGAAACTGCAGCAAAACTGTGTTTGCATATGGTTTGGCATTAAAAAGCTACTATTAGGAAAACAACATTTTAAATAAAGATACTTATTTATTGCAACTTGAGACCCAGATTTAACTGAATTCTTTCAAATGCTTTGTATCTTGTATTCAATGTCTAATAAAGATGGAAATATAATTATTTCAGGCACTTAAGTCAAACTGCAGAAGATTGCCTCAAGTCTAATCATACATTATCAGTCATTCATTCAGTAAGCCACTTACAGTTTATAGCACCCTTCAAGTGAATATCTCAGAACCCTTTCCAAAAGGTAAAACTGGATACAGTTTTACTGGTTCAGAGACTGCAGAGCTTTAAACAAACAAATCATAATATGTCTTTGGAACAGGTTGGCTAATGACTTAAGGAAACAAATTCCACACACAAGGGACAAAGTAAGCAAAGGATCCAGTCACGCAAACCCTCATTTATATGAGTACTCCATATTTACACAAGTAATCCCACTGAAGTCAAATTAAGGCTTTAGGACTCTTTCATGAGAGTAAAAGTTTAGAGGACTGGGCCCATAGATACAATTGACGGAATATACATGTCCAGAAGAGTCATCATTCTCTTAGAGCTGGAGAAAATTATACCATTTTTCAAATAAATGTGATGTCAATACTGTGTTTCACTGGGAGTCACTAAAGATCCATTTATCACAGAACTGAGATTCTCTGAACTTTTAAAGAACCTTTTAAGTGACCAAGGTTCTAGATTCTCCAAACCCTTAGTACTGTGAGCAATCCTACAGTGGAATTACCTACATGAGAAAGGACTTCTCATGTGTATAGTGTTTGCCTTCACTTTCCAGGTTTTGCACTATAGCTTTCTCCATGCTCTCAGTAGTAAAAATCTTATGTCCTACTCTTTTTTGTTGTTCTACAGAAGAATGTCTTCCAAGCAGGCCACCTCTCCATTTGCCTGTGCAGCTGACGGAGAGGAAGCAATGACCCAGGACTTAGCATCACGAGACAAGGAAGAGGGCAACAACGATCAGCACATGGCTTCCCATCTCCCTCTACACACCTTAATGCACAACAAACCTCACTCGGAGGAGCTACCAACTCTGGTTTCCAGCATACAACAAGAAGCTGATTGGGACAGTGTTATCTCAGCCCAGCATAGAATGGTACGTTCCCCATTTATATGCCACTTTCTGAATTTAGCGTTTCAGAAGATTCTTCACTTCTCATTTTGAAGAGCCTATTCAGTGCAGCTCTTCATAGATGTGAAACTTTTGGATGTCAGACTTAGTAATAGCTCAACATCAATATGGAATGATTATAAATTACCATTATATAATCTTGTTAAGTATATAGGGCTATATGAATGAGGTCATATGATGAGTTCATCTTTAGGAAGGAAATGCATCTATTTGTCATGTTTTCAGTCATCCCCTGATTAATGTCATAACCTCTCTAGCTCATATATTTGCGTATTCATTTCAGCAAGAAGAGTGTAGCTCATAACTGTCTGTCATCTAATTGGGCTGCAGGAGTTGTTGAAGGCAGAAAGAAACTTTAATATATTTCTAAAGAAGGGCCTTCCCTTGTCTACAAATGCACATGCAAATAATAAATGTAGTGTTCATTTTCTCTCTGAAACTCACCAAAACAAAAACATTCATAGTCTGCTGGAACCCGGAGGCGAACATCTAGGTTGATACCACAACTCATTATGTTTACTGGAAACGGCAGCCCTTCCTACTCTAGATCTCCAGTTTAAATAAGTCCAAGCAATGTTAGCAGTGACCGAAAGTTGTCACTGCCTGATATTTGTTCAGTGGCTTATATGAGATGAAATTTGAGTTGTCTGTCCTTTGGACAAACATTCATGTGACAAAGACGCCATTATGATCGAAATAACCAGCAGTCTCCATAGAACTGCCAAATACTGAATGGGCATGGAGATTAAATGAACTTCTGACCAATATATTTGCCCCGGTTGAGCAAAATCAAGTTGTGTGGACTGGATAGTTGCTTCTTACTGTATCTGTTCTGTGGATGGAGAACTCTGGTTTTCAAACCACCATCTTTCACAAGCACTTCATTCTCCGAAATAATCAAAATAGAAATGCCTGCCTTTTCTTTGTTCTTGTAAGTTTCTCAGATATTGGGAGATTTAAACTATTCATATATTAGATCCTGGGAATGAAGGCACTAAATACATGCTAAGTATTTCTGTATTATTAATCACACTTATTAAATTAATTGGATGGATTAGATTATATAAATAGAGCAGGAAAATGCTGTCTAATAAGTAAACCACAAATTGAGTCTGTGAATAGCCCATTGCAAGATCATGGCTTAAAAAGTCACCAAGAGTCTGATGCTAGTTGCTAAACAGATGAAATTTCCCTTGATTTCAACGGAAATTATGTGCAGTATTTTCTGTTTGTAAAGATAGACAAGAATGGTCATAGAGCACATATATCTATAGATAATTATTTAGGTAATGGCTCGTATAGAAAATTCCTTGCTATTGGAATAGAGGCTCATTTTAATTGCATATGTGCTCAAGAAAGCCAATAATTAAAAATTCACAGTAATTCTCAGTTAATTCCATTTTATAGTTAGAGAAACTGAGGCACAGCTCGGTTGACCAGGTATTTTGAAGAAAATATGAGTGAGTGTCATTCCTGAGTGAGGCACATACACAATGGGAGTTGCTGCTTCAGGGCAGAAGTGGTAGTTATGGAGTGACTCTGTCATCTAGAAGGAAGGAATTCCTAAGCTTGCTGGAATCTGCCAGGGCACAGGCTATAAACTCAGGCTGTGTGCTGAGTGATATATTAGTACCTCAGTCAAAATGTTTGAGCCTCACAGAATATGATGAAACAGCCTGCTTATGCAAAGTAATTTAAAATTGTTTTACATTTTTAATGGAAAAATGTCCATTTTTGAATTATACACTTTCCGGCCAACATTGGTGTACCTCTGAGGAGACCAAATAGCTAGAAGTCACTCTATTGCCTACCATGTTTCAGAAACAGGTGCATATACTTAAGCTTGAGTGATTTAGCATTCTGGCTTTCCTCCTTTGTTTCCGAAAATATAACATCATACAGTTTGATAAAGTTCCTGAAAATTGTTTGCTGGTCCAACTACTCCCTTGAATCAAGTTCAACCAACTTTATTCTGGTAAATCTCAGCCAAATCAGTGGGAACTTTTGTCTAAGAGGACTAAGTATAACATAAGGGCCAGAAGTGAAAATTGAAGTTCTAAGGCTTTAGATCAGATAATTTGACTATAAAACAAATACAACAATAAAGCCCCAGCTTTCTTGTATAAATGGAGTCTAGGAAACTTTAGGTAGTGACTGTAACACAGAAGTTGTGAAAAATATTAACTTAAAAAAATTGTTACAATGTGAGGCTGTCACTCAGAATAACTTATTCAATATTTTTGACAAAGAGCCTAATTCTGCCATGGATCCTTATGTACCAATCTCATTTACTCCTGTTAATTGTCTCTGTTTGCATGAAGCACTCCAAATTCGCTAGCAGTTGCTGATCTTGCTGAGGAAAGGTTAATAGTGTTCTAATAACTCACTGATACAGGTGGCAACTTACTCAATCCTGATGTAAGGTGCTGGAGTGACTCTTTAATAAGTTATAAGATAGGAACTCTTGGAGCTGCTAAACCCGAGGAAACAGCTTGAGCAGCGTGCTGTTCATTTCTTTGTTAATAAAACTGAACTTCATGAAAAATAGTCCGTTTTTGACTTGGATGTTGTCTATGTGTAAAGCAGGTTGAGAAAGGCACTTGCTTCTATCCTCTTATTCTGGGGGAACCCCCCACCTCCCAAAAACCCAGTTGTGCTGTTGTTAAATGTACCATTAATAGGCCTAGTTGGGTTACAAGGTGGTAAATTGCATTCATCTATAGAAGGAAGAATTTGTCCTTTATTGTGTTACCTAATTAAATGTGCACCCTTACCTTCTTTGTACTCTCAAGACTCCCAAAGACCAGTGGAAGTTCTGGTAAAAACAATATACAGTATGAAGCCCTATGCAGAGATGAAAATGATGCAGCTCTTCGATGAAAACAGATATTGCAATATGAAAATTTGCCTAAGAAAATATCAGCAAAGTTGTTTTCAGTATTCAATACAACACTTTCTGTAACATAAGATACCTTTTAAACATCATTGCACATTATCATTAAAAAAAAAAAAAGAAACCATGCTGGCTAGAAATGTTTTCAAACTTTCACTCCCTTTTGATATCAGGCATTGCTTTCCACTGAGTCCTTTGTGTATTCTGAATGTCTGGAAGCCAAAATATTTTGTTTTAACTCCCACTCTATAGTATTTCCCAGCTGTGTACTTATATGGTGTAATAAAAGGATTTAACAAATGAAAAATAGCAGCTGCATTTGGAGATTCCCTTTGTGCTCCCTTTTCATTTGACAGATTCAGCAATGTGTAACAACTGTAACGTCAGACCTGTAATGACTTACACTACAAGTATCATATCACCAACCAATTTGATTTTACAGAGGAGGGAAAATAAAACAATAGAAGGATTTGGTCCTGCAGTGTTTCGTTGCAGAGCTAGAGACACTATATTTTTGACTTTAACTTAAAATAAAAATTGCTGGAGGGGTTGATATTTATTTCTGGTGATAAATCTGTTAGCGAAAAACAATGTTCTAAGGTGAAGAGCTAAATTCTTCCTTTATGTAAAACAAAACTAAAAGAAACAAACAAGAAAACAAAATCCTTAAGGAATGGGGGAAAATGATAAAAATTATGTAGGCTTGAAGGTACAGAAACCATATCGGAGGGATTAATAAAGCTTGTACATTGCATTCAAAAAATTTGTTGAAACCAATTAGGAGTTGGTGACAGAGAAGGGGTGAGGAGCGCCAGGAAGACCAAATTGTTAAATCTTGTAGTTAGACCTAAAAGGTATCTGGATAATTTTATGTACTGGTAATTAGCCATGTTACAAAAATAGTAATCATGATTCACACTTCATTTATGACAGGGGCCAGGAAACCACTTCCTCTACTGTACATCCACTCCCATATAGCGCCTTGAACAATTTACCCAGGTCAGTTATGAGGCTTTTATCCTTAATCTTAAGTATCAGGTGTAGTCAGTGACAGGCCACATGAGTAGATGAGCAAATGGTCTGATCCACTATGACAAATTGCACGGTATGTTCCCATGATTCTGCAGTGGGATTCTAACTTCAAACACCATTAGCAGAATTAACTCTGATGTTTTACCTCATGTTGCAGGATCTTTGCTAAATATATCTGGGAGAACAATGGGCCAGATTCTGCTGCTTGTATGAGACACTAATGGTGTACGGGGTCTGCAAAGGAAATGTAATGACCCTGGGGAGAATTCCTCCTTCACAGAACTGCCCCTCTTTCAGGCTACGTCTAGACTGCAGGCTTCTTTTTGAAGAAGCCTTTCTGGAAAAGATCTTCCGAAAAACCTTCTTCTGAAAGAGAGCATCCACACACAAAAGAGCATTGAAAAAGCAATCTGCTTTTTCGAAAGAGAGCGACCACACTGAATGGACGCTCTCTCACATGTGAGCTCTGATTACTATGGATGGAATGGCCACAAGGGAACCTGTGCTTTTTCCTCTTTCCTCTTCTTTCGAAAGAACTCCCTCTTCCCCAACCACACACACCTTTTTCTGAAAGAGCTCTTTCGGAAAAAGGCTTCCTCCTTGAAGAAAGAGGTTTACCAATGTCAGAAAAAACCCTCTGTTCTTTTGATTTTTGTTGTTGAAAGAACACAATTGCAGTGTGGAAGTAAGTGAAGTTTTTTCAGAAAACGGTTGTTTTACCAAAAAAACCCTCTGCAGTGTAGACATACTCTTGCACTTGCCCTCCTTACAGTACTTGCCACAGAGGCATGGCGGGGGGGAGGGGAGGAGGAGGCAAAGTGTGCCAGCAGCAGGTGTGTGTCTGGAGGGGGGTGCAATAACATATTATACTACAGCTGTGCTGAGATATAGAAACCGCTCATAGGAAGTCATGAGGAGACCAGGGTCCCGCCGGGCTATTGTGTTTTATGCTGGGGTCTATATTGACCTTTGGAACAGACAGAATCTGAGAGCTGCAAAGTTGCTTAAAGCCCTCTTTCCCCCTGTGCTCGCCTCATTTACACTGTCTGCACTATGCCTCCTGCCACAGCATACAATACTTTCCAAAGAACAGTGTTATCTGAGATACAGGCACTTTGCGCGAGGGAAGGCAAACATATTATGGCATGACTAGCTTATTACATCCACGGGGTGCTATGTTATCTCCTACAGTTTAGCCAGCACATTTGGAACTGGCATTGATTTCATAGAGTTATATGTCAAATGAAAGAACTGTCATATATTTCACATAGTAATAATATCAAGATTATGTATTTGCTGCAGATTTCAGAGCTTCTCCAATTCTTGCCATATCTGCACATGGCTCTCATCAGTTTGATGGGAATGTTGCACACAGAAGAGAATAGACCCAATATTGTATTTATCTTGTAAATAGTTTTTAAGCCAACAATTATCCAATTTAACTTTCCATAGTCTTAGAAAAATGATTAATGTCAGAAAGATGACAGAAATTGGTGGAACTCATGAAGCTCTTACTGCCTTTTTGCTGATAACCAGAAACTAGTTTTTACATTAAAAGGAATGTATATCAGCTCTGGTTTTTCAGAAGAAGTAATTCAACAATTTTCAAACTTAATAAGCTTTGTCATGGTTGTTTGATATTGTGTTGTTACATCAGTTCATGGCTTCAAATTCTCAAAGCAGAAGTTATAATTTATTTTAAAATACCCACATTTTGAATTAACTTGGTATGTAGATGCATATTTAACATGAACTAAATTAAAGTTCCTAAAATTCTAGCAGTAACCTCTAATTCTTTGTCTGCAAGAGGTTTCACTAGATGAATTGCTTAGGAAAACTGTTATTTGCATGTGCATATCCATACAAACATCAACTGCAAATCCAGAATGGCAATATTCTTTGTAGGGTGCTAAGGGATGAGTATGGAACAAATATCTAGATAGATAAATACTTTCAGATGCAATTTCACAGATGCAAAGTCTTGCTTGAAACTAGCAAGTGCTAAAAGGCAAATTGCATGCTTCATTCTATTTCTCTATTATTATATGCATTTATATGGGCAACTATAATGAAGAAAAGGTAGATAGTGGGTTTTTTTTTTAGAAGCTAACTGTGGCTGTGGACCACTTTTTTGTATATGTTAGTCAGTGATCTGCAAACAGGCATGTGTTTAACTTCAGTAGAATTATTTCTGTACATTAAACTAAGCAGATGTCCACATTTTTACAGGATCAGAGCCTTGCTTATATTAGAGTCATGAGTAGAACACTCTTTAAATTTTAAATTAAAAGTAACAAAACAAAATTATTCCCTTAATAATGTACAAAATAATGTGTTTTGTAAGGATAACTAAATAGGTGATTAATATTGTTAGTGGGCAGGAAGATAATTAGTCTTTTGGTGCAGTAGTTAGTATATTAGTTTTACTCCTGATGCTGTACAACATTTTTTTCAAAAAATAGGCAGTTACCTTAACTATTTAACTAGTTTCCCTATGTTCTTGGAAGAAATACCTCACAGAGGATTCTTAGTTTTTGTCTGGCTCTGTCCAAATCTCACGTTTTCTTTGAACATTTAATCTCTTTATAAAGCTGTTTGTAAAGTCCTCTTTCTCCCCTCTCCCCAGTTTCTGTATATTTACAATATAGTTTTCAAAAGTAGAAGCATTAACATGCTATAAATTGTTTGATTTTTTTTTCCTTTGGGCAAGAAGGAATCAGGTATGCATGCTGATTAACACACTCCAGTCATTAACATGTGATTATGTGGGCTGCATATTGAGCACCTGCCAAAAGATAAAATTCAGCACTGTACTACATCTGTGCAAGGACTTTTTGCATTTCTTTTGTACTTTGACAGCTCAAGAAAAATCAGTCTCTGGTATCTTTGTTCAGTATAATAAAACTGTGTACATAAAATGTCTTCATGGAGGCAGGAACGATAAATGTATTTATTTTAATCTTTGAGGCCATGAAAATCCAGTGGCTGGGACTTAGACAGCAGTCAGTGTAATATGAATCTCATAAGGTATTGTATCTTATGAACATAAGATCATTCACATACAGTTTACAACATTCCTGCAAGTTTATAAGGATTATCTGTTCTGGGATTCAGCCAACGTTTTTCTAATTCACAACAGTTTTATGTGATACCTTTATGTCTCATAAATGTCTTGTTTTTATTTCAATCTCCCAAATGTTTCATCAGTGTTTACCTTAGAGAAATACAAGTACTGTATGTGTTGGGCTAGCATTCTGCACACGCTCCACTGCAAACACTAAACACACACCGAGAGCATGTAACATGTGACATGTAATGGTGTACAAAGAGGGGTTTACAAAGGTATTTCATATTGCTAAAATATGTCTTCTTGTGAAATTTACATTAAAATGGACCTGTAAAAATGTTATAGAGAGCAAATTCCGTGAATACAAGGTGGTCTAATATACCCAAACCTTTGTTTTACTTGGCTCGTTCAGATTACAAAGACTCCTAGGTATTTAAGGGTATGTCTACACTACAGCACTAATTCGAACTAACTTAGTTTGAATTAGTTAATTCGAACTAAGCTAATTTGAACTAACACATCCAGACTAAAAAACTAGTTCGAATTAGTGTTTTGCTAATTCGAACTAGCATGTCCACACAGAGTGGACCCTGAACCGGGGTTAAGGATGGCCGGAAGCAGTGCCGGCAGGGCATCAGATGATGACTTAGAGCGTGGAGCTGCTGTCTCAGGCTAGCCGAGAGCTGTGCTTAAAGGGACCCGACCCCCACCCCGGACAGAGAGTTCTCAGGGGTGCCCCGCTTGCAAAGCAGTCCTGGCTTGGATTGCCCGGAGTACCCACACTGGGCACATCACAGCACTCGGCCATCAGACCGGCTGCACTTGCCGCAGGCTGCCATCTGGGGAGAGGGGGCAATTGGGGGGCTGCAGGAGAGGTTCCACTCCCAGAAGCCCGCAAAGCCAGCCCAGTCCTCCCCATCGGCGGCTCGTACTCCATTCCTCCCTCACCTCCTTCCACTTACCCCTCCCTAGCCCCCCTTCCTGATGTACAAAATAAAGGACAATTGTGTTCAAAAATAGAATCTGTCTTTATTGAACAAAACTGGGGGAGACTGGGAAAAGGAGGTGGGAGAGGGGAAGAGAGAGGGTGAGAGAGGGGAGGGCAACTACAATGATCAGGGGTTTGGAACAGGTCCCATATGAAGAGAGGCTAAAGAGACTGGGGGTATGTCTACACTATCCTCCTAGTTCGAACTAGGAGGGTATTGTAGGCATACCGCACTTGCAAATGAAGCCCGGGATTTGAATTTCCCGGGCTTCATTTGCATAAGCCGGGTGCCACCATTTTTAAATCCCGGCTGGTTCGAATCCCGTGCCGGATGTAACCTTCAGGGTTCATAGGGTTGGCCGCTGTCGGCAGACAGGCTGCTGGGCTAGATGGACCTTTGGTCTGACCCAGTATGGCCATTCTAAGCTCAGGGCTCAGGGTTGGGGGTTTCAGTGGACCACCTTGATTTTCATGCAAACTTGCTCGTGGGTGGCCAGGCTGGCAGCTCTCCTGCCCTAGATGGCTGCTTTCCTGTGCCTAGTGTGGAGGTCGTGGACGAGGCCCACGATGTCTGCACTGGACCAGGTGGGTGCCTGCCTCTTGCGGTCCTGGGCAAGCTCCCGGGAGCCGCCAGCCTGGTCCCGGGAAGAGAGGGAGGGCTGGGGGGCATCGGGTGGCTGGCTCGATCTGTGCCAGGTGCAGGGTCTGCTGGCTGGGTGCTGGCAGGCTTGCACCTGGCACGGGCATCGTAGCCAGCCCGTGCCCCTTTAAGGGGTCCGGGGCCGGGAGGGGGGCAGACGAGTTTCCCTGGTGTTGGCCAGAGTGGCCAGCAGGGAAAGCTGGGGAGGGCTAGCCTCCCACTAGTTTGAATTAAGGGGCTACACACCCCTTAATTCAAACTAGTAAGTTCGGACTAGGCTTAGTCCTCGTACAATGAGGTTTACCTAGTTTGAACTAAGCGGAGCACTAGTATAGCGCCTATCAAAGTTAATTCGAACTAACGTCCGTTAGTTCGAATTAACTTTGTAGTGTAGACATACCCTAAGTGTTTGTTTTTATACACCAAAGGGTAGTACAACTGATCTTAAAGTCTCCTCAATTTCAAATCAGCCAATGATTGAACTCAGTCTCACTCTATAGCTGTTTCATTAGAGTACATGGTCCATCCATATCATTCCTCTTCTCAGTGCCACACAGTGCATAAATAAACATTTTAAACCAACAAGAGCACAGTATAAAATGAATAGATACTGTATAGTTGTGACAAACTAATAAACTCCACAGTATGCCTTGTGTAATAGTAAGTAGCATTTTCCTCCATTAGTTTTTCCTTATTAAGGGCAGATGTAACAGAATTTTAAGGACAGGACATAACATGGCTGAATGGTGATGGTTCTGTCTTGCCAGACCAAAAATCCAATCAGATGATGATACTGTATTCAGAAGATCCTATAGCACCCAACCCTTATGCATGAAAACCACGTGCAGGATATTTCTAACGATGGGTTTATTGCTCTACATCAGTGATGGTTCACTATATTTGCTTATTGTAACCTCTCTCTATTTTGGGATAACTTACTATACTCTCTGAATCCTATCCAGAACAATTTTTACACCTTTTAGCTAAATTAATTTTCTTTTTTACTTTACCCCATTATATTTTTGTCTTAGAGTAGGACACACAGTAGATTTTATTTTATTTTATATTATTGACTTTTTAGAAATTGGTAAAAGGTCAAATTCAAGTTAGAACATAAGAACATAACATAAGCTCTCAATTTGTGTTCAGTCCTTACTCAGGCAGATCTGACTGAGTAAGAGGAGTTTGTGTGAGTAACTGGCTTTTGGTTTTAGTCCTCTTGATACCATTTGCCCTTTCACTTAGCCTAAATGTCTAAGTTTTGCTGTTGTTCCCTCAATAATTCCTGGCAAGTCATTCTCAAACCTTAAATATAAATTACACATCTTTCCTAAGAAAACTTTTGTTCTAAAATCAGATGGAAATTAGACATGATTATGTAGACATTTCATTTCTCTTAATTCTGTTTCATTAGAGCCCTTAAAATGGGGAACCTTTAATACAGTGATTGGAAATGATTTTGTCAACATTTGTTTTCATTATATGTTAACTCCGATCTGGCTCCAAGTACCAGCATGCTGCTAGTACTTGGAATAAAAAACACTCTGGATTTCCAACTTTCCTGGGGTGCTTACATGTGTCCCATTCAATACAGAGTCTGATAAATATCCCTTCATAACAGAAAAGCCTCAGCCACATGGAAATAAAGGGATGCAACCAACGCATTTTGTGTTACTAATATTTGTTTCCCACTTTTTCTGGCCATTCATCCCAGGGTTCTTTTGATTGAGTTTAAGTGGAAACAGTTTGTATTTTCTTGTTGGCTATTGAACAGGGTAGGATTGACAGTCAGCAACCTACAATCTAAGTTTAAACATTTGTAATTAAAGTTAAACTTTTAAATTACTTCCCTTAATTTTCTGGTGTCTGATGCTTTTGTTTCTGTTCACAATACTGCTGCTTCTCTCATCTTCACAGAAGGTAAAATCTGTTTCCCCTGCCCAAAATAGAAGTAGACTAATGGTCGAGGGCCGTCCGCTATCACTGACCACAGCTTTCTGCATTCTTCCTGCTCAGGGTGGATTCATGCACTTCACCAAACTGCTGGCCCACCAATAGCCTTCATCATAGTCCCTAAGTGAGAACTGTCATGGAGCTTGGTTCTATGGGATGCACTGGGCAGTGGAGTCCCCAGTTGTAACTTTTTGCTTGCTACCTCAACAGCAGGGCAGAATCACAATAATTCCAGTGAGATTTGGGCTTTCAGTAGAGGAAGCTGGAATATTTCATCCTGAGTTTGCAGGAACCATTTCACTGGAAAGCTGCAGAGTCCAGTATGGGACTTCTATTTTCCCTTCCTAATGTTTAAAATAGGGATTTAGGGTTCTGTTAGCATTAATGAGAGATGTGTTTGTACTGAAGGCTGAATATACCTGTTAGTGTCTATAAAAATAAGTGAGCACGAGAGGACTTTTTTTTAACATTAAAGGTAAGATACAAACATATACCATATGTTGTATGGTGTCAATTACATTCTCTTTTTTGTGTCCTGCCCTATAATCTTTGAGAGATGGAACTGTCATTTTGTGTGTGTATTCTGTTTTCAAAATGAAAGAGCTTCAGAAGTGTCACTTTCAGTTGCTTTGTAAAATGGCCTTTAGATACGGAGGTCAGGAATATAGGGCCAATTTCTGACACTTTTATGTATGTTGAATAATACTTTACCTATGACTAGTTCCATTGAAACCAACTGCACTACTGAGAGGATAACAGACTGCTTCACATAAGTAAGATTGCTAGAATCTGACACATCAGAAAATATTATTTTTTATATTGAGAAAATTGCAGTATTAATTTTTTACTAAATCCATTTTTTCTCAAATAAAATAAAAATGTAGGGCTTACGATTGCTTCTATTTTACATACTATAATGAAGAAAAATGGTGACTTTAAAATATGGAATGTAGCAGATGATTGATCCAAGATATTGGTCTAATTGCATTTATTTATTTAATTTTAATTTTACTTTTAAAGGTAACTATTTAATTTGAAATATGACTATGTGGGCAGGCTCAAAAATAATTTCAAATATCTGATATGGAGATTTTTACCCCATATGCGCAGTGTAAAATGCATGCTAGAACATTTATTACAAAACAAGAAGAAGAAGAAGAAGAAGAAAACACCCTAATATAAGGGTTTAAAAGAATCATTATGGAGTACAGAATACATATTGTCTGCCAGGAATAGTTTGCATCCTTCTTCTGGCTGGGGTTTTGAATAGAAACCATTTCAACATTTTTTCTGCCTATGGCAGAATTGCTCTTATTTGGGCCACTCACAGGAGCTAGGAAAAGACCCACCTGAGAGGCCAATTGCTGGTTATCCTTCCCAGACAGGGAGGACCTGTATAAGTGCCACATGTTGTTCCATTATGCCTTGTGATTAGCTACTGAAGGATACTGCCAGGTATAACAAGGGCCAAAGACTCACATAAGAAGACCTATATTCTGCTTACCAACAACACAAATGATGTTTTCTCATCATTCTTCCTGTGCATTAGGACAGCAGTGTATGTATGGGCTTACTAAAGATCTGATTTGGTGTACCAACGATTTTTTACTTGATTATTCAATAGGTAGGGTATGTCTAGGCAGGTCGACATTGCAAATGAGGCAGGGATTTAAATATCCCGTGCCTAATTTGCATAACAATGGCTGCCACGTTTTGCCGACTCAGCACTTTGTTGGCAAAAAGCGTCAGTCAAGAGGGGGCTCTATCGAGAAAGAAAGCGTTTTTTGACAGATCCTGTAAACCTCCCTGCAGGAGGCATAAGGGATCTGTCGAAAAAGGCTTTCTTTCTCGACAGATCACCCTCTAGACTGCCTCTTTTTGCCGACAAAGTTCTGAGCTGGCAAAACATGGTGGCCATTTTTATGCAAATTAGGCATGGGATATTTAAATCCCTGCCTCATTTGCTATGTAGACTTGCCTAATCTGCATCCCTCAAACAGAGGGATGCAGTCTAGACATACCCGTAGTGATTGGAGCTTCCATGAATCTATAGTTTCTTTTGTAATATTATTTATTTTTCTGTACTTCACCAATGCCAATTTAGAAATTTACATGCAATGACAATGGATGGTTTTTAATCTATTTTGAGGGGTTGCATTGTATATTTCATTTAAGGTATTTGTGGGCCATTTTCTGTCCTTATTTGCATGTTCCTATGGGGCTGGTAGGAAATTGATATTTTGTATATCAAATATATAATTTAAATATTTTCTACTATGACTAGACTGACTGTGTTAGAGTAGAGCTGGTAAAATGCAAGTTATTCTTACTGGAAATTTAAAAAATATTTCATTTTTTAAAATCTATCCCACAAAATGTTTTCAGTCTTTCAGTGAAAAACTGAAACAAAAAATGTTCCCCAAAATGTTTAATTTCCATTAAAGGAAAAATTTCCCATGAAAATTTCATGGACCAAGATTAGGGCAACTATATTTTCCTATGCTGAATCCTGGACATCTAGTAAAATTACTCCTATTCAAGTGAGTTCAACAGCAATCAATTATGCAGTACAAACATTCAGATTAACATCAAGTTGACTGAGCCCCTGTTAAAAACAAATACTGTGTAGCTTGAAACTTTTTATTTACCCTCTTATCTTTAAGATTTGCATGGGAAGAGTTGACATGTATACATGCAGAGAATTTTGTCCATTTTAAAGAAAATTGAGACACTTGCAGGAGGACTTCTATACGGGACTTTCCCTTTATAAACAGGTCAATTGGTCATCCTAACCAAGAAGTTTTGAGAGCAGAGGTCACAGCAGATATGTATTTTTTGAAGCAGGCAAAAAATAAGAACTCTATAGCAGGCATATCTAATTTCGAAATAGTTAATTTGAAATAGCTTATTTCGAAATAATGCATCTACACACAAAATGCATTTCGAAATTGCGTTTTGCTATTTTGAAATAGTGTGTCCACACTGAGTGGACGTTGAATCACATTTAAGGCTGGTTGAAACCAGTTCTGGCAGGGCATCAGGTACACAGCGCTTATTTCGAAATAGTAATTTTGAAATTGGCACTATTCTTCGTGGAATGAAGTTTACCAATTTTGAAATAAGCCCTCTGCTCTTTTGAATTAATTTCAAAATAAAGGAATGGCTGTGTAGATGCTAGGATAGACTTACCCTGAGACATCGAGGAGAAAAAAAGTGAAAAGGCACTCAATTTTTAAACATCCAACAGGTGGGAATCCTTTGGGAACTTGCTCCTTGGCTAAGCAAATATAAATAATTACTGTAGTAAGAACAGCCTTTCAAATAGCGGATCTCACAGACGGGTCATTGTCCCAGTGAAAATGTCTTTGAAAGGCCTTCTTTGCCCCACTGTTTCTCCCATTGTCTAGTTTGTTTCTTTACTTAAGATCAATTTATTCTTATAATTGAAATGCGAACATTGCAGTCACATGGGAGATACACAGGACATGCTAGTGGGATAGCTGACATGTGGCTTTTTCCTTTGTAACTTTGCAATCTTTCTTAGTGCAAGGATCTTTCAGAGATCCTTGTCCCAAATGCTTGGGAATTAGTTTTCTTTCCTGGAAAAGAAAGCACTTGCTGGGCATTTAGATTTTTCAGATATAGTTCTGCTATTATTAGATAAGGTATTTACATTGGACTGGCTTTCAGTCTTTCTATTTGCCCATTTAATCCCTTGAATACCTTTCAGCTCATAAAGTTTTCCTGTTGACTCCTCAGCTATTCTGTTTCCCATTGCTAATTTCAGAGGCAAATGAGTTTCAGGAACTCATCCTTGGTGAGGTATCTTAAAGTGCCAGTTTAGTTTTGGAACTGCACATTGGGAAGCCTCATATGTGGAGATTCCAGGTTCTGGGAACACAGTTTTTTATTGCTCTCATGGTTTTCTCTGAAAGTGGCTTACTGTAAATAACTACTTCAACCAACCCAATTTTCATGCTTACTGATTTTCACTTTTTCTCCAGCCACTATGTAGATACATTTCCACAGGAACAAATTCTGTCCCTCCCTCTTTGTGGTCATGTAGGTTTATGGGCAAAGTTTGTGGCTGTACTGTTCAGTGATGGTAGGATTTGGAGACATTAGCATACATAGGCTTCAGTCCTTGTATCCCAGGGAACATCTGTGCTGAACTCCTTCCATGTATGCCACCAGGGTGGGACGGGGTGTCTGGGTGCTAGAACTCTTATTATTTCTGCTCATTCTACAGATCAATCAAGTCTGTTATCTCCAGTGTAGAGGTATAAATAAAGTTAGCATCCTTCTATGACAGACTGATGCAAAACCCATTGAAGTCAATGGAAAAACTCCTAGGAACTTCAGGGGACTTTGGGTCAGAAAGAATTAGGACACACTGAGAAGCCATAAGAACATAAGAACGGTCATACTGGGTCAGAGAAAGTTCCATCTAGCCCAGTATCCTGTCTGCTGACAGTGGCCAATGCCAGATGCCCCAGAGGGAGTGAACAGAACGGGTAATCATCAAGTGATCCCTCTCCTATCAGTCATTTCCAGCCCCTGACAGAGGCTAGGGACGCCATTCCTACCATTATGGCTAATAAGTTTTGATGGACTTAACCTCCATGAATTTATCTATCCCTGAAGGGGAAAAGCCAAGTTCTACGAGTAAGCTTAGGCTGAGATTTATGCTTGTCTTTGTGTTGCTATTAAGAACATAAGAATGGAAATACAGAGTCAGACCAATGGCCCATCTAGCCCACTATCCTATATTCTGACAGTGGCCAGCGCCAGTTGCTTTAGAGGGAATGAAAAGAGCAGGCAGATTTATAAAGTTATCTGTCATCTAGTCCCAGCTTCTGAAAGTCAGAGGTTTCAGGGCAATTGGAACATAGGGTTGCGACCCTGACCATCTTGGCTAACAGCTCTAGTTGTTCCTTCACGAGCTTACCTAATTTTTTTTAACCCAGTTATGTTTTTATTTTTATACAAATGTTTAAATTAACAATATAAGTAGAATGCCAGGAAAATGGTATGTTTTAAATCCTCACTCAATAGATGTGTGCTGGGGAGGGGGGAGAGGTGACTGCTCAGAGGGGATTTTGAGTATATTGTGATTATTAGTATTATTTTATTGTACGTATAGTACTTGAAATTTACACAATGCTTTCTAGGCATATTCCTTGCCCAGACTGTTCACAAATTTATCTAGATAAAGCTAACAAAATTAAGACAGAGAATAATAATTTGGCATAGAGATGGCCTGGGTAATTTCTGGAGAAGATGGTTTTAAGGGGAAGATTTGAGAATCCAATCATATATTGATTTCAGTGAATGGTACTAAGAGGAAGTAAGAGCAGAGATGTAAATGAGGGCTTTGGACAGGTGACCGTGGAGTTTGAGTTTAATACAGGTAGAGAAAAAGCCAATTTAGATATTCAAAGCTAGGCAATATAGAACTAGGAAAGAAAAATTAGCAGCAGGTCTTTGGTGCTTAGTTTTTTGTTTCTTTGCAAACTACTAATGTGTTCCCTTTGCCAAAGAGATATTTATTGCTATTAAGTGTATATTTTTCATTGAGTAAGGAATGCAAATACCTCATTTGGTGTACACAATCCCAATCTGCAAAAGCGACGAGGAGTCCTGTGGCACCTTATAGACTAACTTCAGTTAGTCTATAAGGTGCCACAGGACTCCTCGTCACAATCCCAATATTCATGCATATCAATGACTATTTTTGCCTTAGAATTCATTTGCTCCTTCTTATTACATCTGTAAAGTGACTTTTAGCTATGTATCTTAGAAGTATTCTCATCTTTGTTTGGTAAGAAAATAACATGGCCTAAAGACTGAAGGAGCAATACATGAGCATCAGTGTGTGCATATCATATGCTCAGTGAAATAGTTTGTATTCATTTGATTTTCTCTGTTACTGTGAATCTGAAGATATAGGGCAATCTGGGTAAAAGTGATCGTAGAATGATAGATTTTGTGACTCCAAGGAGAGAAAGGAGTGAAAGCATAATTAGAACAATGAACATCAAACAAGTAGATTTTAACAAACTTAGGCTACGTCTAAACTGCACACTTATTTTGGAATAAGCTATTCCGTCTGGAATAGTTATTCCGAAATAGCTTATTTCGAAATAGAACATCTACACTGCAGGGAAGCCTCAAAATTAGTCCAAGTCAGGCTTCCCTAATGTAGACATGCTACCTCAATTTAGAGCCCTAGGAAGAATAACTTCAAATGGCTCTGGTGAGGGGCTATTTTGAAATAGCAGAAGTGGAGCGTTTACACACAACTTACTTTGAAACAGATATTTAGGAATAGGCGATATTCTTTGTAGAATGAGGCTTACAGAAGTTGGAATAAGCCATCTGTTGTTTCAAAATTATTCCAAAATAACTTTGCTGTGTAGACACACCCTTAGAGAACTGGTAGGTAAGGTCCCATGAGAAGAAAATCTAATGGAAAAGAGACTTAAGGAGAACTGACAGTTTCTCAAACTACCCCAATGTAAAGGAAAGACAGGAAGACTAGTAAGAGGCCAATATGGTTTCATGAGGAGCTCTTCAATTACCTTAAAATCAGAGGAATTTTACAGAAATTGGAAGCATGGACAAATTGCTAAGGATGAATACAAAATAATAGCACAAACATGTAAGGACAAAATCAGAAGAACGAAGGCACAAAATGAGTTACACGTACCAAGGGATATAAAAGGCAAAAAGAAAAGGTTTTATAAACACAGTAGGCATAAGAGAAAGATGAAAGAAAGTATAGGCCCTCTACTTAGTAGGAAAAGAGAGCTGAAAACAGATGACATCAGGAAAGCTGAGGTGTTTGATGCCTATTTTACTTCAGTCTTGGCTAAAAAGATTAATTGTCACCAGATGCTTAACAGGATTAATATTAACAGCAAGGCGGAGGGAGCACAAGCCAGAACGGGGAAAGAACAGGTTAAAATCAACATGAATTTGTCAAGTACAAATCATGCCAAACCAAACTAATTTCCTTCTTGGACAGGATTGCTGGTCTACTGGATGGAGGAAGCAGTAGATGTGATCTATCTTGATTTTAGCAAGGTTTTTGACAGAGTTCCACATGATATTCTTGTAAGAAAACTAGGGAAATGCGGTCTAAATTAAATTACTGTTAAGTGGGTTCATAACTGGTTAAAAGTTTGCACTCAGAGTAGTTATCAAAGTTGCACTCTGTCAAACTAAGAGGTTATAACTAATGGGGTCATGCAGAGGTTTTTCTTGGATGCAGTGGTAGTTAACATTTTCATTAATGAATTGGATAGTGGATTAGCGAGTTTGATTATAAAATTTGAATATGATGCCAAAATGGGAAGAGTTACATGCACTTTGAAGGACAGGCTTCAAAGACCTTGAAAAATTGGAGAACTGGTCTAAAATGAACAAGATGAAATTCAGTAAAAAACAATATAAAGTAATACACTTAAGAAACAAAAATCAAATGTAGCAATACAAAGTTATGAATGACTAGTTAGACAGTAGTATTGTGGGAAAGCATGTGGGGATTATAATGGATCACAAGTTAAATAAGAGTCAACAATGAGATACAATTACAAAAAAAGGCATGAGATATAAAACAGGTATTTTGTAAGTAAGATGTGGCAGGTAGCTGTCTTGTTTACTTGGCACCTGTGATACCTCAGATGGAATGTTGTGTCCAGTTCTGGGTGCCATACTTTAAAGAAGATTTGGACAAGTTGGAGAGAGTCCAGAGGACAGCAATAAAAATAATAAAAGTTTTAGAAAACTTGACCTATAAAGAAAGGTCAATTGACAAAAAAGAGTGAGGCATGAGGTGAAATCTGCTAAGGGCTGTTATAAAGAGAATGGTAATCAATTCTTCTGCACGTCCATTGGAGGGTCGGACAAGCAGTAATGGGCTTCATCTGCAGCAAAGGAGACATAGGTTAGATATTAGGAAAAAAATTTCAAGCTTGAAGGATACTTAAGAATTGTAAGAGTCTTCCAATAGAGATTGTGAAATTTGTCATTTGAGACTATTAAAAATAGGTTAGACAGACACTTGTCAGGATGGTCTAGGTATTCTTGGTCCTGCCTCATTGTGGGTGCCAAGCATGAATACCTTTTGAGGTCCCTTCTGGCCTGTATTTTTACAGTTCTATAAAAGCAATGGACCAGATCCTCAACTAATATGAACTGGCTGACCTCTTTTGAAGTTGTGGAGCTGTGTTGATCTACACTTGATGAAGATCTGGCCCAGAGTTTTTAATTTGATCTCTCCCGTACTTTCTTTATTGATACAAAATGTAGTTATTGATCAAATTCCAATTGCACAAACCAGGAGAAGACTTCAGAGGCCTAACACATTCATTGAACAAATGGCAATAGCTCATTTTCCCCCCAAATTAATCTGTCATTCTTTGAGTAGGAAATATTCTGTATCGTAAGGGGAAATTGTGAAAGTTGAAAACGATGAACAAGGTAGGGCTTAAGTAACACTAAAGGCCCTGATGATATAATGGAGGCAACTTTACCTTCCTTAAATTGTATTTTGCCCTGGGGAACTGGGAAAGTGCCAGAAGTGCATGGGTAATAGGACCATTCCTTAGCATGGAATTTAGTGACACTTGCCTAATTGACTGTTATGAGCAATACACTGTAATATTTATATATCTTCAATTGTTATCTAATCCATATGTCGCAGATAGAAGTGGAATAGTCTGTGTTTTCATGTTGTGTTGTTTCTTTGCAGGAGTCAGAGAGTAATAAGTTATGTTCCCTATATTCCTTCCGGAATACCTCTACCTCACCACACAAGCCCGACGAAGGAGGCCGCGATCGCAGTGAACTAATGACCAGTGTTAATTTTGGAACGCCAGAACGCCGCAAAGGAAGCCTAGCCGATGTGGTGGACACATTGAAACAGAAGAAACTAGAGGAAATGACCAGGACTGAACAGGAAGGTATGTGTGGGTTAAGACTGTTGTAATATATTTTTCCTGAAGATTTTATGCCTTAAAGAATGTGTGGGGTATCCAGAGCCAGAGAAGCACATAATTGGCAATAGCTGGGAAAAAGTTATTCACGGTTACCATGGCAATGGCAGTTTGTGATCCATTAGGCATGTTAGACAGATATCTCTGTTTTCTAAAACTTTCAGAATTTTAGGTGGTGACTATGAGTCAAAGCAAAGATTTAAGCTTAGACGTTGCTTCCGTTTATTTAAAAAATCATAATGAATTGCTAGCTGGTCTCATCATGTTTGTGGATATAGTTCAGTATTTTTTCTCCTTTTAAGAGAAAAAAAATGAAACAAAAGAGGTTTTGACAAACATTAGTTATTTAATTTTATTTCAGTCATTGTCATCTTCACTTTACTTATACCAACGTTTGCAGTTAGGGAAGGAGGCACTTGTTGAAAGGCTAGGAAGGCATTAGCTCTCACCTATATTTCTAGATCTGTGGCCGAAGGAAATGTGTGTGCACCAATATTGTTGATTGTGTCAAATGGAAATGCAAAATCTTCCGGCTAGGAATAAGTTTATATTCACTTCTTAGCACAATCTGCTCATACTTAAATTAGAATTTGGCCTGAATAAGGACTAAATACAATTGGGGGAAGTGAGTTCATCCTTCTAGAATGGCATATGGATGGGTTCTACACAGACCTCTCGTTTTGTGTATAGTGAAGCCTCAGCAGACTCTGTGGTACCCCCTCTCAGTCCCTGAGCCTGTGGGGAGACCTGCACAGCATCTGTATTAAGGAAGAGAAGGCTGGGATTAGAGCAGTGGGTGCTCATAACCTAAAATACCTTCACGTAGATTCCAGTAGAGAATTCACAGTTCTGTGTCCTCAGGCTTCTCCTATTCTGCCTCTGTGCCATGGAATTCCTGCTTAGGGAGTGTTCTGGTAAAACAACAACGAACTGCCAGGGAGCCTGAGGGTCCTGAAGTAGACACAGGTGTGGTTCTGCAGTGGGACAAGTTCTGCCCCCTGCAATGAAAAATATGGGGAAAATATGTGAAAGAAGGACACTTTCAGAGTCTTTCATTTCCCGCACCAGTTGGTGGGTATTTCAGGCTTAAGGGGTCTGTAACATCCTGGTTTTGAATATTTGGTTCACAGGCTATAATGGGTATGTAGTGAGTAGTGAAAGTAGAATTCCATTGAAACTGAAATTGACACAACTTATTTAAATATGGGAAATATGCAGGAAGGTAGATTTATGAAGGGTTTTACATTTCTTGGCATAGTTTTTAAATGACAGGCACATAGTTAGCTGTGTTCTATAGGTGTCCTTTCTTAAGCTGGAGTAGCGTCTCCAAAGAATGTCCCAGATTTTTGAGAACCATCTGTCTGTTTTCAGCTGTAAAGATCATTCTTTTAAAAATTATTTCATAGGTTTGATGGCTAGACTAGGAAACTATTTTAAATTTTAGTTTGGCAAAATCATTTTTGCAGTCAGTTAACAGTTGTTCTGTACTCCATGCTAATCAAAGGCTTCTTGGCTCCTACACGCTGCTGGAGTTTGCAAGTTGTTGTTGATCATAAAGGCGCTACAGCTAAGACTTTCCAAAAGTACTCTGTGTAGAGCGCAAAAACAAATGTTCATGAAATAGTTTAGGCTTAATGTTTTCCTCTGATGGTTTACAAATTTTAACTTATTTTCCTATTGAAAAATGGGGTCTTTACCATCCTTGATCTTTTTAGTATAAGCTACGGTTGGTTTAAGAGAGATACTTTATACAAGAAAAAGATTACTTTTTCCTGAATGTAAGAGTTCTCTACTCTCCATCCATCTTCCCACCACATGAAGAAGAGTGGTTGCATGATTTATAATCTTGGTAATGCTAATGCTGATGCACTGTTCATTTTAATGCCTCTTTATTTAGGCACAAAAGTGGCTGACCACATCTGCATGTGAAATTATTTTCACATTTTTGCCCAGCTACTTTTGCAGAGAATGGTAATTTGACTATTGCGAGATATAATTGTTGGGCATCAAATTGTCCTGTGTTTTGATTAGCAACTATAGAAAATTAATTTGCAGCAAACATTTGCAATTATGCAGTGTATTTCATGCTCTAGTATCTCAGATATTGTTAATTTTTATATTGAGTGGAAACAGATTGTCATTCTTTTGGTACATTTGGGCACCTGCACGTGTGAAATAGCAAAATGCTGAATGAAACTGCTTCAGTGTTTACCTGAGAAACACAATGAGGAATGCAAAATGGAGATTCACAAATTTTCACACTTCTTTGATTTGAATTAAATGAAGATTTAAAAATCCAATTTGAATTTAATGTTTTAAGGCTCAGAGTTTGTAGCTGGGTATAGGCAGATCCTGTGCTTACACTGAATTAGTTGCAGGAATAAGACTTAAATTAGGAGACACCCTATAGCAGACCCTTTCTTTTAAATGACCTAATAATCATCTGAGTATGACTAGGCCATACTCGGGTTTGTCAAAATAGGCTTGTTTAGAGTTCATAAGTTCTTCGGAAAGTGATCTACAGTCAGAGCTGCTGAAGAGTCCTATGCATGAGTCATATTGAGACCCTTATTCTACTCCCATTGAGTCAACAGCCCATTTGGATTAGGCTTTAAGTGGCTTTTGCCAGGTCAAGCAGTGAGTTGGTTGCAGAGCTGGAAATAAACCCAAAGCTCCTAACTCCCAGTCCCTTTCTTTGATCAGTACTGCCTCTCCCTCCCCTACTGGTTTCCTTTAACTTCACAAAATTTCTGGTTTACCAGTGGAATATGGGTTAGGGTTAGTGTGAATCTCTAGTGCAAAATGCTTCATAGTTGACAGTGTCCTTTCCAATATAACATTTCTGTCTTTCCTGGAGATGGCGCTTCTGGGCCCCATGACAACTTGGAATCATGAGAAAATGAATACAAGTTTAAAGACTTTATCCTGTCTAAATAAATATATTTAATCAGAGTCCTTTGGCTTCTGAAAATAAGTTGTCTAATCAGAATTTCATTTGAGCAGCTGCGACCGAGGAGGTCAACAGGCATTGCCTAAGAGAATATGGCCCAGCTGGCTAAATTTGGTTGTTGTAGTGATTTAAATGGTCAAGTGCTGCTTGTAATCCAGGACCGTCTGCCTGCAAAGGAAAGAGTGAGTGCTTCAGCATAATGTACAGCTGTTTTAATCTTTCTTTAATAATAGTGCTTCAGCCAATATCATGCCTTGTGTATCACTCTGCAAACATAAGCACCTCATACAGGACTAAACATATCTTAGGTCAGTTTCTTGAGTTACATGTAATTTGGAAAAAGCCCATCACCTGCAAAACACAAACAATAATGAGTTCCCAATCCAGTCCTTGTACAAATTGTACATTAAAACAGCTTGTGACTTAATTAATAATGATTTGGAAAGAATACAGATATGGTAGAATTTAAATATAAAAATAATAAAATTCTATTCAGTGTTTACAAGTAACCTAGCTGAGTACATAAAGACGTACTGAAATATATCCTCATGTGGTGTAAGAGGTCAGAAATGAGACCAGGTGTCTAATTAAACTAAGCTATAACAAACATTAAGAGTTCTGGATAATTTCAATATACTAATTTACATTTTTTATAGAAGGAAATGCACTGGACACTATTTTGGGGAAGGAATTTCTTTGACATTTTTTAAGAGTATCTTCCAGTGAAGAAGAAACTTGTAGTGTTCAGATGAAGGATATACATGTTTGGCACTTTGGTCAAACTTATGTCTCCTCCTTCCCCTTCACATGCCCTACCCTTTCAATCACTTCCAAAATATTGCTTATTACTACTCTGAAGTGATATATTTACATTGTCTGGTCTGCCTCGCTTCTAGACAAAAGAGTAGATTTGAACAAGACATTCTGTTGTACCTCATCCTAAGCCTCTTTGAGTAATAAGTACTAATATACATCTTGTATGGAAGATAGATTTCCCTTCAGAGTTGATACTAGTGCAGCTTCAGAGGTATGGAATGCTAGTATGGCCAGTCAGCTGGTACTCCTGAGCTTGAAACTGGATGTGTCATTGCTGCTAAGTGCTAAGCCCTCATTACTCAGGCATGGAGTCCTACTTCACTGTTGACCTTGATTCTGTGCGATGTATACAATGTCATTTTTCAGGAAAGCTAAATTCAAAATTCCAACACACATTTTTTTATAAACTGGTTTTCATTCTTGTTTCATCACAGAACAGAAGAGTTGATCAAGCTAAAGTCAGCGATTTTTAATTTGTAACTGTATATTACTATATCCATCTTAATTGTCAGTCATGTATGCATGTGCTCTCTCTCCATACATACATATATATATATATATATATATGCATATATATATATATAACAAGCAGCTGGCCATGTATACCTGTCAAAATGTATATTAAATATACATTAAGCAAATTATAGGTAATATATATGTTTGTGCATGTATACAATAGAGTTCATAAATATAGAAATTGTTGCCTCAATTTGTAGAAACGACAAGGAGTCCTGTGGCACCTTATAGACTAACAGGTGTATTAGAGCATAAGCTTTTGTGGACAAAGACCCACTTCGTCAGACGCATGTAGTGGAAATTTCCAGAGGCAGGTATAAATATGTAGGCCAGAATAAGGCTAGAGATAACAAGGTTAATTCAGTCAAGAAGGCTGAGGCCCACTTCTAGCAGCTGATGTGGAGGTGTGAACACCAAGAGAGGAGAAACTGCTTTTGTACTTGGCTAGCCATTCACAGTCTTTGTTTAATCCTAAAATGATGGTGTCAAATCAGAGGGATACTCCTCTGATATATTTGTAGAGATTCAGTGTTTTTCCAACTCTTTTGACCCTTCCTTTGCTGGTGAAAATTCAAGGGTTAATAACTAAAATAGCTAAGAGCAAAACAACACAAAAAAGTCTTCCATAATAGGATTAAAGATACATACAAAACAAAATATTGTAAAAGGAAATGTGTGCAATCCATACTGACTTCATTGGGAGTTACACAGAGATATTGGAGGATACAGTATGGTCTGTAAGTGTGCTCTTGCCTTTACGTTTTAATTACAAATTTACGAATATACTCAACTTACAAAATCTGTATTTATACTTTTCCAAGCAATAGGATTTCCTTCACTTCTCTTGGTAGATCTCACTTTTAGAATGATTTGTCCCTTATATTTAGTTTCTTTGAGGCCCACGGTGTGGTTTGGGTTTACATGGGGCTCAACATGTGGCGCACAGGTGGGATCCTTTGAACATGGCCTCCACTGAGAACACACTCCACAACGATGAGGCATCTCCCAGATGGGATGAGCATTGAAAGACACAAATGGACAGGGTAGCTGGAATAGACAGGTACAGGATGTCGGCGTCTCTAGGCCCCAAGGAGAAGGTGCTGGGAGTGACAGGGCATTGTGGGAAGTGCTTTGTATTCATGCCCATCCATGTGAAAGAAACTATATGCATATATATTTGTATGTGTATGCAACCAATCTTAAGTTGCAGCCTTCGGCATGTGCTGTGAGTATCACTGTAGCCCCCAGGGCTTCCAAAGTTGAGTAGCCCTGGAGTAGATGGTATTTCCCCCCACAGATTAATATTAAACTGTTATCCCAATATAATGTTAGAGGACATAGTCCTCAAAGAGATTTTCTTTTGGATGAGACAAAAAATTGAGTTTTTTGCTACTTGTGGGCATTGAATATGCTCTTACACTTTTCACAAGAGTAGTGTCTGATTCTAATTCCAGTTGGACAGTTATCTATCTGCCACATTCTCACCCCAGTGTTTCCATTGAACAAGGCTGAAAATATTTGGCATTTATTAAATATATATGCCTTATATTATTTTCATGGGTTCTAGGTGGTTACAGATATGTTTTCTACTTGAACAAATCTTTTCATAGATTCACTATAGTTTGAAGTTAGGGTTATCTAACGGAATAGTAATTCATAATCTCTTGTGGTAGCTCTTGGAGCCCCAATCAAGGCTTGGAGACCCCCCATTATGCTAGGCATAGTACACAGATACTGAATAATGGTCTTTTCCCAAAGAGTTTGCAATCTAATAGTCCTTTTTCCTCCTCTGAAAAACAGTTAACAGATTTGTTATATATCAGTCATATACTACCTGTACTTGTATTGGAATGGGTTACCTGGGGACGTGTGGAATCTCCATCCCTAGAGGTTTTTAAGTCCTGGCTTGACAAAGCCCTGGCTGGGATGATTTAGTTGGGATTGGTCCTGCCTTGGGCAAGGAGCTGGACTCAATGACCTCCTGAGATCTCTTCCAGCCCTAAGATTCTATGATTCCATACCTGCCCCCTTTTCCATACATTTTTACAAATACTTACTAGTAATAGAGATACTATGTTCAGAGACATCACTGGCAAAGTTCCCATGTTCTTTAATGGTGCAGGATTATCTCCTAAATCTGTGAGCAAACTCCCTTCAATTGAGATAGTCATGTACAGTGAAACCGTTGTTATCCGGCACTCTATTAATCAGAAAACTTTGTTAACTGGCATTATTGTCAGCAACAATACTGTCACATCTTCAGGCGCATAGGCCTGGCTTGGTTTACCATGAGTGGCTTAACAATTTTTTATTTAAGAAGTACTAATCATCTTTAACTCAAAATAGAAATGTGTGACCAACTGCCACACACTACAAAACTACCAATATTAAAAACTTGAGTTTTACTATTATTATCCATTGGTTTTTCCTAGGTTGATGGGACCCTCAGATAACTGGAATTTTTAGATAACCAGAATGCCCTAATCCCTGAGCGAGCCGGATAACACAGGTTTTACTGTATGAAATCAATATTTATGCATAGTCTGCTTTTTATCAATAACTATATTATCATAGTTTTTCTGTATTTATTAACCACACATTATTTCAAAGGACTTCAGTAACTCAGCCTTTATACTTGTACTTCTGTTGAATGAGCTTCTTCCCTTTCTAGCTTTCTTCCCTCCCCCCCCAATATCTAAGATTTGTAGAAGCCTGACAAAGGGTAGGTGAAAAGACATGGAGGACCTTTTTCCCATTTCATACCATATTCTTGCATAGTTTACCTCTTTGCTACATGCTTGATTGACTCACTTTTAATCTTCTGTGGTTTTCTCTGCATCTGCCCATTCCCTTTCAACATTCATTTCTACCCTCAGATCATTGTGTGGTTCTTCACAGGGACATTAGTCACTCATTTCCATGACTTTTTCTTCCTTTATGAAAAAATTGTAGCTTGTTGTTCTTTATCTTAATTATAGTAGTTATAAGGACTTGTTTTATACTTGTGGGCTGAATAATTGAGGAATATTAGCAAAAAAGCATCCAGTTATCTCAATGGCTCCTCCTCTGGTTGGTTTCTCTGTTTTTTGAATCAGAAATATTTAAACTGGGAATCTCTTTGGTGAACCGTGTTTATAATCCAGTCAGGGTACGTCTATACAGCAGGTCTAAATCTGTAAGAAGCTATGTCAATTGTGTAGCTTAAGTCAAAATAGCTTATTTCAGCTTGTGGAGTGGTCTACACAATAGGATATCTGAGAAAGAGCACTCTTATTCCAACTTCCCTTACTCCTCATAAAATGTGGGTTACAGGAGTCAGAGTAAGAAGTCCTCCAACTCAAATTATTTTGACATTATGTTGAAATAACTGCTTGTATGTAGAAGGGGACTTTGTTATTTTGGAATAACGTCAGTTATTCTGAAATAACACTGTTGTGTAGATGTCAAGTATCAGAGGGGTAGCCGTGTTAGTCTGAATCTGCAAAAGCGACGAGGAGTCCTGTGGCACCTTATAGACTAACTGAAGTGTAGGAGCATAAGCTTTCGTGGGCAAAGACATCTGACGAAGTGGGTCTTTGCCCACGAAAGCTTATGCTCCAACACTTCAGTTAGTCTATAAGGTGCCACAGGACTCCTCGTCGCTGTTGTGTAGATATACCCCCAGTGTCTGGATATTGAATTTTCTCCCTGAATAAACTCCTGTGATTTCAAACTCCCACTGTACCTGGTCAGAAGGTTTTCCTTGTCCACTTGTAATCCAGGAGTGTGTTACAAATTATTAGTGCAGTTTTGATTTTTTTTTTATAATTTCTTAAGTAAATAAGTATTTCAGAGCTACTCACTTCATGATCAAATATATCTCACTGGATCTGTAAATATTTCTGGCATATAATATCAGATATTAAAGAAGAGGAGGTAGATAGCTACCTGTTTGTCCTAGGATTTGGTGTTGATGCTTATCACAGGAGGCTACTGGATCTCCTCCCCCTCCCCCCCACATGTCATTGAGCTCCATTGGTGATGTCTTCTAATTCTTCAGGGTCTCTCTTGAGCTGATTGCTACAGAAAATATCCTGTCTGGTTTTCTTCGTTCACAAAACTAGCATACATGTGGCAGTACAGGTTTCTCCACAGTGCTCTGAGAGGTTCTGAAAAAGGGGGTGGGGCATATAAATATGTAGATTGTATAATAGATAGCGTTGCCATCCTACATTGACTTCCACACCTAGTCACCTTCTAGCTTCTGTCATTAGACAACTAACAAGGGTACCAGTTATAGTCAACTGTGGTGGTTTGTAATATGGACACTGTTAAGAGATGCAATGATACCACCAGGTCATTTCTTATAGGCCACTGAGCAGCTGTCAAAAGAAAAAACGTTTTGGTCAGTATCAGGCAGGCTCTTGGAAGTAAAATCAAGTAATTCATTACCTGATGAGCAAGCTACTGTCCATTTTGATGGTGGTTCTTTGGCCCAGTTCAGAATGCCCACTTTTTGGAACTTACTCCATTTGAGCATCAAGCTTTTTTAAAAATCTATTTGCTGACAGCTAACAAAGCCTGGCTCTAAACCCTTCCCTTCTTTTGGGTTGGGACAGGGTTTGAAACACAGATCTGAATTTTGTGGATTGGGTCACTTCTTCTAATTAAGCTAATTTTTGATTATTTATTGTGGTGTGTTTAGCTGTCACTTTTTATGTGACAGCTAAATTTATTTGCATCCACGATCCATGATGATTAATTACCTTTTTTAATAGGTCTCACAGCATTTCTATCTTTCTTCAGTTAGGATGTGTCTAGACTACACCTCTCTGTTGACAGAGAGATGTAGATTAGGCACAACGAAATTGCTAATGAAGCCAGGATTTAAATATCCCACACTTCATTAGCATAAACATGGCCACCGCTTTTTTTCTAAATGGAGTTTTTTGAAAAAACATGTCAGTCTAGACACAAATCTTTCGAGAAATAAAGCCTTTTTCGAATGATCCCTTTTTCCTCATAAAATGAGGTTTACAGAATCTTTTGAAAAAGGTTTTATTTCTCAAAAGATCTGCTTCTAGACTGCCATTTTTTTCGAAAAAACTCCATTTCGAAAAAGAGCGGCAGCCATGTTTATGCTAATGAAGCGTGGGATATTTAAATCCTGGCTTTATTAGCAATTTCGACATGCCTAATCTACATCTCTCTGTCGACGGAGAGGTGTAATCTAGGCACACCCTTAGTTTCTCTGACCTCCAGCTATAGACTGCCTTGCAGTCAGGGATGGGTTAAACTGAATTGAATTTGGATCTTCTAAATGTCAGCACCTCCTGAGCTCATCCAACCAGCTCCTCCCCAATGATTCTTCCTCTTAGATTTCTAGATCCCTCTTCTTCACAGACCCTGTGCTTCCAGTTTCTGCCTTCTGTCTTTTGCCTGTAACCTCACTAAACCTCTTTTCCCCCAGACCCTACCAGTAGAAAGGGAGAATTTTACATTTTTGACTATATGATAAAATATTGCAGCTTTTCTATCAAATATTATTTCATCTATTTGCTGCAGCACATTTCTGATGCTTTTATTTTTAGGAATCACGTATTCTGTGACCTACCCACCTGTGCAATATTTGAATCAAAGACGAATTAATTGCATTAATAGTATCATGAGAGCAAATACGAAAATGCAAGGAGCTGCCTAAACAGTCACATCTTCCCTTATGAAAATCAGGAAAGCAAATTCAGTGTAAATGGATACAATGAAAGAAAATCAGGCTCCATCGCTAAGAACATTATTGAATTAACAGCTATAAAATATGTAAAGCTGCTTCACTCGTGTAGACTCGGCAGCAGATAACTAAATTCAAACTTCATTACAGTTTCTAATGTACTGTAAAGCTAACAATATTATGATCAGAAAATGTTTTATGATAGGAACGGAAGTCCATTGGGTAGTCAGGTTTTGATTTAGCAAATTAATATTATAGGGCAAATTGAAACCTGGTTTTTTTTAAACAATTATCAGGTTTAATATAAAAATCTAGACTATTTCTGTTCTTTTGATGGCTTCAATGCCATGTATGTCAATCCTTATGCAAGTGAATTTTCAAGTTCTTTAGGTGAACAACCTCTGGTTTCTTTGGTGATGAACTTCAGTTTTAGTTAGTCCTATTTGCTCTGCCATTCCTGCTGTTTTGTAACTGGGCCTAAAAGTGCTTTAAGTGCTTGTGACCGTGGTAATGAATGAAAATATCTTACCAGCACTGGGAGTATTGCATTAGACTGAATAGTCACCTTACTTGTAAAAGCACTATTAGAGAGGGGCAGCTATAAGTAAGGATAACGATTTGTGTCCACTGCTTATTTACTGAAAATTGTAAATGTATTATTTATTGAGAGCTCTCCAGACAGTGCTTGTCAGAATAAAAATGTCAGCTCTAAGCAAAATGTTATAATACATAATAAAAATGCTAGGTACGCACTTTAGAAACCCAACTAATTAGATCTGCTTTTCTTAAAGAAACGACAGTAAAAATCCTCAGTGTTATGTACATTTTAAATGTTGATGTATTCCTTATTTTCTTATACAGTGTTTGGTTTAGATACCTTATCATTATTTAAAAATAATTTTGACAACTTTATAATGTTGCTACGTGAAATACAGAGGCAGTGCCGCTTGGCTGAAGGAGGGAGCTACACAATCAGGCTGCCCGGCTCAGCTAGCAGAGGGAGCATCTGCTCTCACCTCTATACTTTAGTCTGAAAATACAAGATGCCACTTCCTCCATGAGCGATGTTGGCTGGCAGGCTTGTGGAAAACTGCCTCCAGTGTAAACAACATAAAATTATTAAGATTAGTCCTCAGCTGTGCTAATTAACCCCAAACAAATTTTACGTTAAGGAAACCATCTCTGTTCAACATCAGTGTTACTTTTGTTTACTATTAAAAGCCATTAAGCACTGGGTAAAATCAGTTAATTCTTTTTTATGTATTTTTATGAAAACGATATTTTTAAATGTTAGTTCATGATTTGGGGAGATTGTTTCTCCTCCTGAAGCTTACAACATGAAGGCTGTCTTGTTAAAAATATATACAGCCACAGTGTGTCTCCTTATGGATGAGAGGAAATGTGGTTTTGAATTTCTCTCTGTAACAAGGAACAATTTAGTTCAGTATAATAAAACTCAGATCACAGCTTGTTAACGGTATTTGTCTTCTTCAGTGCATATCAGCCAAATTCAACCCTATAATAAGAAAGCCTAACTTCATTTACTTTAACAAAGTCATATCCATATACACCTGGATTTGGTTTGTACATCTGTTGATATTACAGTCCTTCACACTGCACGTTGGGCCCGGTCCAGTTCCGCTGAAGGCAACTGGAGTTTTGTTAGTGACTTCAGCAAGAGCAGGATGAAACCCTACATGAGCCCCTCTTATCTCTTTAGTTTACATTCTGGCCTAACCCCTATGTTTTCTCAGCCCCGTGCATATTGTATTACTAGTGAACACCGAATAGGAATCAGAAACAAAAAATGATCTGGTTTTCTGAGGTAATTTTTTCCATGCTGCCTATACATGCTTTGGGTTCTGACGAATCCTTTTCATTTTTGCATGCAGTTAGACAGCTTCCTTCCTTGTGTGCTCGTTGGCATACTGAACTCCAGAACATAACCAAAATCAAATGAATTAATAGACGTGCGTGTCAGAACACTCCCTTTTTTCTTTAATAACATAGCAGAACAGTAGTGAAGAGATATTCATGAAAAGGATAGCATAATTGCTGTGGTTGGTGCACTAGTGTAGGCAAATATTGTATAAACATCCCCAGACAGTTTTGCTAACATACCTCAGGCCTGACCAACAACACCCGTGCTATTCCAGTCTTGGGCTGCTCTTTAACACAGACAGCCAATTGTGCAAAGCCATGCCAAAATGTCCTGTTCTGCAGCATAACATTCTGGAACTTATTAAATAACTGTTGTCTTTTATTAATCAGAACATATTTTAAGTTATATTTGGTTAGAGACCAAGAAGTGTCTGGGCCTTCTGCCCTATCCATAAACAGCTATTTGCTTTCTTCTTTTTTGTTCTTCTACTTATTATTAATGCATTGGAGTGAAAATAATAAAGGCAGCTTTTACATGACTATTACTGCTGTACTTTGAAGTGCAATTATAATGCATTTTTATCAGATTAAATTCCTCAGTCACCTGCTGTTTATATGAAATTCTCAGCTGATTTGATGAGACTTTGTATCACCCTCTGAGCTATGGGCATCATCTTTACCTCACTTAGAGTATCATTGAACTTGTTCACTCTTTTGCACTTTATCCATTTGAAAATGATACAAACAAGTTGACAATTTCATCATCTTGCTGAATGCTACAAGGTAGAGTCTCCGAAGACACTGAAGGCAACTGGAGTTTTGTTAGTGACTTCAGCGACACTTGAAAACTTCATATATGTCATCTCTTTGATGCAAATTCCTGCTGTCATTTATAACCACATTGTATTTATTAAGGGTGCCCATGAAGGCAGAATTTTGTTCTTTAAATGTGTCTTTGAATGTTACCTGGTTGTCTGATGCTTAAAATGTGACTGGATCCTAGTAGAGGTATTATCACTTCCTCTCCTATCTGAAATATGTAACAACAAGGTTGCCATTAAATATTTACAATGAAACAAAAGCTAACACAAAGGGCAGAGGTTTGATAAAGTGTCAAAAGAGCTTGCTAGTGAAAACCAGAGACTCTGGGCCAAATTCATTCATGGCGTGACTCTATTAACTGAGTTACTTCAAGAATAATGTTACCACAACCTCTATACATTTGCATCATTGTTTTTATATTTTATAGAAGATTTTGAATGGCCCAGAATGAATGTTAAAAATCTATCACCTGACTGCTCCCTATTATAAGATTTCTTTATGTTAGGTTCTCAGGTTCCTTTATGAACTGTTTCTGTTTTTATCTATGTAAATTTGTTTGTTGCAGCTTTATTAATAGGTTTTGATATATCTTTAATTAGCTAGTTAATTAATAATTCACTTGGAACATTTGTTTCTGCATGTTTAGTGTATCTCTTGTTCCTATGGTATAATGTCTAGATAAGATTATCTTATCTACTGCACTGCATTGCCTAAATACCATTTCATAAAACAAATTACTGTAAGATATGCAACTTCAGACATCAAATTTATAGTTAATGAACAAAAAAAGACAGTATAACAAACATTTCTATTTAATAATTTTTTCACTTTTCTATGTCTCTGTTAATCTGTACTGTATTAGCAAATTTAGCCAGTACTAGATCAGTAGTAAAATGTGCTGAAAACATTTTTTTAATTCAGTTTAAGTTGATTATCACCAACTCAAAAAGAAACCAGGGAGCTGGAAAGCACTGCATTATTATAATGCAGAATAGTGGCAGGATTTTACTTGTATTAAGACTAAGATTTGTAACCTATAGTAGTCCAGGTTTTCTCTGTGTGTATTTTGCTGCTAAATCATTTTTTATTTATTTTTATTTTTTACAAAAAGCCAAAAAGAGACCATAGGATTTGAAACACAGTGACCCTGAAATGATGGGAAAATGGCCAAGGTGTGTCAGCTAATTTCTGACCTTGCTTTATGAGTTCTGCTGTTCCTTATTCCCCTTGTCAGTCTGTGAATCCCTGAGGCTGTACAAACTGGCCTAACATCACTCAACTCCAGTTTTATATCCTCTCTTAATAATGTTGAGTCTATTCTGTCCAGCTTTGATTCAGACAACCTGCTTGTCTTGAAAAAGTGATATATTTAATCAGTGGCTCTGTCTCCAGCATGGCTCCCACTGCGTGAGACTAGAGCCAAAGAGTAGTGCAGTGGCCTGTCACTTCTGTTTGAATAGGTAATGTGGAGCCGTTCAGCCGAAGAGACAGGCGCTGGAACTGCTTGTTAGGACACATGATCAAAAGCCACTCTCTGCTTTCTGCCAATCAAGCCTCATGTCGCCTTGTGGGGCAGACATTAAATAGATTTTTCTGCCGTACACTGTGGGCACTTAGCCAGTTTGACATGTGAACTGTTACAAAAGATATCAGAGTTTCCACTGCTTGCTGACTGCTTTTAAATATTACCAAGCGCTTACTGTCCAAACGAGAATATTTTAAATACTGTATTATGATACATTTCCAGCAGCATTACTCAGTCTCCTTCATGCTCCAAACAGTTTATAGATGTTTTTGGAAGCAAAACCAGAAGTTGGTTTTCTGAAAAAAAAAAAAAAAAACCCAACCAAAAATAAAAACTGTTGAACAACTGTATGACAAATAGGTTTGAACAAGATGATTATTGTCTGAGAATTATGGTGAGTTGTCTGTTTTCAATGTTTTGCTTTTGAATATTGTTTCTATTTTTTGTTTGCTGTTTTAACATTATTTCATTAGATTTTCCTAGTTGAGCTCATAGCAATGTTTTTTGTTCATATATTTGTGTCTAGGGATATTAAAATGGGTTTATTTTGTAAATTAAGTGGATTTTATTTATTGTGTTTTTTGGCTGGTGGTGCAAATCATGGCACTCTAAAATGGTTCAGTAGTTGTATTTATTTACGCTTTCCCCTGGTCCCCCCCCACCTCAGATCCTTGTATATTACCCTTCATAGCCACCTCAGCTCCTGTGCCCATGGCAACAACACAGTGGTGGAGGTTAACAAAGATGACATTTAGGCTTTCCCTAAGTAATGAATATTCTTCTGTAACTTACAGGCCCACTAAATATATCCCATTTTGGGGGGTTCCGAACACACAGATAACTGCATTTAATAGTGTATTTGATATCTGGATATTGAAATACTTACTATTTATTCATTGCTTGCTGATCCTGATCTAATAATCATTTTTCAAGGAATAAAACATTTTCACCAAAACATGCCATGGCAATCTAGTGGAACTCATTTAAACAGTGAGCTACACATAAACAGCTGCTCCTTCAATAAGCCATTCTTTATAATACCCTTATTACCTTCTAGTGTCTCAAATTCTGATTAGTCAACAGTGCTGATTACTACATGGCATTCCATTGCCCATCTTCCTTCTGCTCAGCTGCTCATGTCTTAGCTGTTATGTGATTACAACACAACTTGTGCATTGTTTCTCCAAGTTGCTCTCCATACTGTATATCTTAAAAAGCTCTGAGTAGACCGACAACTTTATACTGAACTACTGCAAAATGATTTCTGTGACACTTTGTGCCTGGGATTATGTATGACAGTGAAACTATCGTGTTCTTCACAGTGTTTGTATTTTACTACTTTGTGGTAAGGATGTCCAACGTTTCTTAGCTTTGCAATGAGGAGAATCTGTAAATGTATTCCAGTTAATCGAACTTTAGTAAATAGTGGTTAAATACTGCAACATTTGGTGTATGGCCCAAGAGGAAAGACTTAGGATATAATTTGCAAAAGAACTCAACATTGGCCTGTCTCTGCTCTCATTAAAGTCAGGGTGGGCAGACATAGATAGGGGCAGCGTTAGGCCAACGTGACACTGAGTGCTTTTGAATGCCCCTTCCCCCTTAAATAATAGGAGCAAATAAATGGAAAGATGTGTGCTTGAGAATGGAATTGAACACACCAGAAATTGCATAAAATGAAAGAGATCACATTTGGATCAATAATCCTGGGACCATGATTTTTAGGTCTAGGCAGCGTGTACAGCAGGCCATTAAATGATACAGTAGCCTTGTTTAGTTGAGCGATGCATAGAATTGTGATGAGGAAAACATTCTTAAAGTGGTTATAAGCCCTCAGATTCCCATGCTATAGGTCTTTAGAATCTAGTCCTACTGAGTAGGAAATGCTGACACACCAGAAATGCAACCCCATTAAAGGCCCTAAATCTGTCATTGTGCTCCGAAGCCTGTTCTGAAAATAGCAAAGCTCTTTTTGTAAATTAAAATTGGTGTGAATGGGAACAGATGTTGGCATGCTTTACTTTATCTGCAGGGATCCCAGTTAAGGGGGAGGAGAGGTCAGCAAGGTTAGATGGTAGGAATTATGGCAAATGTGCAAAGGACAAGATAGCCTGCTAGAGAGATTGTGTTGGATTTTGTGTAGGGGTATAACAAAATGTAGTGGTTACTTTTGATAGCTGAATTGATATCCTCTATGCAGAAGGAAGTCTGATTGTGTAACATGTTTAGTTCCACATTAAGATTATATCTTTATATTCAAGGAGAGAGATACACTCTCTCTGGGGGTTTTTTTTAAATCACTCTTGTAAGGGGGAGATTCTGAATGACTTGAATTCTTCTGACTTCAGTGGGAACTGATCTTACAGTCACATATGAAGTGAACAATACCATCTAGGATCAGACCTTATGTAATCTGCACTGAAATGGGCATTTGGTATAGTTTCAACATCACTTTTTAATATTTTGGGTGAACTGTCATGTTGCATCAAAGCCATTATAAACTTTTAATACTTTTTAAATAAAATCCTCTAAAAAAATAAGGTAAAGTAGTTTATGTTTTAATGTGTACAATTTATCAAATAGATTCTGTAGTCAATTTAAATAAGTCTTGTTGAAGTTTCTTTCTTCATTTGGGAAAAAAAAAGCATAGAATGAATTTATTTATAAGAACCTTAACAGTTTCCCTCAATTCCTTTTACATTTTAGATTACCTTATAATTTTCTAAATCTTCATGAACAATAATGATCAATTTTGTCAGTATTATTCACACCTTTTATTAATTTAACATAGATGAATAAATGTGAATGTTGTGAAGAGTTGATTGGGAATAGTTTTTAAATCTGACAGTTAGATTACAGGGTACCTACGAAAAATGGCTCTTTCACTAGGTACCTAGTAATTTAATTCTTGTTTGAAATTATTATAATTTATTACAGTGTGTGGGTCCTAATGAATGTCTACTATTAAATGAAAAGGAGAAATTGAAATTATGGATTTTTTTAACTTGTATCTTAAAAATCCTCTTAAACAATTCAGCAGATATTAATAAGCAATGTAGTTTTCTTTTCATTTTCGATGAGCCACAAACAGAAACATTTTTGTCAGTACATAATGATGTTGAAGTAATGCTGCTGCTGAATCCTATGTAGAGATGATGGAAGGCAGTTTTAAAATAGAATGAAAGCCGTGTTAACTATTAAAAATATGAAAAAAATTCTGTCCTGTCCTGCCATTTAGGGCCCCAAACAGCAGCCTTACTCAGGCAAAACTTCAAATGATTCAGTGTAAGTTTTGTCTAAGTAAGAAATGCAGGCGTGTATCCTCAATATGTTAAATTTATAGCAGTGTCAGTTCAGATTTTTTGTTCACATCATCTGTTGTGACAAAGTGTTGGAAAATGGGCAGGAGTGGATTGGAATTTTGCCTAAAATCATGTTTTACCCCTTTCATTTTTAAAAAAAGGAGGAACGGCCAGTCCATTTGATCTACATGGTGGGCAAGTGTAGAGTAGATAGACCCAACTTTTTTCCCTCAGTCCCATGATTACAGCTAAATGAAAGAGAAGAATATACTTACTTAAGTATATTATCTAGTAATGTAGTACAATTTGAACAGACCATAGAATATTAGGAGGAAGGAATGTTTCCAAATGAACATTTAAGATGGAGTATGCTGAAATTGTACATAAATAATAGAACATAAAGTACAAGATAACAATGATGGAGAAATGTTCATTACAAAATTCCTAGTGCCTGGTTCTCTACTCCATTACACCAGTTTTGTGCCAGCGTAACTCAATTAAAACACTCCACTGATAGGGTTACACTGGCATGACACTCATGTAATGGAGGGAGGAATCAAGCCTTGAGTTTTGCTTATGGTATATTGTATCTTTTCTGCTTCAAACATTGCAGTCAGGTTTATATGATATAAATCTTTGATGAGTGTGTGGAGGTTAGAAATTTTGATCAGAGTCTCCTCATAGTTACACGGATTTAAAACCCTATTGCTGCGTCTAGATTGGCATGATTTTGGGGAAATACTTTTAACGGAAAAGTTTTTCTGTTAAAAGTATTTCTGCAAAAAAGCGTCTAGATTGGCATGGATGCTTTTGCGCAAAAAGTGCTTTTGCGCAAAAGCATCCGTGCCAAGTGTAGATGCGCTTTTGCGCAAGAAAGCTCCGATGGCCATTTTAGCCATCGGGCTTTCTTGCGCAAAAAATTAAGGTGCCTGTCTACATTGGCCCTCTTGCGCAAGTATTCTTGTGCAAGAGGGCTTATCCCTGAGCAGGAGCATCAAAGTATTTGCGCAAGAAGCACTGAATTTTTACATTAGAACATCAGTGCTCTTGCGCAAATTCAAGCGGCCAGTGTAGACAGCTGGCAAGTTTTTGCGCAAAATCTTGCCAGTCTAGATGCACCCTATCAGTTGCAGTCAGTGGTATTTCTCTGGATTTTAAATTGATGTAACGGAGTACAATTTGACCTATCTAAACAGTTTTGTGGCTCTTACTGCAGAAGTCTTAAGTCATGAAAACATGAGCCAGTATCTCTGCAAGCCAAAAACATCTATTTCCAGGCTGAGTAGGACATTGTAGTTGGCTGCCTTTTCATGACTGTAATCTATAAGTGTCAACCAACATGCTTGTCATCCTTAATGAAGTAAATTAAATGTGAATGGTAAAACATTACTTTGGTTACCTGTTGCTGTCTTGCAGCTGGTAGATGGAGTCTCAGTTGGGTGTTCCATTCTGAGGTAGCACTGCATGCCTTCATCCTTTGAGTTGCATGTGTCTTTCTCACATGGTAAGAATGTGTTGGATATTATTCCACTGCATGCTTCCTGATGCCTTGCCGAAAGATGGTTGCAGTCAGTACCATGGCAACTGTTTTTAAGTGGGTGTGATTTGGCACCATCAATAATCCTTGCATTCTTATGAAATAATTTTTTTTTCTAAGTTTATGGAAGTAAAAAGTGAAAGCCATTATTTTCAAAAGTAGTCAGTGACTTTGGATATCTGCATTTTTAGCAGTCAAAGAGGGCAAGGCACCGAAAATCACTGGCTACAATTGAAAATGTTGTCCTTATAGTACGTGCAGAACAAAGCTTGTTGTGTTACATTCTTTGTTGTAGTTCCTATTCATACAGTTGTAATGATCCTGCATTATTGGCTGTAGGAGCTGGTTCTTAAACATTTGGGTGTTTTTGAAGCTTCTACACATACCAAATCAGTTAATGAAAAAGAAAAAAAAGAAACCGTGGAAAGAAAACATGCTATAATGTTGGTCAAAGAGCAAAAATGCAATTTTTAAAAATACTGTGTATTTTTTTTTTGAAATTGCATGTTGCTCGCATAACAAACAATTTTCCTTTGCAGAATTTCTTAGACAAATTCTCACTATGGCAATTGTATATGTAACCTTTGAAATATGTTTGTTACTTAAAAAGAAAATACCACAGTTCTATTGGACCGGGGCTTTCTGGTCCTCACGTGAACCTTAAATGAGAGATTGAAATATGTTTGGTCTAACTTCATTTCATCTAAATGAGATGCGATTAAAAGGTTTAAACAGTTTTAAAATTATATTCACATTAGTGCAATCTGTGAGCTTTAATACTAAGCTGCCTTGTTGGTTGCTTCAATATTGTAACAAACCAGCCAGGCTGAGTTAAAACTGTACAAAATTGCAGTATTAAGCTTATTTGTTTCTTCCTCAGTCACAGAGTTACCTAGCAAAAGTTCAATTTGCTATTTAGATAGTAGCTGTACTTCTTAGAAATGACCTTGTGAGGTACAGAAGCATGGCACAGTGGCACTTTCCAGCTGTACACATGGTATCCGTCGGGGTACAATCATGCTCAGTCCCAGCACCGCAGGCTTGGACATATGTTGAGTTTTATTTCTTTCTTCTGACATTAATCCTATTCACCAGCTGTTCTGCCAGCTGCCATTCTTCAGCTTGGAGATTACATTTTTGGGGATACCAACAAAGGTCTAGTTGACCAGTGTTCTCCCCATTAATTTTAGAAATGATTAGATTTTGGGTTAGGATTACTCAGCCTTTTCCCCTGCCTATGTCTGTAGTCGTCTTGGATTTTAATTTGATTTATGATCATTTTCAATACATTGTAGATAAGCCCTTAAAAGAGCTCTAATTTCCAGGGTTCTAGTAAATCGATGTTCATAAAAAAGGGCTGCAGTTTATATTTTGAAAGTTGTAATTCGTGTTACGTACACTGCTATGTAAACAAAATTAATTTGTGACAAATTTTTCTGATAAAATCATATTTGAATCAAAGATCTTTTCATTCAATATTTTCACATTTACATGTATTGATGTTAAGATACAGTTTATAAGATATGGTCTCACTAATATAGTTTGAACTGGCTATTAAATCTCTGTTACACACAGAACATATACTAATAAGTAATATAGATTTCTCACTTCACATTCCAGATGATCTATCCATAAGCAGGATGTTAAACATCTGTAGTTTAAGCCTTCTGGGACTAACACATTTATTAATGCTGGAAAGAAATGTGGCCTGAACAATAAGGTTACAGACCATGTGGTAAAGAAACAGCCCCAATACCTTCAAGTCAGCATATACAGGGCATTATGCCTCAATTCTAATACTGTAATAAAAGAACAGTAAGAAACTTAAACTGCAATCGTGTATAGAATATATTTATTGTATTCATATAAGTAAAGACACAAAATTCCATACTCAGCATACTTATTTCAGCTGATGATTTAAAGATTTCTGTAGCACATTCTTCATGATTGAGTTAAATGGGCTATTAGCTTATATAAGACTAAATTGCAATGGTAAACATTTGTTACAGAGTAAGTTAATAAGAACTTGAAATTCTGCATTTCTTTGTACTTTCAGTGATATGCACAGATCACATAAAGGATAAGGAAGGAACCTCAAATTAAGCCACACCTTAGGGCAACAGCAGTCACAACTAATAATAACTACCCACTTTGTTTCCTTGTTTCTGTTTCTTTTTTGGAGAATTAAGAAAAAGTTCAGTTTAATAACATTATGGCTATTATAGTCTTCATGCTTGATGTATATACAAACATGAGTTTTTGTCAACGCATATCATCATCCAGAGTCAAAAACATTTTTGGGGAATAAAAACAACATCCCTTGGAAAAAAAAATTCCTAATGAGAAGTTCCAGGCTCACCAGTAGTAACCCCCTTTACTAAATATGGCCATTCTATTTATAGAAATATTCATATTTTCATTGGTGGCCAAAGCACTGCTTATAGGAAAACCTACAGGTGACTAATAGGAGTTGCTCACTAAGTGGAATAATGAATAGTATTAGGTGTCAATTAAATCAAGCTTCCCCGAGGTGCAGGTGCTCCACAATGTACTGACACATTTCAAGTAGCAGCGCCACTTCACCCATGCATATGAACAAGCACATTTGCATATTAAAAAGCTGAAAATTATTTAACTGAAGCAAAAGTCTTTTAGAGATGATGGAGGTTATTAAAACTGTTGACAAGAAAGAAGGTAATTGCCTGAAAATGAGAGATGACATTCTGCTATACACAGGGAACGTTGTTTTTGTTGTATTGTGCAGCAGTGCCTGGGTGTATAACCTATTACATTGAGATTGCTCCTATGCAATTAGACCCTTTTTGTCCTCACTTCAATAAGGCTATGATTATGAAGGATTGAAGAACACTTGGCATATTGAATGTCTGTTGTTTTTATAACTTCGTCAGAAATGACAAAACACGTTTTGTGTCCTGTTTTTTCTTTGTAGGCTTATTGATTCTGTGATTATAATATTCATAAAAGACAATGTGTTCATGGTTGAACACTCTGTCATTTATACAGGTTTTATTTTTTTATTTTTTTAAGCATGGTACTTCTTTGAATGCTAAGGTGTTAGTCACCAAAATGGGCAGATAGAAAGTTTAAAAAATGATTAGGTAGGAAGTTAGGCACTCAACTAATTCCAAATATTTCTAAAAGTTTTTGTCCAGAACAATTAATCAATTTAAAGTTGATATACTTTTTATCTCTGAGCAATGGTTATGTTTCTGCATGTTTTCTTTGTCTTCTCTTTCATAGCTATGCTCTACAGACATGTTTTCAATTATACCTCGTGAGTAGTACAAACAATGCTTCTCATGTAACAGCCACAAGTGAGAAACTTCAATAACATCCGAGGCCAAGAAGCAGGAAAACAGTGGGAATTCATGTTTAATAAAGCTCCTTGATAAAGACACGCCCTCAATCAGCGGTTCTGAAATTGAGGGTCATGCTGAAGCCCTTGAGATTCATTTTGCCCAAGTCGGTGAGGCTTGAGCTTTGCCCCTGCCCTTGAGGCAGTGGGGCTTGGGTGGGCTGAGGCCTCGGTTCCCCCTCCTGGGGCTGTGATGTAAATTTTGGTGTTAGAAGGAGGTTGTGGTGCAATGGATTTTGAGAAATCCTGCCCTAGGTAATGTTGTACAGAGCTTACCACCTACATGGTCTCTTGAGATGGGATTGGCAAAACTGCCTAGGGAACTTGGACCCTCATTCCTTTTAAATTAATAAGAATGGTGTACTAAAACCCCCTCTGCTGCTTTGAAAATACCAGGCTATAGACCCACTATTTGCTACATTTTGTTTTTGTTTGCTTTAGACCGAGTGGGTTGGCTGGTAGTTGGTAGCATAGGATTCTAATCCCAACTCTGTCTATGTAGTGTTATGACTTTGGAAAAATCTGTTAACCTCTCTGCTTCAGCCATGCCATCTATAGAATGGCAACTGAGATGCTTAACCTGTGAGCGCGTACAAACTTGTGTGTGGAAAGTCAGCCCTAATGGTTAGTCAAGAGCCAGTGTCAATGTCGAGTAAGGCATTTAGATTGAAGCAGGACAGCAGGAACTGGGAGCAGTTGGGGTTTTAGATAAGGAACTGGCAGGAAGGCTTTGCTCAGAAATGAGGCAAGTAGAAAGGGTCTGTAGTTGCAGTCAGCCAGGGATTCATCTACAACTTCCTGTGCCTCTTCCTGGGATAAGTAGTCCCAGCCAATCCATGGGGTTCGACCTCTCCATTAATTGGGAACTACACGAAGGGGGTCCTTTGTGAACTAGCACTTCACTAGCCCTCTTCTCTACTGGTTCTCTTGAGCTGCTGGGTGTTGCTCACAGTCTGAGCAATGCCTAGGGACCCACGGTTTGAGGCCTGTGAGCCCTGACAGAGCAGTGCTTTGTGGATGACTTTTTTTTATTTGTGTGGTATTTTTAACAATAAGGCTTTATGCACTTTAGTTTCCAGTTCCATTGAGGTAAATATGACATGTAAAACCCTTGGCTCTCCAAAGCAGTTTTAAGCCCATTAAATCACAACACATTGTACTGCCATAAATTATTTATTATTATTTAATTGGCATACTCCAAATATGCAAACATAAATAATTGGGATAGAGGATTCAAACACAAATAAAAGTGTGTCATCTCTTAGCATTGAAAATCATTTCAAGCATCTTTCATGTGAAGACCTCCTCATGTACTTCTGAATTTTAATCTTTGTTTCCTTTCGCTGTGCGTGCATGATGGGATCCACTGAGTGCCATATACATTTTATCTGACTTCTGTAAAAACCTATATTTATCACAAGTTCTAACAGGCCTGGAAGTATCTTCAGTAACTTACCTAGAACACAAATCACAGTAGTGATGCTTATGTTATAGGGCCTAATCCTGCAATTCTCATTTGGCTAATACGATACTCAATAGAAAATAACAGTAATATTAAAGAGGTTAACCTCAACAGCATTTTAAGTTTTCCATAATGGGCCAGAATTTCAGAAACGTTCAGCATCCAATGCTTCCACTTGGTCTTAATGCTGAGCATGTCTGAAAAGACTGGTCACTTCATTCTAATGCCTGAATAAGAGCTGGGTTCTTTTGAAAATCCAGCTCAACTATGGATGCTGAGCATGTTTAAAAATCAGGCCCACTGTGATAATAGTTATATGCCCCATTTTGAGTCTTTGTTTTTGGTAAATGAAGTGAGAGAGAGAGAGAGATGTTGGCAGTATCACCTTTTTCATAAGTTGTCAAACAATTCAGTTTTAGTAAGACATTCCTTTCTCCACTTGAAGTTCTAAAAACATGTATTCTGTCCATGTGGATTTGATTCTGATTCAAAAGATAGTAGTGGCTGGTGCAGGATTTGGGGTCACATACAACAATAAATATTTCATTGCATCTGCAACTTATCTTTTCAAACAAGGAAAATACCTATCTCTGTGTGTGCTCAAGCTGGTGGATCACTTATTGATTGTGTAAGCATAAAGAACTCACAGTATAATGGAATGAGCTGTAGGAAATTTCAAACACAATAGTGCAAATGTTCTAATTATATATGAAGTTAGGAAGGTTTCTAAGCCAAAAAGAAAAAATAAGACGGATGTTGTTATGGTCTGAGCAATAACGTTTGGTAGGCCTTGTGCAGAAATCATTATAGAAAACTTCTTAAACTAAAACTAACCTAATAGATTTTAGCAGAACATAAATCAGTTCTAATGCTATAGAAAATTAATGTTTTCTGAAATAAATCTTGGTTTAACCAACACACATTTGGCTTCTACCAAAACAATCAGAGTTTTTTTTCTAAAATGTCATTAGTAAAACAGATCATATGTTTCTGCTTTAGTGTTCATTGACATTAACTATACTGATTTACTAGTTTGAAACCATTAGTTGGGTCCCTCAGATCCATTTGATTTAACCTTAGAAGTAAGTTGAAATATTTTCTATTGTATTTTTAAAACAACTGTTTAAAGGTGTGTTCATTTTTGTGTGTCTAAGAGGAAAAAAATTATACAGGGGAACCCTCAGTATTTCACGTATAGGGGAAGTCCTGTGCAGTACGGCATAGAGAGAATGAAAGTAATAGCAATTCTACTCCAAGTCTTGTAAAGCTATTAGGAGGTGGTGAGGGGAGAGATGAGGAGGCGGCCGAGAAAAAAAAAAGTGACATTATCCTAAACTCTCAGATTCCTCTTTTTGCAACCACTGTAAAGTCAGAACTCTGTTGGTTTAGGGGTAAGTGGCCAACTCTGAGGGTAATCGCTGTCCACCAGCTATCTCTTGGAACCTCCACAGGAAATTCCTGTGGAGATGTAATTAATTGGTACTCATTCTAGGCTCAACTCCAACTTTGGGCTTTTAAATTCCAGAAAACTGAGTAGAGGGCAAACTTTGGTGGGAATCCAGTAGTAGAATGGATCTTTCATGAGCTGCCATGTCAGAGAGAGAGGGATTTTAGGGGAACAGTATGGAGGGACCGGCTGGCAACAGAGTTTCTAAATTCTGAGGGATTTTCTTGAAGATTGTGGGACATCTGTGGAGCCCTGCAAGGATACAAAAATTGTATTTTTATCTGTATCTATATCCACCAAAATGAGTAGTGTCTATTTGCACTGACATCTGCAGATGCAGACACCCGCAAATATCTACAAATTTGAGGGTTCTAGATACAAAATTAAATCTATAAAATCGTGACTGGTGTGGAAAAAGTACATAAGGAAAAGTTATTTACGTATTCCCACAATATAAAAACTAGGAGTGATCAAATGAAATTAATAGGTAGCAGGTTTAAAAAAAAACAAAACAAAAGAAAGGTTTTCATCATTTAGCACACAGTCAATCTCTGGAACTCCTTGCTAGAGGATGTGCTGAAGTCTAGGACTTTAACAGGGTTCAAAAAAGAGCTAGATAGATTCATGGAACTTAGATCCATCAGTGGCTATTAGCCAGGATGGGTAGGAATGGTGTTCCTAGCCTCTGTTTGTCTGGAAATGGGTGACAGGGAGGATTACTTGTTGCGTTCCTTCCCTCTGGGGCATTTGGTACTGTCCACTGTCAACAGACAGGATACTGGGCTCAATGAACCCTTGGTCTGGCCCAATATGGCAGTTTTTATGTTCTTATAAAATCTGTATGCATAATTTGTACCTGCATCTGCAAAAATGAGCTTTGGATATCTGAATCCACATCAGTGGATGTGGATACCCGTGGATATAAAGCAGATATGTGTGGAGCGCTAGACATCTGTGTGGCGGGACACCTGTGCATCTCTTTGAGTGAGGAGATAATGTGACAAGTTCACAGGTTAGCTTTCTCTTCCTATGGATTTTTTCTGGAGGAGGTGATGTTGAGCCTCTACTATCTTCTTTAGAACTCTGTGCATGCGTGAACATAGTTTTCAAGGAATTTTCAACAGTTATCACTCATTCAATTGCCTCACTGGAAACACCTTGGGCTTTATTCTCAATTGAAGTCATTTGAAAGCTCTGGATGCTCAGTAGCTCTGAAACCAAGGTGTAGGTTGTCTCAAGCTCTAGGCATCCAAAATCATTTTCCATTTTTGAAACTTTGACTGGGAGCCTCAAGCCCCCACCCTTTCTCACCTCCCTTAAAGGTTGCTTTCCTCTAAATCTCTTTCCAACCCATTTGATCCAACAACCATATCCCTTCCATACCAAGTTCCTGCACTGGACATCTGCCATGAGTTCTATATACTGTATTGTGTTGCTCATTATAACCAAGGTTCCCTCTAAGCTGAGTGGTAGCATGGCCTTGCAGCTGTTTAATGAGCCCTGCCCAGGGGCTGAGAGCTGCCACGAAGGGAGCTGCCTGGCTGAGGGAGGAGCACTTTTCCCTCAGCTACAGCAGCAGCTACCTGCTGAAGACAGAGCAGTGAGTGTCTCTCAGCTGGTATTTTCCCTGTTCCTCCCTTAGGTCCCAGACCCGCTGAAGGGAAGGCCAAGAAATCCACCCCGCCTCAGCCACTTTGCCATTGAGGGAAAAATTCCTTTCCAGTTGCTAAGGAAAAAGGAGCAAGTAGCGTAATGCCCAGTCCTTTTTCAGATTTCATGGGTGGGTATATGCTGACAACCCAATTCAGATGAAAAGGGGTTGGTGTGGGGCACGTGGGGTATAAATACTGCCACCCACTTCTGGTCAGCAGGAACTGGAATGTTTTCTGCTGCCCCCAAACTGGTTCAGCTGCTTTCTGCTCCTTTTAAATACATTTTTCTCTTTTCTCCCCCCACCCGTCCCCCCTGTGCTATCAGTTACACAGGAAGGCCTTAAAAGTGCAACAACCCAGTTTCTTCTGGCCACCCGGACAAGTATCCACCACATATAGTTGCAATGAGCTCATTATGAGACATCGCCTTAGTCGTTCTCTTGGATAGCCTAAATCCATTTTCCTGGAAGTTTTTGATGGCTCTTCAGTAAAGTAGAGACTGTGCTCTATACAACAAACTGTAGGTGGTGCAGATAATATTCATCTAACATCCTACCATTTACAATTGATCTGATTCTCTTCATAAATACAGAAAAAAGAAAACTGTTCATCTTTAATTTGACTAAAGCTATTTTTCTTTATTAAATCCTTTTTAAAGTCACAACTTAACAATGAACTCTATCACTTTCATTTATAATATTTGGAATCATTATTTTGCTTGGTAATATTAGCAACTCTGCTAATAAAACCTATAAATAGTGCAGAATAAGAGAAAAATATTCTCCTTTCTGACTGCGATAGGATGCTATAATTTCACTCAGCTCTTTAATCTGGTTTCAGGAATGGTTGAAGTCTTATTGTTACTGAGTTTTCATGGAGCTAAGAGGTTGTAAGTTTTATTGATGCAAAATGTCTTTATTTCAGATGGATTTAATATAGGAAAAAGTGGATTAATGAAGCTTCTAAATTAAGGGTACTGTATATACCAAATTGCTTCTTAAATCATTTGCATATGTATGTGTGTGTAGAGCAAATGCCATTATTGTTATCACATTTAGTTATCAATTTTTGAAATTTCAAAGATCTGATGTATGTGGCTATTGCAAAAACAGTGCAAATGCAGTACACAAACTCAGAGCCAGTAATAACATTTTCTGTTACTTAAAAGCATGGACTATAGATGGGAACTTGTGCAACATAAAGAGACAACAGACATAATTTTGAATGAAACTTGTAGCCATTATCACTACTAATGTCACTGAATATTTCTTTTGAAACAGTAGTGCAATACTAGTGTAGATAATTAGGTAAATTATTTGTCCTGTGATAAAGTGCATAGTATTTGGGTATTATTTATTCTATGCATCTTACTGTGCTATATCCAATATGAAAAAATATTTGATTTGGTTGAAATAAAACAAAAACACTTCTTGAGACTCAAATCCTCAGCTAGTATGAATCAGAAAAAATCCTGTGGGTCTATGCCTATTTATACGAGTTGAAGATTGTCCTAAGTGTTTTCAAACACTTTTGTTCTTCTCATCTTTGTGTGTGTCAGTTCATGGTATGGTCCAAAGTAAAAGGGAAAAGACTAAGGCCAGGTCCACTTTAAGGGACAAGTTTAAATTAAGAAACACAACTCCAGCTATGTTAATTACGTACCTTGATTTGAAATTTGGCACTTTCCCAATAGAAGAAGGTCGATGGGAGAAATGCTCCTGTTGACTTCCCTGGCTTCTCTCAAGGAGTAGGAGTACCGGGGCCAATGGGGACGCCTTCAGCATTCGATTTAGTGGGTCCTTACTAGACTCTCTAAATCAAATGCCAGAAGATCGACCTCTGCAGCATCGTTCTGCCAGTAAGTATAGATGTGGCCTTATATTCTGAATACTATTATAATATCATACCTGTAGCTAAATCATACTTCTATTGAATAATCCCATTGAAATGAGTTTTAATAATTGTTTAATGATGGGTTGTTCCACAAGAGCCAAAAGATGGGTTTACTTTTATGAGAAAGGTGAGGAAGATTTGTCACTCTGCCATTCCTTCAAATGAGGCAGAAATGATATTCCATTGTTTTCTCAGAAACATCTTAAATGAGCTGTCCTTGGGATAATTAATTGTTCCACCTTTCAAGCAAGAATATTTGGTGCAGTTCTTTCCCATCTTACATAATCATTTATTCCCCATTATAAAATTATTGTTGGAATAAGCATAATAACTTTATATTGTTATTTTAAACTTATTTTATTACATGGTATGTCCAATTCATTTTTAAAAAAACCCACAGTTTGCCAAGTTTTGCTGTTTATGAAATATTCATAGATAATTGAAATTGCCTGTTTCTTGCATGTATCCTATTCAAGCCATCTGCTACCTGAAATTTAGTTTGGATATTTGCCATGCAGCCAATAGCATGTACATGTACCAAAATCCTTTTAATTTTTATTTCTTAATTTAACCACAATATTTTGCATTTTATATATAGCATTCATTTAACTATAATGTTGATTAATACAATGTATGACAGATTATCTTATGCTACTTCGTGACGTGTCAAAACTAGATTAATTTCATTCAGATTAATACAGCTGGGTTATGAGCTTCTCATTCATATCAAATATTGAGAGACTGACTATAATTACAATAAAAAGTAAATACTGTTATTGCACTGTTCAGATGAAGAGTTTTGAGACATGGAAAGTTTTGAGTTGTATTTTTCAAAGGCACTAAGCATTCTTGCTCTCCACTGACTTTTTAAGGAGAGTTCTGGGTGCTCAGAATCTCTGCAAATCAAGCCCCGTGACTTGTCCAAAGTCACATGGGGATATAACCCCGAACTTTTCCCTCCCTCTCCATGCCCATTTGCCAAGGACCATTGAAAGTAGCCTTCTTTGGCTGGCCATCGTTAGGCACCCAGGAGCGGGCATGGCAGCTTTCATTCCTTCAGCACCTTCCTGCTGCTTCTGAAACTTCCCATCTACTACATTTGAAATGTGGACTTTGACTGTTTCCTCTGTTCCCTACTCCCTCTGCAATGTTCCCTCCATGTTTTCCATCAATGTGCAGAATAAATGTTGTTATGTGTGCCAAGGCACATGCAGATGCATACCACCAAGAAAAACACATGCTGCTGGCTGTGATCAGCTGTGGGAGCTCTGTCAGTCAGCTGAGTGGCATTTGCATCTCTCCTGAGTGGCCACTCAAGCACTCAGCTTACAGGGAACACTGTCCCTCTGCTAGCTGTTGTCACTAAGCAGTCATATTCCTCTTTTTCCTTCTTTCCCTCATACTCTCCTGTCTATTCTTCCATTTTATTGACTACTCCCCTTTCCTCCCTCCCGTCATCAATTTTCCCTGTCTCCCTGGTTTTAGCTTGCCAACCTCCCTATCCCAAAACTCCTACCCAAAACCCAGTAAACATAGAAACCTGCCTAGACATAAAAACCAACATATTCCAACACAATTCAACCCACCCTTGATCCTAGAGAACAATAATCAGGTGTGTCTATTTGGTCCCTGATCATTTTGTTTGTATGTTTTATGCTTCTTGCCCAACTTTCATCTGTGTTTGTGTTTGAGGGTGTGTCTAGACTACAGAGTTTTGTCGACAAAAGTGGACTTTTGTTGACAAAACTATACCTGCGTCTACACTACCGCTGAGTTCTGTAGACATAACATCGACAGAACTCAGCAGTTTTGTCGACGCTGGTAAACCTCATTTTACGAGGCATAACGCCTTCTGTCGACAGAGTTCTGTCGACAGAAGGTGTTATTGCATGTAGGGTTGTGTCTAGACTACAGGGTTTTGTCGACAAAGCAGCTTGCTTTGTCGACAGAACTGAATGTAGTCAAGACGCTCTTTGTCGACAAAAGCTTTGTCGACAGTATCTGTCGACAAAACTTCTGTTGACAAAACCCTGTAGTCTAGACGTACCCTTAGAGTGTAAACTTCCTTTGGTTTGGTTTAACTTTCTGTGTGTTTTACACTGCACCTAGCACAAAAGCTGATCATGACTGGGGCATTTTGGGTATTAACCATAGTTTGAGTAATTAAAACAACATCAATAGAATTCCCTAGTCCTATGCTTAAGGTTAATCCTCAACCTTATTGTGAAAAGTGATCACTTTCATGGTATTACTAAATAAACCACTGTAAAGTAAGAACTCTGTTGATTTAGGGGTAAGTGGCCAACTCTGAGGGTAATCGCTGTCCATCAGCTATCTCTTGGAACCTCTACAGGAGGGAGCAGGGAGGAGAAACCTTTCTAACCATATCCTATATCAGTGTTTCTCAACCTTTTTTTTTATAAAGTACCCCTTTAAAAAAATTATACATACCTACAGTTTTCAGACACTCAAATTTTTTTTCTACTGTTGCAACACATTTGTTTAAATAACTTAATCGTAGCCAAGAGGGCAATGAAATTTCTGGGTGTAAAAAGCACAAAAATAATAAAACATTGTAAAACTTAAAACAAAAATTCAGTTTTCTCTAAATTTCAGTTGTGATGACATACCCCCCAGACTTCTCTTGAGTATCCCCTAAGGGTACTCGTACTACTGGTTGAGAAACACTGTCCTATATGGAAAATGATAAAAAAATAAGGTACCACCCACCCACTTCTGTGTGTATGGTTGTGATAGGTGCATGCATGTGCGTATGGACTATACGTGATGGCTGACTTTTTACTTTCACTCATGTGGCGAGGTGGGATAATTCAGTCATTATTACTCCCAAGTGGTACAGCACTTCCACACACTCTTGAAAATAAATTTCAAAATAGATTCAGCCATCATATATTCCTTCACATTTTCATACAGGCTACATTTACACTGCCGGTTTTGCTGGCACTGAGTATGCAAATGAGGCACGGATTAGCATATCACTGCACCTAATTTGAATAATTTATGCAAGCCGTTTTTGCGCAAAGGGTTTTTGCGGAAAAAAAGTAGTGTGGCCATTTTCTTTTTGTGCAAAAAGAAAATGTTCACACTATTTTTTTTCCCGCAAAACCCTTTGCACATAAAAGGCTTGCATAAATTATGCAAATGAGGTGCAGTGATAGGCTAATCTGCATCTCATTTGCATACTTGCTGCCAGCAAAACCAGCAGTGGAGACGTAGCCAATGTGTATGTGCTCTCTGGACCAGATTGAGCTGGCCTTTGCTCACTATATAATATGTGGGTGGGTATGCACACAAAGATGTCCTGGATGCTAAACACTGAACTCTGAAGTGTGTAGGGACTGTTTGCAATTGGCTCCCCCATCTCCTGGGAGCAATTCATGTGCAAGGAAGGAAGAGGAAGAGCCATAGTAGCATTGCCTCCACACACAAGTTCATAGAGTTGGCAGGCATTCTACTCTATCCATTTGTTGCCTACGCATTCCTGGAGACATTCTATCTCTGGTATTCCTCCGGAGGTGGCATGACACTGCACTTCCCCCAGTAAGGGCTAGATTGTAGCATATATGCTACTGCCTGCTTGCACTGTCTCTAAACATTGGGGCAGCCATACTTTTCTAAGGAGGGAATCTGGAATTCAGGAGGGGCGGTGGTTAATTGACCCAAGCATTCATGCCGGAACACATAGAAATATAACAGGAGAACATGACCTGCTTCCCTAGAGTGACCCTCATGTTTGCTTCCTCCTAAGGCTCAGCAGCATGTGGCTTTCAAGGGAAGCAGAAAAGAATAGACATGAACAAGATGAGTTAGGGGTAGTACTGAGACAGAAAAGGCTGGAGGGAGAGAAATGGAGAGACAAAAAGAGGGATGATTATGGTGGGGGATCTAGACAGGGCACAAGGGTTCACACTCACCAATCTATTCGATCCAAATGGACTAGGAGCCACTGCTGGACACATAGTGTGTGGTTTTGGTGAATACATTTTAAAAAATACTCTCCATAAAAGGATTAACTTTGCTTCATTTTTACACAGTCTGTTCTTCAGTCACTGGTCACCTGACAATAAGTGTATTGCTTGTAGGAAAAATGCAATAATTTTGCCAGGCTTGGTGCTTACATAAGTCATTGTTCTATTTGGAAAATGTGGACTGGCTGAACGGGCTTGTTCCTTTTGTAGAGGATTACAATAACACACGGGAGCTTATGAGTGTTTCTGACAGATGTGTTGGCGGCCTGCCACTGCATGAAGGGTGCGGCTCTGACTGACAACTTGCAATTATATTATGATGAATGGTTCTGATGTGTGTTCAAGAGAAAACCACTTTCTAGAAAGTGAAAGTCATGCATACGGTTTCTATAAAATAAGCCCTCAGAAAGTATCCTCACTTTTTATTTTTTGGTGGGCTAACCAATTTGGAACCCCTTCTCTTTCAAACTTTTTCTGGTTTTCATAAATAAGGGCCAAACCAAGGATTATGTGGGGAAAATTAGAATTGGCTCACGTTGGCTTCAGAAATGCTTTATCTGCATTTTTAGTCAAACAGACATCATCACCGTAGACACATACATACACACACTGAAAAAAATACTTAAATAGATACACATGACTGTGCAGTAGCCAACAAGTTCATCAAAGAAAATCCATCAGACCAAAAACCGCTTTTCTGTCAGGGGTGTAATTCACCCATCAATAGGCTTGTGTAGCTCATGTTGGTGTTAATGGGAGTTATATCCACACACCAAAGGATTATTTATAAATTATCTCTTTCTTCACTAGATTTAACCTAGATTTTATATCAGCATTATAGTGTTAGTGCCACAGTCCTGGGGTAGTAAGACACAAGGCAAATCCAACATGGTAAAGGCAATGCATCACAACTTTCATTAAACATACAAGAAACAATTAACTGCATTAGACAGGTACCCAAAAAACTGGCTTAAGTGGCTCCTACTTTGAAGGCCTCTAAAAGCATGCCTAGTGCTCTCTTATCCAGAAATTTGCAGCTTCAGACAGTGGCCTGCGCTGGCCCTGAAGTTCAGGAAGAATTTGACTGACATCCCTGCAAGGCACTTCACTTTTATATGAGTTTAAGGTCCAGATCATAAACAACCATTTTGTCCCAACTTGTAGTCAGTCTTCAAAGTCAGATACGTGGCGTTCTGATACATTCACAACAGGAGATTATGCAGCCAAAACTGTGAAGAAAAACACAAAACCTTGATCTATGCTGGAGAGGAAGGGAACGTAGGGAATAGAGCTTAGAGATTTTCCAACCCAAAAGCCTCCTTTCAGAAAATCAATTTTTTTCTGTGGGAAAGTTGTAGTTTTCTTAGAAATTTCCAATTTTCCATTGGGAGGATTGAAATGATGGCTTCCCACCTGGAAGCCTCCTCCTAGTTACATTTTTTGGAAGGTAGTGGGGCAGGTGGAGAAGCAAAGAGGCTGAGCCTTGGCTCAGGAGACAACCTTTTTCTGAAATCATGACTTTTTTATCTGGAACCACGAGGAGTACAGGTAGTTTGGAATCGGAAGCCTAGTCCGAGCTACCTAGTTCGTGCCGCGTGTAGCCGCGGGGCACAGAATCCGAACTAGCGGACATTTAAAAATGGCGGTGCCCGGCAACATGCAAATGAAGCCCGGGAAATTCAAATCCCGGGCTTCATTTGCAACTCCGGTTGCAAGTTCGAACTAGGGTGGTAGTGTAGACATACCCAAAGAGACACAGAACTCACTTTGTCCTCTTGAATAGTGAGAAGAAGGCCTGACTAATGTACCTACCAGGACTCCATAGTCCTAATCCTGCATTTCAGGTGCACCTCTTCTTTTACTGGTGCAGAGGTGAGTGCTGCATGTGAGTGTTTTCTTTGGCTTGTCCTCAATCTGTTCAAGCTTTTTGTAAACTCATACATCATCGAGAATGCTTAAATATGGGAGGCCTCCCATTGACTTTGATCAGCTTATTGTTGGGTGATTTAGGGCAGGATCTGGCCCTGATTTTGGAAATACATTTGTAATAAAATTATTGGAAGGAAAAGACTTACAATGCCAATGTTGCCAATATAAATTATCCAAGAATAACACCCTACTGAAGAAAAACATGCAAGCCTCATGCTTATTGCTTTATTTTGTGTTGAAGTCATCACGTAGCTAACTTCCAGAAACTTTTAAACAAAAGGCCATGAAAATTATTCAAAACAAAAGGCGGAATTTACCAGTAACTTCCTCAACTGTTTATTATTTATAAATAAAAATTGAGGGCTGCCACATTTTGTTCTCACCTATGAGCACATAGGGCCCTCTCCAACCAAGGAAGGGTACAAAGAATGTTTTGTTGGAAGTCCACTATACAGAGAGTCTCTCTGGCACATTCCTTAGCTGTGCTTGGGCTTTTTGCTGTGCCCAAGTACCACAGGGTCAGTCCCATACAGCCTGTTAGTCCTTGTACTGGCCCCACCCCTGTGGGCATACTTAGTTTCTTTATGGGTAGGGGAAAAACAGAAGTTAAGGCAATCCAAAGTTTAGACCTGCTCTATGGGCAACAAAAAGCTAAAACGGTCAGTGGCACCCCTTCACTGGCAGCTAGAGACCAGTCAGTCTCTCCTCTCAGGATTGCACTGCAATATGATGGACACCTTACAGAGTAGGCGGGGTTTCTAGTGTGGGAGTTCCACAAGCTATTTTAGGAGCCATTTCCTTCTCAGGACTTCCCCCTTGCAGACTGCAAAATCCTCCTTGCATGACCGGCGGAGGTGAAGGGATGTCGGTACCTTTGTGCATGGAGCCTTCACTAAACTCTTCCCTCTCAGTGTGGGGTTTAGACACCCTGCCACAGCCATTGCATATCTGAGTTGCAGCTTGTCCTTTTTAGTTCCCTCTTTATAATTGGGCCTATAATGCATAATAAAGTGGGCATGACTAATAGACTTTCTTATACCTCTTTAACAGTAAGAGCTACAGATTCAATAGTGTTCTCTATTATAAGCTCCAACTGAAAATAAAGATTTTCAGTGACATCCAATTTTGTTTTTTACAGTAAGGAAATTGTTATTCGTTAGTATCAGATGTTTATTGTTTAGTTTTCAGGAGCTCTCTGTTCACATAACCATGAATAACAAAACAATAATAGTCTCAGTGAGCCAATCCTGACGGAGATAACTTCGGTGTTAGGCATTACTGTTTCACAATGTTTATTATTTCCAAGTGATTTTTTTTATGGTTGTACCACAGATGTTCTCACTGAGGCTATGTCTACACTACAATGATCTATTGGAAAAAGGTATGCAAATTGCATCGCGCAATTTGCTTACCTTTTTCTGACAGTTTTTTCGGAAGAGGCTTTTCTGAAATTTGGCCCATCTACACTGGACCAAATTTCAGAATAGCCTCCTCTTTCGGAAGAGCCCTTTTTCCTCATGGGAGGAGGAAGGACAGGGCTTCTGAAAGAGCACGTCTGTTCTTCCAGAAAAAAAAAAGCGGAAGAGCAGATGCATTCTCTGGATACCTCCGAAAAAACCCCTTAGTGTAGACATAGCCTGATTTTTTTCAGCTGTTTTAACCATCACCACTTAGGTTTCCACAAATACTATCTATGGATGTTGAGTTTAGGAGGTATGTTTGGAACAGAAAGCAAAGATGAGAAATAAAAGTCACAATTAAAGCAAACAAATTTCTAATATAGCAGGTAAAATGGACAGTTGTATCAGCTCTGAATTTGTCCTGTTATGAAAATAGTTTAGGCCAAATTTCAAAGGAAATGGCAATAAGTATGTCTGAAAAATAACCCATGAAATACCTCTATTCTTTAAGGGTGTATCTACATAGCAAAGTTATTTTAGAATAATGGCTGTTATTCCGAAATAACAATGCGATCATCTACACAGCAATTCCGTTATTTCAAAATAATTTCAAAATAATGGAAGGCTTATTCTGATTTCTGTAAACCTCATTCTATGAAGAATAATGCCTCTTCCGAAATAGCTATTTTGAAATAAGTTGCATGTAGACGTTCCAAGTCTGCTGTTTTGAAATAGCCCCTCACTAGGGCCATTCTAAGTTATTCTTCCTGGGGCTGTAAATAAAGATAGCATGTTTACCTTAGGGAAGCCTGCCTCAGATTGATTTTGAGGCTTCCCTGCAGTGTAGATATACTATTTCGAAATAAGCTATTTTGGAATAACTATTCCGGAATAGCTTATTCCAAAATAATTGTGCAATGTAGATGTAGCCTCATGAGCGAGCAAAATAATATTTGTGTGACAGTGTTGATAGTTGATGCATTAACGAGTACTTCAGTATGAAACTACTGTTTTACACTTTTTTTTGTGGTCAGATTTCAAAGAACCCATTTTTGGAACTTTGGCCTTTGGTGTCTCTTTGTAGGTGTTGAAGTACTTCCATGGAAACTCCCTCCCTTTTGCTTCAAAGCACAGTCTACAGTTTGGCCTGAACCTGCTAATAACGATCAGATTTTTTTATTTAGATTTAGCACATTCACCAGGCTTGTGCCAAGATAATCAAAATGGCTGTGTCTACACTGGGCCACTTATTCCGGAAAATCAGCCGCTTTTCCGGAATAAGCTGTGAGCTGTCTACACTGGCCCTTGAATTTCTGGAAAAGCAACGATGCTCTACTGTACAAAATCAGCTGCTATTCCGGAAAAACTATTCTGCTCCCGCTCGGGCATAAGTCCTTATTCCGGAACACTGTTCTGGAAAAGGGCCAGTGTAGACAGTCCAGTAGTCTTTTCCGGAAAAAAGCCCCGATCGCGAAAATGACGCTCGGGGCTCTTTTCCGGAAAAGCGCGTCTACATTGGCCACGGATGCTTTTCCAGAAAAAGGGCTTTTCCAGAAAAGCAGCCTGCCAATGTAGACGCTCCTTTTCCGGAAATACTTATAACGAAAACTATTCTGTTTTAAGCATTTCCAGAAATTCATGCCAGTGTAGACACAGCCAGTGAGGGTAGGGAAGGAAGAATTAGACAATGGTATAGAGCTATCAGGCTCAACTGGATCAAAATACAAAGGGATGGGTTCTTCCCCTTGTCACAGCTCTGCTCAGTTAGTATGAGTGTGTGTTTGAGGTGGGAAGGGGCAGAAATCTGCTTGTGGCTTCCTAGTTTTGTGAGGGCCAGCCCTGGTCCCGATACAACTCAGAACTGTGCCAGGAAGGTTTACACTGCCCCATCACGCTGTTGTGCACCTAAAATACCCCCTACAATGGAATGACTAGCAAAGGATACAGGCACAATTGCATCAGCAGGGAGTTCCGCTCAGACAGAGGAGTTCTCTGAAGGCCATTTGTGTCTAGTTTCCAGCCTCTTTGTGCTTTGTCCAATAGAGAATCTGTCTCATAGCATTCATTAGTCTGTTTTTGAATAAACTGTTCAGACTTGCCTCACTCTCTCCCCTCCTGCTAAGAGAGGGGAAAACCAAATTGCTGTTGGGTTAGGTCTTTTGATCCTGGTTGAACGGCAGATGGACCCAATGGTCTCAGGCTCATCTTGCACATCCCTTAACTCTGTGTGTGTGTGTGTGAACAATCTCATGGCACAGGGAAGCTTGTTCTATCAATGGCTTCTGTTCCTGAAAATTTGCTTCTGATAAAGGATTTTGGAGCTTGGTGTAGCCACTCTTGGAGTAAGCCTGCTGCCATTCTCAAGCTACATAGGAAAGTGCTTGACACTGTGCATGACCATGTACTTCCTTGAGAGTTTTGAGTAGCACGTTCATGATAGATGTTGATATGGCTAATGAGAATTTATAGAGCTATAATAATAAATAAAAAAACCAAGCAGACATGGGCTTTGGGAGGGATATAAACCCTCAACATTCTGAGGCATAAATCAGTGTTAAACTATCAGAGGATAAGAGAAAACTTTCATTGAAGGCAAGTTATGGGATAACTGCTTACTGCAGGGACTCTTCCTTTGAAACAGCTGCTACTGGCCACTGTCAAAGGCAGAATGCTGGACTAGGGAGATCCAAGGCCTAATCCAATATGGCAGTTCCCATAACAGTTTGAAAATCACAACCATAGCATAATGCAAACTCAGTGTTCAGTACTATTGGCTCATTCTCTGGTCAGTTGTTTGACAGATAGCAGAATGTTGTGCTTTTAAGGCCTGATTCTCCATTGCCTGGCATATGAGGTAGTCATTTACCCCAAAATCAGTGTAAAAACCCTCCAAATCACTTTGAAGTCATGGAAACTACAGGGCAAGATGCAGGGTAAATTGGGTTCATAATCGATGAGTAATATCACATAATTTTAAGTGAAGCAGTTGCTATTGGCCACTGTCAGAGGCAGAATGCTGGACTACAGATTTGCTAACTATCTCTGCAAAGAGGAGAGGTTTGGGGTTTTTTGTCTTTGTACCAAAGGTCAGATTTAGAATACTGTTTACACGATAATAAGCCCATTAGGGAATTCCAGATCGCTGAGGAAGTAAATACATTATTTATTATCAACTGAAAAACTTTCAAAGTAGACAATAACTGGACTACATGTGGATCAAGGGTATTTAAATTAAAAAAACTGCTGTTTCTAAAAATAAAATTTTACTCTATTGTTTTTACTCTTCTGGAAATAGGCAGAGCTGAGCTCAAGTCCCCACTGAGCTTGGGAAACTTGGATGATCTAATATTAGAGCTTTAAAAATATGATCTAATATTAGAGCTTAAAAAAATTCATATTTCTCCATTTGCCACAGAACAGGCAATAGGAATATGAGCCTCCTTGCTTTTTTCTGTGGATAAGAGCTTATTGTCCATTGATCATTGGTGTCTTTGATTTGGACACCTGTGCAGGGGCAGATTTGCTCTCACTTAGGTAGTGGTTTGTATGATGTAGGCACCTTTGACAGATGAAGTGAACAAAATCCAGTAGTTTACTCCACATATAATGTAGGTTGCTGAAGTCTTAAGGGTAATAGTTTTCAACCATCACTGACTTGGGTAGAATTTAATCAAGACGATGGTGATATTTATTTATTATTTGTATTTCAGTAGTATCTGCAGACTCCAGTCAGAGATTAAGGTTTCATTGTGTTAAGCACTGCACATATACACATAATAAATAATAAAAGTCCTTGCTCCAAAGAGCTTACAGTCTAATCATATTATGAGAGAGAACAGGTGGAGAAGTGACAGGAGGGAATAATAAGCTGCAGTCACAGCATGTGTGTGTGTCTAGCTGAGGGTGGTGTAAGCTACACCTTGCCCATAAATAACTTCTTTTAAAAAAAGTCTTAATAGCTATGCATTGGTAGTGCGATTGGAGGTCCCAAACCTTTATAGACTTATGCATGTGCTTAACTTCACATACAGCATTTTGTTTGTTTCAGTAAACGTGATAACTCATGCTGTGTAACGTTAAGCTCATTTTAAGTATAGGCGTGGACTTGGGTAAATACTGCTTAATTGCTCAGACATTGGAAAAATTATTAGTTGAAAATGATTGTGTGGCTGTCCAAATATAGGGAGCTCCATGGATGATTTCAAGAGGAAGAACCCTGCTAAGACAATTCTGATGTAGTTTAAGCCAAAGACATCCAAGTGGTCTTAGGATAAAATAGATTTCATCTCAATTTTCACTTGTATGTACCTCTGCTAGACAGCTACAGCAATCCTATGACACAGTGAGAACTTGGTAGTTGTTTTCCACACTGTGTAGAAGCCTACTGTCAGACCATCCATTATGCCGTTGAATATATGACAAAATATTTTAAAGTGATGAAAGAGTGTTATGCTTTCACAACAGTTAAAGATTCTAACGAAAGTGTTTAAAACTATGGATACTTCAAATCTCCCGAATAGCAATACTTGATCGAAGAGCAGGGGTGTGGCTCATGAGCCGCATGTGGCTCTTCACCTCTGAAAGTGCGGCTCGCAAAGCTGCCCCATGAACCCCTGTAAATGGCTCCTGGCTCCCTGTGCTCACTGGGTGCAGGGGAGCTGTCCAGCTGGAGCCAGATGTGGCCAAAAAGCCTAACCTATGGTTTTTAAAGGGGCAGTGTCTCTTTTTTTCTTTTTTGCTCAACAACTCTGGCTGGTGGGGAGCTCTTCTTTCTTTCTTTTTTTTTTGGCTCAACAATTCTAGTGCGGCTCTTCACTTTTTTTTTCTGCCGCTGTTTCAGCTCTATTCATTTAATGGGTTGGCCACCCCTGTTGTAGAGGCTCATGCACTAAGCTCCAGGTCCCAAGTTTGAGCCTCCTGTCAGCACTACAAGTGGGGGGTTCATCTGGGATTTTAACTGGGATGTTTCTGAAGCTTGGGATGTGCTTCCTCAGCTAGCAGAAGTATGTAACCCACACACCTTCTGGAAGTGGTGTACTGTCCCATGTAGTGACACTTAGACCACTTAGAGAGAGAAAGAATGAGTTTTCTCTACAGCCTTAGCTGAGTGCCAGCTGGCTTCTAGGTCAAACAGTAGAGGCTTATGCATGAAGATCCAGAGGTCCCAGGTTTGGTTTTGCCTGTCAGTGCTACAATGGCACAGTGTGTTCCAATGGCATGAAATGTTGTGAAGGCCTTCCCCCCCCAAATTCAGTCATTGTCAGAATGCATTTTCTTGTTGTATAAATACATCATAAACTAACATTGACTTTTACATTTTTCAAAGTCCATGAGTAGGTTTCTAGCCACGCAATTCTCATTAACTTACACAGGAGTCATGCCGCCCAAATTCAACACATCAGTTTAATTGTTTATGGGTAGGAGTCAGGTTTAAACCAACAAAAGCAAAGCCACTCAAAGTTAAAGGTAATGTGTAAGAGGGGGTTTGTCTTAGTCACCTGAAGTACAGAGTTCAGTGCATTGTCAAGAGCTCAGCTGCCCCATTTTTACTTGGTGTGAGGAAGCTTCAGGAGGAAGAAAGGCTATTTACAACTCAAAACAGGGCATGCAGGGCCCTGAGAAAATGTGAACGCTTTAAAGTATTTGTTATTACTGATGTATATAAGAATGTCAAGTGGCTTGGTGTTTGCAAAGTTTATAAATCTTTCAAGGTTCTAGTAAAGTTGATTTAAGACTTCCTCTGGTATTAATTAAGGAAAGATTTGCTTATTCTAGATTTCACTGAAAACTTAACTACTGTACCGGAGTTGTATATGTACCAGAATACTGTAGTGTCCTGTAAGGAAATACACTGTGTGCCATGCAGACCTTGGGAAATGGTAAATAAAGATGAGATTCTAACTATTGTTTTCATTCTTTCTCATCCTCGTTTGAAGTCATTTTACATCAAGGGCTTATTATTTTGTTCTTTCTGTGTAATATTTTTACATACAAAAAACCCTTTAGGGGTCCTATTCATGAAAAATTCCTTTTGCTGTGAGATTGCTTTAATTTCAGGATATTGAATGGCAGAACTGAGTGAGGGATTTTTTATAAAGAATTTTTTAAAAAATCCTTCAAATTATTAATTACACAATTCTTTGTTAGTAATTAATCAGGATAACGTGTAGAATATGATTTGTGGATGGAAAATATTTATAGGGGTTTTTGAATAATCTATTTTTACTTATAAATAATCTCCCGGGATGGCCAACTATTAGTTTCCATGGAACACAATTCAGTTTAGCCATTCTATTCTCATCAAAATTGCTGGCAAGAAAGAAAATTATGGTATAACACATATTTTTTTCTCATCTTTAACATCCATTGCTTTTTTTCTTTCCACAAACCTGCCCATAACCTTTTTGTTTCAGTTTTACAAAATTTTCACTGACAAAGCAAAAGAAAGTATGCCTGATCCTTGCATATAAAATATTATACCAGAGATTAGAAAATTGAATTTACTGCCTTGAAGATCATCAGTTAATATATCCCACCAGTTATTACCATCTGCATTAGTTTGGTGGTCTCTGTGAAATGATCTGACAATGGCGATGTGTTTCCTCATAAGCAAGTGTCCACATTACATCACCACATAATTAGCATTAATTAGCATCCTGGTTGGCAGGTAGAACAGAAAAGTTAAGGATTTGAATTGGGACAAAAACAAGGCCTGAGGGATTTTCCTGAACAGGTTTAAGACAGCAAGGAGTATCTCATGTTCTGTTGGTAGAACACTTCATCTACAGGGTTATCACTCTAGTATCATCCACTGGCACTCTGTTAAACTGAATAGTAATAATAAAAAAGCTTAAGAAATGGAAGAGGAAGTAGGGTGGTGTGGCTTGATGTAAAACAAAATAACAAGATGATTCTTAGTCAAAATGGATACATTTTATATGACAATTTTTCCACACTTTTCCATGACATCACCATAAAAAGGGCTACAGATTTTATGGCCCACAGTCTCTGGATGGGCTGGAATATATTAATTTAGTGCAAGGTCAGGTTAGAGAGAGAAATATGGATGTAAGCCACCTTGATATTTCCCCAATCCCAGGGCCACAGGGTGTTAGCCCTGTCTAGTATATATATTATATATATTAGTTATCTTATATTAGTTACTAGGAATCTAAAGGGGCAATTCCTGAACCTGGAGATCAACCAAGTTCTTTGCTTTTTTTTCCTGGCCGTGCACCCTCAAGGAATGTGCAGGATAGAAGTAAGCCTTATATCACTAAGGAATTCCCTCAGAAGGAATCCTCCACTGGCCTATTAAACTAGGTTTAACAGAGCAAAGAATCTGACCCAATTTCTCTAATACGAAGCCGAATGTAGGCTGAGAGAGAGTTTCTGAAGCTATTTCTCCCTGTTCTGGTAAAGTTCAGGTATAGTACTCAGGCACTGCAACACTGCAGATCATGTGATGTATGTCTTGTTTCATGGGGAAAGACTGAAAGAGTTCAGTCTGTATATCTTGTTTAAGTGAAAATACGATAGTGAAAATGGGATAGTGTAACAACCTCTACGTTTTTGAAGTGCATAGACACCAAAAATGGAAGTGAATTGTTTAGCATGGCAAAGGTATAACTAGTAGGGATAGAATTAAATTGAGAGAGGCTGAATATCAGGAGAAATGCTGAAAATGATTCTTATTCATGAGTGGAACAGAATTGTCAAGAGAGGTTGTGGAATCCCCATTGCTTGAGTCATCTCAGGCTAGACTGAAGCAGATTCCAATGCTTCACTGGCAGTGCGTCAAACTATATGACCCAATATGTCTGTTTTCTCTAATTTCATGCTTTTCAGCATCCCACTTTTGGGACAGTGTTGCTAGTTTTAGAGGAGTCGGTAAGTCAGATTCTCTGCTGCTATTAAATGGTGCAGCAGCACTGATTTCAATGGAGCTGTTCCAATTTACATGAGTAGGGCATGTCTACACTAAGAAATTATTTAAAAATAATAACTCCCAAAATAACTATTTTGAAATATGAGGAAGCATTGTTCTAAGTCAGCCATAAAAATGTTGGCATATTGTGGGACCATGTGGCTGCCCATAGCGGTGCCACTGGTTTGGAGGTATATATTGTCACCGAATCTGAAATAGTTGTGTGTGAGGATAGTCACAGAGCTCAGCCATCAGTTGTGCTGTGGCATCATCAGGGATACTGTTCCTGACAGCTTGTATTCCATCTATTTGTGGGATGTTTGTGTAGAGAGCCTCTACATCCATGGTGGCTAAGATGGTGTTTTCTGGAAGACCACCAATGCATTGTAGTTTTCTCAGGAAATCAGTGGTGTCATGGAGATAGCTGGGAGTGCTGGTGGGGTAGGGTCTGAGTGGAGAATCCACATATCCAGGCAGTCCTTCAGTGAGAGTGCCAATGCCCGAGATGATGGGTTGTTTAGGATTTCCAGGTTTGTGGATCTCGGATAGTAGATAGAATAACCCCGGTCGGGGCTCTAGGGGTGTGTTGATTTGTTCCTGTGCTTGTGTAGGGAGTGTCCTGAGCAGATGGTTCCGTTTCTTAGTGTACTCCTCAGTGGGATCTGAGGAAAGTGGCCTGTAGAATTTGGTATTGTAGAGTTGTCTGGAAGCCTCCTTTTGGTAGTCAGACCTGTTCATGATGACAACAGAACCTCCTTTATCAGCCTCTTTGATTATAATGTCAGAGTTGTTTCTGAGGCTGTGGATGGCATTGCGTTCAGCACAACTGAGGTTATGAGGCAAGCGATGCTGGTTTTCCACAATTTCTGCCTGTGCACATTGGCGGAAGCATTCTGTGTATAGATCCAGAATGTAATTTTGACCCTAAGGAGGAGTCCAAGTGGAGTTCTTCTTCTTGTGCTGTTGGTGGGGGAGGGGGTATCTCTGTGTAAGTGTACTGTTCAGTGTTATGTTGAAAGTATTCTTTGAGTCAGAGACGGTGAAAGTAGGCTTTCAGATCACCGCAGAACTGTATCATGTTTGTGGGGGTAGTGGGGCAAAAAGAGAGTCCCCGAGATAGGACAGACTCTTCTGCCGGGCTGAGTGTGTAGTTGGATAGATTGACAATATTCCTGGATGAGTGTGGGCTACCACTGTTGTGGCCCCATGTGGCAGGTAGGATTTTAGACAGCTTACAGTCCTTTTTCCTCTGTAGAGCAGTGAAGTATGTAATGTAGATCTCCTGTCTTATTTTAGTAAAGTCCAGGTGTGTGGAAGTTTGTGTGGAAGATTGGTTTTTTATGAAAGTCTCCAGATTGGAGAGCTCTTTTTTGATGTTTTCCTGTTCGCTGTACAGGATGCTGATCAGGTGGTTCCTCAGTTTCTTTGATAGTGCATGGCATAATCTCTCACCGTAGTCTGTGCAGTATGTTGATTGCAATGGATTTTTCACCTTCAGTCCATTTGGTATGATGTCCATCCATTTGCATTTGGAGAGAAAGATGATATCTGTCTGTACTTGTGCAAGTTTCTTCATGAAGTTGATAGATTTCCACTCCATACAGCTAAATGCAGTTCCTTGCATGGTGTCAAGTATCAGGAGGTAGCTGTGTTAGTCTGAATCTGCAAAAGCGACAAGGAGTCCTGTGGCACCTTATAGACTAACAGATGTATTGGAGCATAAGCTTTCATGGGCAAAGACCCACTTATTCAGATGCGACTCCTGGTCACTTTTGCAGATCCAGACTAACATGGCTACCCCTCTGATATTTTGAAATAGTGTGTCCACACTGCATGGAAGCCTCAAAATTAATGTGAGGCAGGCTCCCTTAATGTGGGCGTGCTATCTCATCTTAGAGCCCCAGGAACAACCTGGGAGTAGTTACTCTGAATGATTCTGGGGAGTAGTTATTTTGAAACAGCACCAGCAGAGTATCCACACTACCGCTGTTCGAAATAACTATTTTGAAATAAGCATTATTCCTCATGGAAAGCAGGAGTTGTTATCATATAAATAGTAGCCCAGTGTCTGTGAGTCTGTAACACTGACATACATGGCCATCCCCCCTGGCTGTGTACGTCAGCGCCCCGCCCGCCTTTCCCTCCCGCCATTGCACTCCGCTGAACGCTACGCCGCTTAGCATGAGTGCTCATGCATGGGGAGTGCAGACCCCAAACGGCCGCTTGCCACCGCTTGCTCCCGCACTGGGGCCCAGCTGAGCCCGCGCTGCACTGCTCAGCTGGGCCCCACACGGAGGGGAAGGGGGGCAGTGCTACACCCCTCAGCTGAGCCGCTGTGGGGGAGAGGAAAGGGGGGCAGTGACATACACAGCCCCGCCCCCTGGCCATGTAAGTCACCACCCCTTCTTCCCTGCGGCGGCCCGGCTGAGCATGCAACACTTAGCCAAGATGCCACGGAGGGAGGGGAACGGGGCGGGGCGATGACGTACACGACCAGGGGGTGGGGCCGTGTATGTCACTGCCCCCCCTTGCTCTCCTACTGTGGCGCTCAGCTGAGTGTTGCGTCCCTCAGCCAGGCCACCGGGGGAGCCAGCAGCACAAGGGGCCGTTTGGTCCCCCCCGTGGCAGGAGGGGAATGGGGGGGGGGTCGGTGACGTACACGGCCCCACCCCCTGGCCATGTACATCACCGCTCTGCCCCCCTCCCTCGCGGAAGCTCGGTTGAGCAGGCAGAACTCAGCTGAGCACCACGGCGGGAGGAGAAGGAGAGGGGAAGGGGGGTGGGGAGACATGGATGGGAGGGAGAGGCAAGAGGAGGAGGAGAAGAGAAATGGAGAGTGAGAGGCAGGAGGGGGAGAAGAGAAAGAAAGAGACAGAGAAAGGCAGGAGGCGGAGGAGAGGTGAGGGGGGGGAGGCAGGCGGAGAAGAGAGAGAGAGAGAGAGGGAGGGAGCAAGAGACTGGAGGCTCAGGAGAGAAGACCAAGGTGGAGGAGAGACCTGAAAATCTCATTTTATGACAGGTTAATTGGCTAGTTTCGAAAGAACCAGCCCCTGGATGGCTTGATAGTTTGGATGCTCCATTTGTTATTTTGAAATAATTCCCTAGTTAGACCAGGGCATAGAGAGATTCCCTTAGTGTAGTCTGCCTTTCTTGTTTGAATAAAACATTAGATTTTTAGCTGAGCTCTGAAAGGAAGGGATTTGGAGTCAAGGGACTAAAGGAAGATCGAGTTTTGCCTGCACTTGAATCCTTACATCTCCCTCTCGCTTCACTAGCAAAAGGAACACCGTTTGTCCCCTGAAATGAAAGGTGCTACAAATACTATTGTTTGATTTATTTTACCTAATCATGAATATGGTAAGAGAGAGCAAAATAGGAACATAATACTCCTTGAAAGTGTCAGTTTATGTAATCATCTACTCAAGAATTGCAAGTAAATTATACTCCCTTTTCCTAAGTATCTTTGATTGCCGTTGTATAAAGTCTCAGACTGTCTTTTACTAACATTACATGTTCCTTTGGGAAGCAAATGAGAGGTACATGCACTTGGGAAAAAGGTGATTACAGAAAATGTACTGTGTGCCATCATTGTAATGCAAATAATACAGTAATACATATTTCAGTGAATAAAGCCTAGCTATCAGAAAAGTATACCCCATAATGGAAAGGCAACTTAAAGTAGAAGAATGAAATGTATATGTAATTTTGACAGGCTTAAAATATAGTTTTCTTCTACTAATGTGCCAAAACATTGCATCTAAGCACTTGCACTGACATTTCACAAAGCTCCTTTTGACATACACAGTGTATCATCTAGTGCAATGTTCATGGAATTAACATTTTCCTGGGGTAATCATATACAATTTAATGACCAAATAGTTCTGAGGCAATACAACTGGATTTCACAGGAACTAAATATATTTCTTCACACTGATCCAGCATGTTTTAGTTGAGCAGTCATTAGCATGTTTATAATAGTTCTAATTTAGCACAACATTTTCTGAATTTTATCCTTGAGTCATTTACAAATTGTTCATATTGAGTAAACAAAGGAAACAGATTGCATTTTATACTTAGTAATTTATCTGAAAGAAGAGGGGAGGGTTAATTGTCTGAAAGTTTTGCTCTGTTTGGGGAAGTGATTCTAGTCTTGCATTGCTTGGTTCACAATGCATTTTCCCCTCTGTTCTAGAAAAAGAGGAAAAAAAAATAAAGGATAAAGGATGGAGGAGTGAGTAAAATGAAAAATTAGGAGCAGAGCAAGATTGGCCACTCCCTGAGGGGAGTGTGGAGCAGAACTGGAGCTGGCACGAGATTATCTAAAACAGTTGGTGCATTCCTTAATGATCAAGTGCTTGAGAAGTCCAGCTTTCTCTCACAGAGCATCTGTGTTGATGTTTATATCAGTGCCCTTCTGTATGGGAAAAGCATGCTTTCTCTTGTTGCTTTTCTAAAAATAGTGTGGAATATAGCATTGTATGAGTTATTTTAGGAGAACAAAAACATTTGCAAGGTTAAAGGTTTTGCTTTTTAATAAATAAAAAAATAAAGGTCAGAACTGTAGCTTAAGTTAGTCTTTAGATAGGGATTGGTGGCACAAGCACTGTACAGTTTTCTTTGTATGTGGGGGTTTGCATCAAGCTGTTCACCAGAGATTTGAACTCTGTTGAAACAAGCCATTATAGGCTGGACTGTTACATTCTGCAAATTTGCTGCTGTTTTTCCATTAGGTTCATTTTAGAAAGCAAGACTGGAAACTACCAGTATTTGTACACCAGTGTTTGCATTTGGAAAGCACATAGTTTCATGTGAGAACAAGATCAGTCAGGGACTGTGAGAGATTCAGGGTAAAACCAGCACATTTTAATATCTAATTATTTTAGTGCGTTTGGAGAGTTGTAATTAAATTTAAGAGAGCACTCCAAACTCTTACAGTTCTAATTTTGTTTGTAATATAGTCTGTAGCCATGTTGGTCCTGGACTGAGAGAGACACAAGGTGGGTGAGGTAATATTTTTTTACTGAACTAACTTCTGGTTGTGGAAGGGACACGCCTTTGAACTCCACAGAGCTGTCTTCTCTGCCAGACCTGAAGAAGCTTGAAAACTTGTGTGTCTCACTAGCAAAAGCTGATCTAATAAAAGATATTACCTTGCCCACCTTGTCTCAGATCTAATTTTATCATGTTGTGGATTGTCACCATGAAATAATGTGTAGTAGCTGGCAGATTCCCTTGGTCCATGGGCTAAAGAAAAATGTTTTTTAGGTCGTCAGTTGTTAGATTTACATAATCGCTATTAGGCAAGAATTTCTACTAGGAACTTGATCACTACTGTTCCATTATCATTGAGCTTACAAATACCTATTTACATTACGCATCAATTGTTGTTCTTGTTGTTTGCATTACAGTAATACCTCCAGATCCCATCCAGGGTCGGGGCTTCGTTGTATTAAGCCATTCAGGCAACATCTAAATTTGAGTGGAGAAATGTGATTCCTATTTCACCGAGCAAGCTCTACTCACTCATAACTCATACTAGTCTGTAACATAGGGTAACATGGTCAGTGGAACGGGCTAGCTGCTTCAGTGTGGGTATGTCTACACTACAGAGTTTTCTCAGAAAAACGGCCATTTTTCTGACAAAACTTGAGGAACGTTCACATTGCAATTGCATTCTTCCACAAGAAAATCAAAAGAAGAGAGGGGCTTTTCTGGCATTGGTAATCCTCATTCTAAGAGGAAGAAGCCTTTTTGTGAAAGAGCTTTTTCGGAAAAAGGTGTGTGTGGACAGGGAAGAGGGAGTTCTTTAGGAAGAAGAGGAAAGAGGAAAAAGCACAGGTGCCCTGGTGGCCATTCCGTCCATAGCAATCACAGCTTACATGCGAGAGATCATCAATTCAGTCTGGACACGCTCTTTTGGAAGACGTTTTTTCAGAAGATCTCTTCTGAAAAAAGCTTCTTCCAAAAAAAGCCTGTAGTCTAGACGTAGTCTAAGTGCTCAGAGGGTCCAGGTGGATATAAAGTTTGGGAAATTAGCCCTGTCCCATCACCCATGCTACCCCGCACTTGCTCAAGCAAAACTAGAATGGGTACCTTTGTGGATAGAGAGAATCACATTCTCAGCGCTAAGTGCAGACATGGGCATACAAGATGTAGTGTTGGCTCCTGAGAGACTAGAATTTAAATAGGACAAAGGGGTGGGGAAGAAGGTTGATGCACAAGAAAGTGCCATGAGCTGACTAGGATTGCATAGCAAATCAGCGACAAAGTGAGGTACAGAGCATATGGGTGGAATATCAACCCTCTGTGCTAAGTATACCCTTCTCTTTTGTTAATTTTTCTTGTTCTTAAGTAATATTCTTTCCAATTATTATTTTATTTATGCATAAATACATGCTGGCAGAAGTGACATTCTCCATCAATTTGGCTGTCAAGGGGTTAGTAAATCAACAAACTCTTGAAATGCTAGTCAAACAAGTCGGTTTATTGGCCAACAAAATATCTCAATTGCCTTATTTTTAAATTTTCTGTTTTACCCTGAAAATTAATTACTCTAGGGTAGAAATATGGAAATTGAGAAGGACAAGATGAGGATTGCTTGACCTAACTTGCTAGTGACAGGAAAATTGAAACCAAAGCTACTCATGAAGAGGAGGCAGTGACACTACATTGTATCTCTGTTGAGCCTTCAGGCTGATTTTTGATTAGTTCTGTATTGTTACCCTCCTTTTTTCTTTTAGCTAGAGTTTATTGAAAAGGGAAAGGGTAATTTGTATCTGAAAGAAAAAAAATAAGTAATATGGCATCAAAGAATCTGTTTTAGTAACATTACACAAACTTTTCATCCTTGTATTAAAAAAAGAATAGACAGCATCATCAAGCACATGCATTTGTTAGTTATGGTTAAATTATATTTTTATGTATCAAATCATGACTATAAAATGTGAAGTTCCTCATTTCGGTTTGAATGTGTACCAGATTATAAAGGCTAATTCTTTCAAAGTGAATGAAATTCATCTTGCTGAGCACTGAAACATTACAGTTTGCATTTAATTTTAATATACATTTTAACAAGAATGAAGACTATGATTTTAATAGTATAGAACTATGCTAACTGTATCCTTATCTCAATTATCTCAAGGAAATATAAGGGGCAGAGAATTCACAAAAGACAATCAATCTGTTCCTGCACACCTGAAAATGGATCAGTTAATCAAAATTGCTACCAGTCTACACACACAAATTACATCTGAGCACTAGATAGTAAAGTGAACTTTACTTTCTTATTAACCGATTTGTTTAGATGAATCTACTAGTGCCATTAATAGCATTCAAAAAATAATAAACGTCCAATGTATATTAATTAGAGCAACATCTAATGACCTTTTTGAAAATATAATTTTGCATTTTACTGAAGAATTTTTGTAGTTTTGAATTATTTCATTCAAGTTAGATTTTTCTCCTTTATGTGAAATACCAAAGCAAAGCCTCATCTTTCAGATACAGAGTGGGTTTTTTGTCGTTTTGATGTGAAATCTTTAGTAGATCATCATGAAACTAGTGAAATCATATTGCCGTCACATGAAAAATCATGTTATTCTTAGGCCAGGTCTACACCAAATAGCAAGACTGACCTAGTTTCACACCCTTGAGAGATGCCGACCTAATCCGAAGCCTAATCTGAACTAGCTACTCCGTGCCGCGTGTAGCCGTGCGGCACGGGGTCCAAACTAGCCGGCATTTAAAAATGGCGCCGGCCGGCTTCATGCAAATGAAGCCTGGGAAATTTAAATCCCGGGCTTCATTTGCAACTGCGGATGACTACATTACTCCTGCTAGTTCGAACTAGCGGGGTAGTGTAGACATACCCTTAGGGTGTGTCTAGACTACATGCCTCCTTCGACGGAGGCATGTAGATTAGCCAGATCGGAAGAGGGAAATGAAGCCGCAATTAAAATAATCGCGGCTTCATTTAAATTTAAATGGCTGCCCCGATCTGCCGATCAGCTGTTTGTCGGCAGATCGGGGCAGTCTGGACGCGACGCGCCGACAAAGAAGCCTTTCTTCATCGGCACAGGTAAACCTGGTTTCACGAGGCTTACCTGTGCCGATGAAGAAAGGCTTCTTTGTCGGCGCGTTGCGTCCAGACTGCCCCGATCTGCCGACAAACAGCTGATCGGCAGATCGGGGCAGCCATTTAAATTTAAATGAAGCCGCGATTATTTTAATCGCGGCTTCATTTCCCTCTTCCGATCTGGCTAATCTACATGCCTCCATCGAAGGAGGCATGTAGTCTAGACACACCCTTAGTGATGACATAGTCAAAGTAAAGTTAAGGAAAGGAAAAGAGCAAGACACTATTATTGTTGTTTACTGGTTGTTTGGATTCTGGAAAAATAATAAGTGATAAAACTGAAGGGAGCTTATTTTTTATTTGCCTTGTGGTAACATCTAGGGGTACATCTACAGTGCATGGCTATTTCTGGAATAGTTATTCTGAAATAGCTTATTTTGAAATAGCACGTCTACACTGCAGGAAGTCTCAAAATTTGTCTGAGGCAGGCTTCCCTAATGTGCTATCTCTATTTAGAATCCCAGGAAGCACTAGAGAGGAATAACTTAGAATGGCCCTGGTGAGTTGCTATTTTGAAATAGCAGCAGCGGAGCGTCTATACGCACCTTATTTTGAAATAGCTATTTCGGAATAGGCGTTATTCCTTATAGAAATAACGGGATGGCTGTGTAGATGCTCGCATTGTTATTTCGAAATAATGCTAGTTATCTCGAAATAACGGTGCAGTGTAGACGCATCCTAGAAGTCCCAGTAACTATTGTTCTAGGCAGTTTAAAAACAGAACAAAAAGAAGGTCCTTCCCCAAAGAAGTCACTTTCTTATTGAACTTCTATAAGGGGGAAAAAAGACTTTTTTCCTTTTACAAATATATCTATATATACTGCTTTTCTCTCATGTAACCTTGACTTATCTGAGGACTCCAAACTCATTTGTCTTGTATTCAACCAAGCGATAGTGACCTCTCTTTTTGTGGAATTAGAAATAAATGAATGCAAATAATGGCTATGGCTTAGTGAATCTTCCACAGTGAAGATGGGAAAAGTTTCACATTTTGAGACATACCGAAAGCTTTCTAAAACATAAATGAACACTCGTTATATTCAGTGAAATCTCGCTGCAGTATAACGAGCATTGTAACATTATTATAAAGTGTGCCTCCTGAATATAAGGATCGAAATTGTCATGCCTTTAATTATACAGCACTCATTTTCTATAACGCTGACGGGAAGTTCATCAGTCCATTGAGGGTTATATCATCCTTTGAAATATTTGCTCTTGTGCTCTATTTTCTCCGAGGCTTTTCCAGCACTCCCTTGAGTTCTAATATATTTTAGATGCACTTAGAAAAATATGTCACATGTACCTTTGATTGAATTACATTTCTGTGTACATCTCTCTTCATTGTTTATGAATTTACAGTGCATTTGCAATCATTATTAATAAATCAGTGTGCTTTTGTCTTCTGTCACAATGTAATGTATGTATTCAAAAAGAATTGTATGCAAACAAGTCATGTTTTAGAACTCATATCAGTAATAATTATCAGCTCACAGTATTGTTACCACATATTTTGAAAGAAGCTTATTATAAAAAAAAAATAACAAGTCACTGCAAGGTAGCAGGAGTAAGACAGTTCGGTTGATCATTGATATGGGTGCTGTAAATATGCCACCGTATACTATAGTATTTTATTAAGTCTCAAAAAGTCAAAGCTGATTTGAAATAATAATCTCTGACAGTCAGGGCTTTGAAGTTTTGCTGCTGCACGCTCACATTTAGGCTTTCTTTTATGTATGACTTTACCATAAAAAACAAAAACACACATGGCATGAATGCTTTCTTCATATCTGTATTTCAAAGAAAGTAATGAGAAGCTACTTCAGTAAATTAAAAACAATCTGAAACTATGTGGATGGACACAGGCCTTTTGAGGATCACACAGTATTCGTGCAAGATATCGTTTGAATTGTTCACTTGTTCAAGTTTGTGAGACTGGAATAAAATAGAGAGAGAATGCAAGAGTTATTCTTGACAGGAAGTAGATGACTTTCATTTAGTCAGAAGAACTTCAGAGGTTGGCTGTGATAGTTAGCACCCCGTTCTTCATTACCATACTTGCAACAGAGTGCTGGATTCCATCCATTCCCTGGCTGATTGATTAGTCAGTGGACAAATGTTAATTGTTTTCATCAATGCTTTGTGAGAGCCTTTTCATTTCTAATCTAGGACTCATTTTACCTATGTTTTCCCAGCTTGTTTATCTTGTAACAACCTTTTCTCATCCACCATTACAATTTACCACATTGAGGGAGAATTCTGCAGTTCTTCTATTCCCTTGAACAATTAAAGTTACTAAAAGAAATATTGGGTAAACATCATAGTTTTAAAGAGATCACATTTTGATACCTCACCTGAACTTTAATTTATAGCTAACACATTTTCTCTTGTTATTTTGGGAAGAAATGTTCTCTTAGGATGTTTAACAACATAAAATATGTGGAGTCAAATTCTGTGCACTGCTGGTTTACTATATCCCATTCTGTACTGACTTACATTCTGTGTATTCTATTTACATGGGTGAGTTAGCACAGGGCATAACCCAGTAGAAAATATGGTTAGTTTATAAACTAGAGCTTGACCAATGCCACAAATTCATAATCCCCAAATGAATATTTATCAAGAATAACTTTCCTTGCTTAGTTTATAATAGATAATCCAGAACTGAAATATCCTTAAACTTTGCAAATATCTAAATTCTCCAGAGGATGCTGCTGAGATGGGGTCTTGATTCAAAAACTCTCCAAATAATTTTTGACTCCAGATTTGGGTCCAGACTTCCACAAAGTCAGTGGTATTGGAATCCAGTGTTCTGGTTCAATCCTGTTTCTATAATAAACTAAGCCAAGAAATAGGATTACTGCTATTGAAGAAATTCCTTCTCTGTAGGAAGGCAACTTTGTAGATTTTATATCTAGAGAGAGAAACTGACCTTCAGTTCTAAAGGGAACCCTCCCCCCCTCCCCCCCCCCCCCGCCGCCACATCTCCTCCTCACCCTAGATCCTTTTCAGGGTGGATGTGTACAAATTTATACAAAGGCTCACTGAAGAATGTATTTTTCGTTGTAAGGTACTTTATTACTCCTCCCATTTCGGTAAATATACAATTTCTAATATCTGTAGATGGATGAATGTATTATGATAATTCAAATTAAGAATTATGCAAACTGATCCCCACCAGTTGCAAACCTTGTGGAATTAAAATAAGAAGAAGCTATAATTACATTAAATGTTCATAATTCTTAAAACTCATCCTTTGTATTTTGCTAACCTTCGTGAGTCTGCACAATAACAAAATGCAATAGCAAATACTGTAATTATGAGCTGTTTGTTCAGTGTAGAGAAATGCTGTACCTGTGCAGTCGAATATCTTTTAAGAAACACTTCCTTGCAAATATTTTTCAATCATTTAAATAGAGGAAGAAAGCTACACCTATAAACATATTTATGTTAAGAGAAAGGGACACATAGGCTGAACCATCTTTTATTGCTCTTCATACATTCAGTGGAATTCTTAATATATAAATATTTGCAAAAATACACGTTTCGAGGGTGAGTTTTCACCTCAGCACTCATGAGGTTATTTAATTGTCTCTTGATTCTGTTATGTTGCATCCTGTGCTTTTATTGTTGTGGTGATGGTTTTGTATCACTTGAGAGAAAGCATCCTGGTTGATAGTCATTAACAACCATAACCTACATTAAATAACAAAAAAAAAAAATTAAGGCTCTTTTGCATGGATGAAGTCCTGAAATTTTGGCAGGAGAGCAACAGAGAGACATCTTTTAAAACTGATGATATCGCAAAAAAGGACAAATTATAATGTACTATTGGTAATTGATGGTTATTTGTTAATTCTGCTATTACCAGGCCAAAACTCATAAAAGTAATACATGCTTGTAATTGTTAAAATTAAATAATTTGTTTTATTGTATAATAAGTATTTTAACAGTGTCTGCTGCAACTTACAGCTTCTTAAATTGTGTCTTTTATGGAAAGAGATAATTAGTAAATAAATTGGCTTTTCTACTAAAATACTACTTCAAAAATATGAACTAAGCTATGTTTTTCCAAGGAGGCTTGCATGGCATAAACATGTTGCAATTAAAACCTTGGGGGTTGTAATTTGGTTTACATGAAGCTGCTTTTTTCACATATGGAAAGTTAATATGCTTATTAGAGTGAAATACTTTTGCATCTTAAAAATGTTATCAGACAGATTACATTATATTTCTCCTTTAACCCCATCTATAATGGACACCTCTTTTGTGATTCCTTCAAATGCTTATGTCCTCTGTGACCATCCCTTTGTGTTGGAACACAGTGTTATCCCCTATACTGTGACTGGGTAAGATAGGAACAAATCTTGCTCTCCTTACTCGTGTGAGTATTCCCAGCAGCACTGCTTGCACGGTAATGCGAGTCAGGATTTGGGCTTTAATTTGCAAATAATTCATGGCAGAGACCTCGAGCCAATTTCTGCCTTCATTTACACCCAAATAACTCTTATTATGTCAGTGGGATCACATTAGTGTAAATATGGTCAGAAGTTGGCAATCTTATTATACATTTGTAAAGCACAACTTCTATTAATAAAATATCAATTATCGGCCTGATACTGAGAGGTAATAAGAACACATTTTGAAAGCAAAAGTAATTAAAGCATAGAGGTTAAAAGTAATTGGAATAAAATACAACATGGTTTTGCAAAAGATAGATTGTGCTAAACCAACCCGATCTCCTACTTTGAGAAGATAACAGATTTTTTAAACAGAGGAAATGCAGTAGATCTAAGCTATCTAGATTTCAGTGAGGCATTTGATACAGTTCTACAGGATAAATTATTAGTTAAATTGGAGAAGATGAGGATTAATATGAGAAGTGAAAGGTGGATAAGGAACTGGTAAAAGGGCAGACTACAAAGAGTCATATTGATAAGTGAATGGTCAGGCTGAAGGGAGGTTATTAATAGAGTTCCTCAGGGTGCAACTAGACTAAATTCCTCTTTCGAAAGAGGAATGCAAATGAGGGAAATCAAAAATGCAAATGAAGCGCCAATTTACAAATCTCGTGCTTCAGTTGCATAATCTCTTCTGATCACTTTTTTGGAAGAGATATTTTGAAAAAAAAGCAGTCTAGACGGATTCTTTTGAAAAAAATCCCTTTTTTTAAAGTACCCTTATTCCTGAAAAAAAGGGGTTCACAGGGTTCTTTCAAAAAAGGGTTTTTTTCCAAAAGAACCCCGTCTAGACTGCTTTTTTTTCCTGAAACAATCTCTTCCGAAAAAGCGATTGGAAGAGATTATGCAAATGAAGCACGAGATTTGTAAATCAGTGCTTCATTTGCATTTTCGATTTCCCTCATTTGCATTCCTCTTTTGAAAGAGGAATGTAGCTAGATGCACTGTCAGGGATCAATCTTGGGAACAATCTTATTTAACGTTTTTAGTACTCACAGAAGTGAGAGTGTGCTAATAACATTTATGGATGCTATCAAGGTGGGAGATATTGGCAGTATATCACACAAGAGTAAAATTGCAGAATTGCAAGGTCACGCAATTAGGGACTAACCCCAAGAATTTTTGCTATAAGATGAGGATATATCAATTAGAAGTGACAAAGAAGGAGAAAGATGTAGGTGTGTTGTTTGATCACAAGATGACTATGAGCCACCAATGTGATGTAGCTGTGAAAAAAGGCTAATGCAGTCCTAGAATGCTTCAGATGAGGTATTTCCTGGTATTTTGCAAGGTAAAGAGACTAGGGACATGTTGGTACCATTATACAAGGCACTGGTAAGACCTCATCTAAAATACTATGTTCATGCCTGTTTTCCTGTGTTTAAGAAAGATGAATTCAAACTGAAAATGGTGCAGAGAAGGGATACTAAGATGATCAGAAGAATGGTTTGCTTGGTTTGGTTTGGTTTGGTTTGTTTGATTTGGTGTGGTTTAGCCTAACCAAAGAACCTGAGTGAGTTTTGCGTGAATAAAGCCTTGTGAATTGGGCACACAATTTGGAATGCCAGTCTACTAATTGTTGCACAGCTTACTGGGAAAAAAAATTCTGATACCGTTCATTAGAAAGATAAAGTTTATTCATAGAGAGGCAATCCATCTGTGTAAATTGGCATGAATATATTCTGAACTAAATTCTGCTCTCATTTATATCCTTGTAGATTCATAGTAATGCAATTAATCTCAATGTAGTTATACTGAGTTTACATGGAAGTAGATGAAAGACTGTTTGGTCTCAGGTTCACTCCCCTTTGAAAATCTGGTTCAGACAGATCAGGTGAGGTAATTTTGAGACTTGCTAATCTATACAATTGTATTAAGTATTTCTCTTTCTTTTTAATAGACTCATCTTGTATGGAAAAACTACTTTCTAAAGACTGGAAGGAGAAAATGGAACGACTAAATACAAGTGAACTCCTTGGAGAAATTAAAGGTATAATAAATACTTAAATGGACATAATATTTTAGTAATTGAATAGAAGAAAATGTACATTTAATGCATGAACCAATCATAGATCTACGTTCAAAACTCTCACTGAATTTAATGGGACTATGGGCATGGAGTGATGCAAAGGTCAAGTATTGTGTTCTCTCTACTGTTTCAAGTATAATGAAAATACAATTTATAAATTAACATATGTTTTTCTCCGTAACTCTTTCCAGCCACCTCAACCTAACTTTGTAACTGTTTTCAACAAACTAAACCCTAACCCTTTAGAATGACAAGCAGAGTTAAGAATATTTCCCTCTCGTTTCAAATTTGTTACAGATGTTAAATGTGTTAGTTCTTTTACATCAGTTAAATACCTCAGTCTCCAGACATGAAACGAAAGAGGCAAAAGTATGCCAAAGAAAAAAGAGCTGTGGGTTAGGCGTAATTTCCAAATAATGCATCTTTGTATAGGTAGTATGTGGGGTATTCTTATTGATTTTAGTGGGATGTCACATTTTGATTATTATTTTTAACCCGATGCTTCAAATGTCCAATTTGAAGCATACTAGGTTTTTCAAAATTGATTATCTGTGAAGTTGAAAGAGAGACCCAGGGTGAAATCTGGGCACCATGGAAGTTGCGTAGAGTTTTGCCATGTGTAGTGCCCGTGGTTCCAAAAGATTTGTGGCACTTGGGATCTAATCAATCTAATCAAACTGTTGCTAAGCAAAAGAAGAATCCAAAGACCTTTCAGTCAGAGGATTCTTAAGGTGTTTTCCTACTCTTCAGTTCCTGCAGGAGGTTTCCTATTGGAAGGAAATTCAGGTGGTTATTGTTTGGATAGCAAATTGGAAAGACAGCTTTTCTTTCCACTGCAAGAAAGAGCTCAGATAGTTTACCTCATTTATGAGATATATTCAACAGATTTATTTCTGTTGATTGCTTGGGTCTTATTAAATAACAACTATAAATACACGGGCCCAAGAATTTGTTTATGCCATATGCATGATGTCCTTACTAATGGTAAAACAGAAAGTCTATCAGAAGAAATTGGTGCTTGTGTTTTTGCATTTCCACCAAGAAGATGTCCTGAAATTCTTCACTATAGATGTAAACAAGATGAAGTTTGGCCCTTTTAAATAAATAATTTGTAACTTGTCAGCTAATACTATGTCAAATCCTACCATTTGGACCTCCCTGGTCCGGCTCCCTCAGTCCTTGTTGAGGGATTTTGCTGGACCAGGAGAGGTCATTTCTGGCCCCCTGCCACTGTCTCCTCCCCCACCACCACCCCCGTCCAGCCCTGGTCCAGCTGCCAACCCTTCCTTGCTGCCAGCCCTGCTGCTCTGCCACCCCCACCAGGCTTCCCGGCCCTGCTAGGCAGCCCCACTGCCACACACTGGGCTCCCAACCCCGCTGAGCAGCCCTGCAAGAAACAAAAGGCAGCAAAACTGATAATTTGAAATGCTAATCTATTTAAAACTATGTTGTCTCCTAATGACAAGCAGTGTTGGACATTGGTCGGGCAATATAACTACCTAAATCATATATATAATAGCCCATTGTCTGTGCGTCTGTAATGCTGACGTACACGGCCATGGCCCCTGGCCATGTACATCAGCGCCCCACCCGCCTTCCCCTCCCTCCGCGGCGTGGCGCTTGCCGCCGCGTGCCACCGCATGCCCCCTCCCGGGGCCCAGCTGAGCGGTGCTGGCGCTGCACTGCTCAGCTGAGCCCCGGTGGGACGGGAAGGGGGGCAGGCCGCTGATGTACATGGCTAGGAGGCGGGGCTGTGTACGTCACTGCCCCCCCCTTCCTCCTCCCACCGTGGCGCTGAGTGGTGCGCCCCTCCGCCGGGCCGCCGCGGGAGAGGAGAAAAGGGGGCGGTGACATAGACAGCCTCACCCCCTGGCCGTGTACGTCACCGCCCCGCCCCTCCTCCCCCACGGCGGCCTGACTGAGTGCACAACACTGTGCAACACTCAGCCGCAACAACTCAGCTGCGGTGGCCCATGCAACACAGTGCAACACGGCACTGTGCAACAACTCAGCTGCGGCGGCCCGGCTGAGCGTGCAACACTCAGCCGAGTCACCATGGAGGGAGGGGAAGGGGGTTGGGCGGTGACATACATGGCCAGGGGGCTTTCATAGGCTCTTACACAGGCTCTTACATAACTCTCCCCTGAGTTTGGTGATGCTTTCATCCCAGCATACCTGGCTTGTCTAGATCTGTAAGCTAAAACCCTAGAGAGGCTTTCACTTGGGTCAGCAACTTTCCCCCTCCCTTTGCAGCAAAAATAAAAGTTTAACTTTTTGGGTGTGTCTACACTGCACTGTTATTTTGAAATAACTGACATTATTTTGAAATAAAAATGAGAGCATCTACATAGCAATTCGGTTATTTCAAAATAAATTTGAAATAGCGGATGGCTTATTCCAACTTTGGTGCTCCTCATTCCACGAGGAATGATGCCTCTTCCGAAATAGCTATTTTGAATAGCGGTAATGTGGACACTCCACTGCTGCTATTTTGAAATAGCCAGGGCCATTCAAACTGCTTCCTCCCTGGTGCCTCCTGGGACTCTAAATTGAGATAGCAGGTCTACATTAGGGAAGCCTGCCTCGAACTAACTTTGAGGCTTCCCTGTAGTGTAGATGTGCTATTTTGAAATAAGCTATTTCTTTCACAATAGCTTATTTTGAAATAAGTGTGCAGCGTAGACGTATCCTTTGATACTTTCCCTCAGCTCCTACCATGTGGCCGGAAAGACAGATACATTCTTCAACAATTCAGTGTCACAAACGGGTGTGTCAGCATTAGTGAGGACACAATAACCTGGGTATGAATTTGCAGAACGGCTTCTCTGTCTGATTAGAGCTGATTGCCAATTGCCCAAGTTTACTTTGCAGTGCAGACATACCCATGGGAGCTTTTTTTCTGCCTCATTCTTGTAGTTTTCAGTTTTTGCTTTGGCCCTCTGGTCATACGGTTGTGTGTAATTATAAAAATGTTAATGTAAGTGATGTGCAGGGTGGGGCCCCTTTCAATTGCCCAAATGGTGTCAAGTGGCCACAATATAAAGAAGAATTAAGTCCTTACTGTCTTATTTCTGCCTCAAGGGGGGTTTTAGATGATTACGTGTGTTTTAGCTCGTTGGATTAGCAAAGCCAAAGCTAACAGCAAGAAGAATATTTTGAGTGTGATGTGAGGTGAGATTTAGCCATGTACTTCCTTTCCACTGAAACTTTGTTGTCTCTCCCAGTGTGGCTCTGAATTGGCCACAAGTGTTTGCTGAAGTGTCATTCCATACTTCTCCAAAATAGTGAGACCCTGATTTAGAGAACCAGATTTCATTCTCTTTGCGGTGCCAATTGATCCCTGGGCTTGCCCTGCTTGGTGGCGGGGCATGCTGGTACACTGCTCTTTTTCACTTTTTCTTCAGAGGCTACCCATCATTTCAAGCTTCCCGCTGATGACGGGAGATAGAAATTGTTTTCTCAGAAGCCAGCCCACAGTAGTGTCTTGTGGCTAGACGAGTCTCTGGAGGGCAACATGAAATGCTCTTTTCCTCAGAGGGTTGATTGCACTTTTTGTAGAACCTTTTCTCTGGGGGATTCAGACTCTGACTCTATCCCTGATTCTGCTGTTGATTCACGGTTTGACTTTGGGCATGTCACTTCATCTTGCTGTACTGTGGTTTACTCATTAATCCTGAAGCGTTCCTTCTCCACAGAGGTTTTAGGAGGCTTCGTTAATGTTTGTAAACCATTTCTGTGGAGTAATTATCACCATTATACAGAAGGGAAAGCTGAGGCACAGAAAGAATCAGAATCTTGCTGCAAAATAGGTTAGTGGCAGAGCTGGGACTAGAAATTAGTTGATTCCCAGTCCAGTGCCCTTTCCCCTGTTTCCAACGTGTTAACTTTGAATATTCTTTAAAAATATGTAGTTTTTGGAGGGGTAATGATATATGTTAACATGGGTAATCCATGTTAACATATATCATTACCCCTCCAAAAACTACATATTTCCAAAAGCATTTATGGGCCTTAAAAATGTGTTCTCAGTGGATACTGAAAGAAGAGAGTGGGGACGAGGCGCTTTGGGATATAAAGAGGACATTGTAGGCATATGGGAGCATGAAATAAGACATGAAAATGACAATGTAAATAAAGGAAGTAGGGCAATCTATAGATGGTTCTAAATCGATGTGTAATCAACCACGCATACTTTAAATTGTTTTGTAATGTCCCAAGTTCCAGATTTCTGTGTTCATGGGGTTCATTTTTGAGGCCTGATAGGATTTCTGATCAGGTAATTGCCTCTGTATATTGAAGAGGTCAAAAATGACTTTTGAAAATTTACCTTTGTATTTGACATGAGGTCTCTTATTTCTGGGTTGCAATTAATTTTCAGTTGAAGTGTTGTAACTAGTTGATGGTTTTGGCTTTTATGCGTCTGCTTCCTTCTTTTCTGTTACTGAGGGTATGGCTACACTACCGAGTTTTGTTGGAAAAAACAGTGTTTTTCTGATAAAACTTGAGGAACGTCCACACTGCAATTGCGTTCTTCTGCAAGAAAATCAAAAGAACAGATGTTTTTTTCCGGCATTGGAGATCCTCTTTCTATGAGGAAGAAGCCTATTTGCGAAAGAACTCTTTCACAAAAAAGCGTGTGTGGACAGGGAAGAGGGAGTATTTTTGGAAGAAGTGGAGAGAGGAAAAAGCACAGGTACCCTAGTGGCCATTCCATCCATAGCAGTCATAGCAATCATAGCTTTCATTCAGTCTGGACGCTCTCTTTCGAAAAAGCAGATTGCTTTTTTGATGCAGTTTTGCAGAGTGGACTCTCTTTTTTTGGAAGAATTTTTTCTGGAAGATCTCTTCCGAAAAAAGCTTTTTCCAAAAGAAGCCTGCAGTCTAGACGTAGCCTGAGAGTCCAGCAGGAAGTGATGCAGTACAAACTATTTTTTAGGTCATTTGTGAGAAAAATCTTGATGATCAGAAACAGACGAGTGGTTCAGTGAGGAGTAGCTCTTTGCACTGACTGTTATTGGGAGCTGTTTACTTTGGATAGAAGGCGTTGTTCTTGTCAAGGATAATCTGAGCACATGCTCTCTCTCCCCTCTGTGCCTGCACAAGTGCCCTTTGGCTCAAAGCCTGACATAGCTGTATGTGGGAAGAGGCATCAGTTAGGGTAAACCCACAGCCCTTCACAAATAAAAGGACGTTAAGGCCATTTATACCAATAGCACAAACTATTTCTGTTCAAACACAAATGATGATAGAAGAAAAAATGATCGTGAGATAGAGACAAAATAAAGGCATGATTCCTTGCCTTACGTTATATACTTCTAATTAATTATAATAGTATGATTAGAAACTATATCCATTTGTCAACAGAACGCAAAATATCCTGTCTAGCTAATAGCCAATGAATGTTTTAAGTGGAATTGTTCATGTTCCCATTTACTCCTGTATACTGTCCTTGATGTGTGAAACCATTCTACATCTTCTTTATTAGAATTTCAGTTACTGATAAGAGGCTGATTCTCCTCTGAGTTCCTGCAGAACAATCCTGTTCCTCTCACAAAATACAGGACTAGGTAGCACTTTAAAGACTAACAAGATGGTTTATTAGATGATGAGCTCATCATCTAATAAACCATCTTGTTAGTCTTTAAAGTGCTACCTAGTCCTGTATTTTGTTTTAGCTACTCCAGACTAACACGTCTACATTTCTATCACTGTTCCTCTCAGTGAGGCTGCATAGGTAAAGCTGAGAGCGGAACCTCTGGCACAATATTTGGTAGCTACTTGGTAGTGTTTAAATCAGTTGTCATAGTCATTTGATATGTTTATACTTGAAACATACAGAGCAGATTTTAAAAGGTCCATGAGACAGATGAGGCTGAGCAAAATGACTTGCTTACCTGAAAAAAATCTCACATTTACAGGTGCAAATTGCATGTCCAATAGCCCAAGCTGTAGAAGCAGATGTTTTGAATAAGCAAACTGGGTTCAAATTCAACTCCTGCTTTGCAGAATTTGGATGCAAGTGATCCAGCCTCCAATGTTTGCTTTATTGTAGTTTAGGCTTCTAGTTTTTCTTTACTGACCACAGCCAGGCCAAGTAAGACCATTTATCACTATAAAGAGTCTGTTTCAAGTTTTCTGTTTCTGTTGCAAACGTAAATCTCTGGAATATCTTACATGCATCATGCAGTTGTCTATTGAAATAGCCTGCAATGGTCTTTTTCAGCTTTCAGGGTCTTTGAAGATCAAATAAAGGCCAGTCTTTAAGTTACTTAAGCAATACATATTGCAGAAGGGTCCGAATTTTTCTAACAATCTTATATATGAGTGACTCCTGAGTTAACTGTTACAAGTTTGTGTTACAGCTTTTACTGCTGGCGTTTATAACCTGAGCTATTTATATTTTTAGGCATTGTGACTCAAATGTCACATGCTGGCTTTGTACAATATACTGTATTTTTAGACTGGACAGTGACTGATACCCATAGATTTATCTAATACTGAAGTCTATTTGCATTGTATGTTTTTCTTGCTTACTTGTGGCCCTTTTACTTCCTATATAATTTATTAGATCAGTTACCAGAGGAGCCTTATCAACTCTCAAAGAGAAGCCTAAAGCCATTATTTCACATAGCACTTATAAATAAAATGAACTCAGAATGGTTGGATAAGAGGGAGGCATGTCCCTGTTTCCTATGGAGACCTTAAGTTTAATAAAGCAAACTTACTTCACTCATTTTCTCAGTATAGGGCATGTCTATACTGGGAAATTATTTCAAAATAACTAAATTGGAAATAATAACTCCCCAAATAGCAAAATCAAAATAGCGTGTCCCCACCATGGGGAAGCCTCAAAATTAGCAAGAGGCATTGTGGATACACTACCTTGACTTAGAGCCCCAGGAAACATTGGGGAGTAATTACTTTGAATGATACTGTAGTTATTTGAAATAGCAGCAACGGAACGTCCACACTAACACTATTTTGAAATAAACATTATTCCCAGAGGAATTCAGGAATACAGATTTTGAAATAATAGACTTGTAGTGTGGACATGTAACCATCTGCAGGCAGAAGAGAACATGGGACCTCTGGAGCGTAGGCTATGTCTAGTCTGCAAGCCTCTTTCGAAAGAGGCTCTTTCGAAAGATACTTTCGAAAGAGCCTCTTTCGAAAGAGAGCGTCTAGACTGCACGTTGAACTTTCGAAAAAGCGGCTTGCTTTTTCGAAAGAAAGCATCCAGTGAGTCTGGATGCTCTCTTTCGAAGAAGCCCTATTTACATTGAAGAACGCCTTCTTTCGAAAGAGGAACTTTCGAAAGAAGGCGTTCTTCCTCATGAAATGAGGTTTACCGCCATCGAAAGAAAAGCCGCGTTCTTTCGATTTAATTTCGAAAGAACGCAGCTTGAGTCTGGACGCAGGGGAAGTTTTTTCGGAAAAAGGCTACTTTTCCCGAAAAAACCCCTGAGTCTGGACACAGCTTAGTGTATGAGCCAACTGGTTCTCAGCTTAAATTGCAGCGCTCACTCATTTGCTTCAAGTAGTCTATGTGCCACTACATAGGACAGTGAACCACATCCCCTAGGAGTGTGGGTTACAGACACTCTGCTTATTATTTTGAAATAAGGGGGGTTATTTTGAAATAATTCCCTAGTGTAGACTAAGGAATAGATTAAGAGCCTCAACATGTAGGTGACTGGTATTCTTTATTGAATAGTTGGAAAAAGTGACATTTTCTGTTCCTATTATCTGGTGGAAGAGAACAGTGAGGCACAACTGTTTGCATTATGTGATTATCAATTACACATTTATATAATAGCCTCAGAGCCAGCTGTCCATGAATGAATCTGTGTGAACATTATGAATACTATGTGGTTAGAGTCTTTGATTCCTTTCAGTAACAGGTAGGTTAATTGTTATTTGCATGCGTTTAATACAAAATCTCCATTCTCTCGCTGAAATATAGAACTATAGATACATTTTCAGGGGCTCCGGGTACACGATACAGAGTGTGGAGGATCATTTTGAGTAAAATAAGGCTCCTGAAACTACCATGTTATGTTACCCTGCTTTACAGTTTGTTCTTGTTTTATAGTATTTATTTCTCAATTACTATTGTATAAGTTCCTTGCAAACAATATATGTTTGCAGAAGCTGGCTTTATAATTATAAAGGAAAGTATAAATATAAATATATAATGTCTTCTGTGTATGTGTATATATATGTGTGTGTACACACACACACACACAAAAGATATAGGTCTTATATCGCAGAAGCACCCATAGGTTTTTAATTATGCCACTTTGTATGGCTGTAGACATTTCAAAGCTCCCCTTTGTGCTCTCTATTATAAACATCTTTTATTTCTTTTGAAGTCTGCATGATATACATACTAGCAATTAAAAACCCAGCTCAGGGTTGGAGACACAAGGTCTTCATAATTAAAACTCAAACAAAAGCTACAAGCGAAAAACACACTCTATGATTAAGGTCTAAAGTGTTATGATACATTAGAATCTATGTTAACTGCTAGGATTTAAAAATCAATACTCAGGAAAAAAGATCAGTTGGTTCCAATTAGGGAAATCAATGAAAACATTTCCTTCTTCCTCCCTAACAACTACCCTCCCCCACAACACCTTGAATTTAAAAACTAGTCTTGATTAGAAATACACCACAGGCTGTAAAGTTTTCTGGTAATATATTCATTATTGAAATCCAATATAACACTATGTTTAACTTTATCTTTTACCAGTCTAAATCTGAAGTATACTTTTATTTTTACATTTCTTTAGACAGAAACATTTGGCAAGATGCATCACAGTAACTACCTTTCTGAGTCTAAACTGATGTTATAAAATAAATGATAACTTACCATTATGTAAATATTGGAGTACTCAATAAGTAAACCAAAAATCTACCAATTAGTCTTTGTGCTGGGTATGCTTGCCAAAGAATTACGTAAAATGGTTTCAAAATAAAAATGTGTACAATACTTACAGTTATTATGCCCTGTTGTATTTTTTTTAATGGTTAAGATACACTTTTATAATTAGTAAGGCCAAAGGAGTTATTTCTGATCTCTTTTAAATTGGTGGAAAGCCATATATTTTCATTCAATACCTTAATTTTTCTTGATACATGATAATTATGTTCCTGATCCTGCAATGAGTTAAGCAAATGTTTAACTCCACTCTGTGCTTACAACACATAGTGTTAAGTGTATCTATGCTTCTTTGCAGGACCAGGGACATCATTTGCAAAAAAGAATATTCGCACATTTTTCCCTCTCTGACCACTGAGGCATGGGAGCAGTTATCACAATTGCACCAGCTTCTAACATTAAATGGACACTGCAGTGTTCAGTAACAGAAGTAGTAGCAAGCACACCTGTAATATTAAAAAACTTCATTTCATTCTTATTTTTAAGTGCCAGTAAGCAGGTTTGAAAGTAATTTTGAAAAAGAATCAGTATGTTTTATTTCTTCCCCCTGCTCACCTTTGGGTTGTATAGGTATTTTAGCCTTATATTTTAATATTCCTAAAACCGATATTTATTCATTTGAGCAACAATCTCATTTAAGTCAAAGAGAGTTTTGCTTCAATGAGGACTATGGAACTTAAGGTCTACTTTGACTCAAGACAGTTGCAGAGCTGCTCTTGACTCAAACACCCATCCTGCAAAGAATTTCCACACAGAACTTCTACTGAAGTCAAGTGTACCGTCTAGTAGATAAAGTTATGCACCTGCATAAGAATTTGCTGTACTGGGACCTTAAGTTGTAAAAGGCTTGGCCTCTAATTTGCTAGAGTTTTATCATTTTTGAATGGCCTTGGTGTTATCACTTGATGCAGATGCAAGGCTAAATACTGGCAAGGTGCTGCACACAGGCAAGTGTCTGAAAACTAATGCATAACACCGAATGTCTGCATTGCAAGCTTATTTCGAAATAGAGCATACACACTACAGGGAACCCTCCAGATTAGTTTGAGGCAGGCTCCCCTAATTTGGATGCTGTCTTGATGTAGAGCCCCAGGAGGCACTGGGGAGGAATAACTTAGAATGGCCCTGGTAAGGGGCTATTTCGACACAGCAGCAGGGGAGCGTCCACACACCCTCTCTTCTAAAAGAGCTTTTTCGAAAAAGGCCTTATTCCTCATGGAATGAGGTTTGCCAACATTGGGAAAGACCCTCTGTTATTTCTTTACTAGCTGTGTGGATTCTAGTGTTTTTCCAGAATAACGGCTTTATTTCAGAATAAATGCGCAGTACAGATGCACCCTGAGGCTACATCTAGACCACCTCCCTCTGTCGGCAGAGGGATGTAAATGAAGCACTTCGAAAGTGCAAATGAAGCTGGGATTTAAATATCCCGTGCTTCATTTGAATAATCACATAATGGCACTCTTTCAAAAAAGCGCTATTTTGAAACTGAAACTGCAGTCTAGATGCGGTTGTTTTGAAAACAGGGCACTTCTTTGAAAGATCCTGTAAACCTGAGGCTCCTGAGATTTACAGGATCTTTAGGAAAAAACATGATTATGCAAATGAAGCGCAGGATATTTAAATCCCAGCTTCATTTGCACTTTCAAAGTGCTTCATTTACATCCCTCTGCCGACAGAGGGAGGTGGTCTAGACATACCGTGAGAGATCAGAATGGAAATTTCTTGCCCAGTTTGAGCTCAGCTCAGTGACTACCCATGAAAAGGCCTCTCTGTAGTCCTTTTTTGATAGGAGCAACAAAAGGTGTTGCTGGGTCTTGGTGTCAGTGTGGTTTGCATGCTTTTGTTCGTGTGCCTCAGCATCTAGCAAGAGACCATCTGCACAAACAATTCATATTCTGGGTAAATGCAGTTTTTGGGCCTGATTCAGGGAAGAGCTCGAGCTTGAATATAAGTCTTAATGATGACGGGTGGAATTCAAGGTCCCTTCCTGAGCAGGGAATCCTTCCAGAAAGGGGGCCTCTGTGTGTGAGCACTCTGCAAAGAGCCCTAGTATGGAACAGCACTGTAGGTAAGCAGTGTGGCCCAGCCACCTAGGGAGTGTCTTTATGGCAAATGGAGCCCACAGCAGTGATCCTTAGAGTCTGGGTCTACATCCTTGTGCCTGTAGGACTCATGCCATGGTGCTAAAAACAGCAGTGTTACTGTGGTGGAGCTTGGTCTCTGGAACATCTGTACAGTGCCACCTGTTTAGTGTTGTATTGTGAGCCCAAGTCTGTAGATCTGGAGCCTGTTACTTGCTGGTTTCTGTATGAAGTGTAGATGTACCCTAAGACAGGTTTCCTACCTTCCAATCTACTAATTTATCCACTGGCACCACCAAGTGAATCTGAAATATTTTAGAATAGGTTCACTGTATGAGTTTGCAAAATGTTATGTGAATTGCTTTTAAAATGTATCAATTGCCATGAAACCTCCGAGGTCTTTCAGGTAAATCATCCCCCCCACCAGAATATCTATCAATGGGTTACATTTTCAAAAATACTTAAGTTAGCCTAAGTTCCATTGATTCATATGTATATGTTAATTACACTTGCAAATTATTAGAATTGTACACACACACATATGTTAGTGTTCCAAAGGACTTGTCTATTGAAATAAGAAAGAACAGAAATCAGCTGTATCAGAGGAGTAGCCAGCCGTGTTAGTCTGAATCTGCAAAAGCGGCGAGGAGTCCTGTGGCACCTTATAGACTAACTGAAGTATTGGAGCATAAGCTTTCGTAGGCAAAGATGCGTGTATCTGATGAAGTGGATCTTTGCCCACGAAAGCTTATGCTCCAACACTTCAGTTAGTCTATAAGGTGCCACAGGACTCCTCGCTGCTTTTGCAGATTCAGACTAACACGGCTACCCCTCTGATACAGCTGATTTCTGTTCTTTCTTATTTCATTAGACAAGAACTCCTCACCGCTTTTGCAGAAATCAGCTGGGTGTAAATATGCATTGCTAATGAACTTATAGTATGTTTAACTCTAATCTAACAGTAGTGCAACAGGAATTAGAAACTGACACTTTCTTTTAACTCTTTCACTGAAATGGTAGTATTTTGTTACCATTTTATATTGTTCCTTTTTATTAAATTCCTTCTTTCTTTAAAAATGTTATTAATTTCACCCATGCATCCTAAACTTTGTTGCAACATACAATGTACTGAAATTAAGGTTTTTTTAATTTTAATCACTTTTGACCCTAATTGAAGTCAATGGTGTTCCTTCAGATTTGCAACAATATAAGTAAAAATAGAACTTGGCCACATGGTCAAAATGATGGTATAAATTGTGGACACTTGTGTTTACATCTTCTCCTTCATACTGAATAACTGAAAGCAAATCTCTTTTATTTAGAACCTGGTCCATGTCCAGTTGAGGCCAATAGGTGTCTTTCCATGAGGTTTGGTACGAATCAGATTAGACTCTAGAAATATTTGAGAAGAGATTTCATTTACTTACTGTAGCAGGGTGATGACAAGGGCCTGGTGATGTTAGACAGGAGAAGTTTGTCTCAATTTCGTTTAGTACGAGTCACCAGTATGTTGTTTAATGTACTTTTGTATATTGTAATACATGTTTGAATTTGATCATAAAGGTGGTGTATTCTTACACAGCAAACACAAAATGAGATCTGCCCCAGTGGCTTTTTAAAACGGGTTGCCCTGTAGTTAGCAGTAATGAGAGAGGCTAGCAAGCTTGTATTTGGAATGAACCCTCATGCTTATTGAGATTTCTTTGAATAGGTTTCCATCACAACAGGTGTCCAATTGTTTTATGAGTAAAATATTATCAGCCTTCCAAATTAGCCAGGGCAAAATGCAAGTTGTGTGATTAAATAATCAGACCCACTACTTAAAAATGTACTTGATTTCTACAGGAATGTTAAGTTACTAAGCCCCAGTCTCTCATACAGATTTTTCAGTGGAAACTGTGATTGTTTGCAGCCTGCAAGTAGCAGCTTGCAGAAGAACCAGTTTGGTGTGTTTTACATAATTCTTCATAAATTATACAAGATAAAACCGCTAAAAAAGCATATAATAATAGGTTTTCCTTCTAGTCTAACATTTTTAATCTACCAATGAAGGTATTATACTGCACATTAAATCAGAAAAAAAGTGGGCCTCTAGTGGAAAATAGTTTGAAAGTGTTCTGCATTCAATTAGGAAGCACATCAGTTTAGAAATATAAAACGCACTGTTGTTTTTTTAAATAATTCAGTTTATGTGATGGAGTGAGGGAGGGGAGGGATAGGGGAGAGAGAAAATCCTCTGAATTAGAAATGCAGCTTACAGTGTGGAACCCACATATGCCACCGGTTACTGAGCAGTTTACTAAACACAGTGACTCAGAGACCCAAGATGTGATTAAAAACCTGAAACAGTAGGTTTACTGAGAACAAGCCTTCCCCACGAATTGAAAGTGTAACAGTGCAGCTGTCAGACACCAATTACCTGCAGGTAACTGTTTATTTTCATATCTGAATCTGTTTGTCAATCAAAGAATGCAATGAATCAGGAGATGGGATCTCAAATACAAAACCACAAAGTCAGAGACAGCATCTGGAAGAACTCCAAGCCACAAAAATTAGGGAAGGAGCACAGAGGGAACAAAAACTGTAAATGCTTGCATAGAGTCTGCCTCCATATACATTGAATTTAAATAATTGTGTTGATGCATCAGTAATAATAATTGCTGATAAAAATTATAGTCCTTATTTTGGGCAGCAGTATGTTTTAGTAGATGCGAAATTAAATGTAATTTATATTAATTAGGGATAATGTGAACAGTATACAAGTGGTTGACATTTCTGACATTTTTAAAGCATACTAGTATACAGGAAGATGCTTCTTTTATATTTGTTTTGACTTGGAAATACTGGAGATTGATAAGTGCCCCCTATGCATTCTCTGTCCATAAAGATCACAGTTCTAAACTCAGAGGTTGGAAGGCTATTTTATAGGCAAGTTTCACTATACTTTGAAATTCATGTCAGGGGTTTTATAGTTTATTTAACTATTTACACAGCAACTTTAATTTTTCTCTGGGCCCTGGAAAGCATTCTGACTAATGGTGCAAAACGAGCTTCTGCTGTTGAAAATGTAGCTGCTGTACTCAAGTTGTAAGATTTCAAAAGACAGCGCAATACACAGAAAGGTTTGTACAAACCAGAGTTTTTCTAAGAGAAGAGAAGCCTACCGGGACTTTCAGGTTTTGATTGGTAACATCAAGGGAGCCCAGACAGAAGTTTATTAAGAAAGGTAAAGAAAATGCAATGGGCATAACTCTTCGGTGGTTTGCTTGAAACACAGGTTTTCAGATCCATTAAGAATCAGAGTTCCTTTTAACTGGTAATGAAAGGGCTTCTCTTTACCTTTGCTGCCTAAACATTTGCCTAACACATAATTATGATTCCTCAATGGTCACAGGCTGACTGGGGATGTCTCTGCAGAAAAGATCTTAAATGTAGGGTTCCCGCTATTTGCAAATGTATTGTATCAGCCTCATAGCCTATTATTATTTGTCTCCAGTGGTGAGTGGCTACGTACACTGTATCTGCAGAGACAAATAAAAAAAGAGCGGGCCTGATTTTTCAGAGATGTGTCTCCCACTTCTGCTAAGGGCCACTCATTTGGAATGACAGCCACACAGTTGCCCCTGCAGTCACTCCTCACTCATTCTCCGTGAAATGTCACTCCGAAGCAGGGCCACTGGCAGTGAGCCAGGCTTCCTCTTTGGCTTTTCTTCCCACTGACTATTTTTGGCTTTTGAGCAGGGAGACGGTACTTCCTCCTGCTTCCTCTCCCACTACTCCCTTTGCTGTCTACTTTGCTCCCAGTCCCACTGTGCCTCTCGGACAGCAGAGTAAGCAGGAAGAGGTGATCGATCTGTACTGCTCTGAGGCCTTGGACAGCAGCACCTTTTGCTGTTAGGACACAGTTGTAGTTTGAGTGAGAGGGCCCAAGTGGCTACAAAGAAATTCAAGAACCGCAGGAGAGGCTGCTCTTTTTTAGGGAAAAGGGCCAGTGGTAAAAGGTGAAAGAGAAGGAGAAGGTCACAGCAAAGAGCGAGTCAGTGATAATAAAATATAAATTAATGGGACAGAAATTGTAAGGGAGAGAGTGAAAGAAACCTGGCAGGGGCAAATAGGGGGAAAATGCCTTATGGTTAACACACAGAATATGTGTGAAGGGTAGTTATGCCAGGACTTCTGGGTTTAGTTCACAGATCTGCCACTGACTAGCTGAGCAACTTTAGGAAAATCCCTAATTTCCCTGTACCTCAGCTTTACTAATCTGGAAAATGGTGTTAATAATATTGACATACCTGTCAGGTAAGAGAAATTATCTTGTGATGATGAGATGGAAGTACCATAATTTACAGAAGATTATCAAATAGCGAGAGAGAGGCTGACTCACAAAAAGTTTGGTCACTTATGGTGCGTCTAGACTGCGGGGGTTTTCCAGGATGTATCCCGAAAAAACTCCTCCACATCCAGGGAATGCATTTGCTCTTCTGCTTTTTTTTGCGGAAGAGCAAATGCGCTCTTTCGGAAGCCCTGTCTTCTTCATTTTATGAGGAAGAATGCATCTTCCGAAAGAAGGAGATTTTCCAAAATTTGGCCCAGTGTAGACAGGCCAAATTTTGGAAAAGCCTCTTCCCAAAAAAAAAAAATCGGAAAAAGATACACGAAATGCGGAGTGTAGACCTAGCCTAAATGTGCTTTACTCTGTGGGCTACACAAGAAATGGTGGAGTGGTAAATAATAACAAAGATAGGTTAGTTCTACAGAACAAGCTGGGTCATATGTTGACAATTGGAAAGGCTTCACAAAGAGCTATAAGAAGGGTTCAAGAGCTGGAAAACCTGCCTGACATTGAGCGTCAACCCCCTCCCCCCCCCGAATATATTTCATTTATCTAAGAGAAGGTTAGGTGGTGACTTGATCAAAGTCTATAAATATCTATATGGGGAGACTGTTACAGATAGCACAGGCCTCTCTCCTTTAGCAGACAGAGGCATAACAAGATCTACTAGCTGGAAGCTGAAGCTAGACACCAGAGATAAAATGCCCCATTTTAACAATGAGGATAACTAACCACTGCATCAACATATGTGGTGTGTTCTCTCTTACTTAAAAAACTCTAAATCTTGACTGGAGGTATTTCTAAAAGATATGCTATAGCTCAACCAGAAGTTATGGACTGGGCGCAGGAATTTTTCAGTAAAATTTTCTGTCTTGTGTTATGTGAGGAGTCAGACTAGATGATTGCAGGGATTTTTTCTGAATAGGGCTGACCAGGAAAAGGACTTGTGGGAAAACATTTCAAGTTTTTGGAAATGTTTTAATCCAAAATCACAACAAAAATCCAAAACTTTTCAGTGGAACTGGGGGTCTGCAGTGTCTGATTTAGGAAACACTAAAATGATCCCTCAAAAGGAGAGGGGATTTCTGTTATCAAAATGAAATATACTCCTAGATAGGTCATGTTCCCCAGGAACCTGGAATTACTAGGAACTCTGGAAGGCAAAATGCAGAATATTTAAATGTTGACAAATTAGCATTTTCTGACCCCCATCCTTACCCCAAAAAAGTTCTATCAGAAAATTCTTGGCCAGCTGTTTTTATGAACTTTTATTTTTGGAATAATCTCCAGGTGTAGGGCCATATTCGGATACTTTTGAAGATAGAAATATATAGGAAAGGCATTTTAAGTTATGACTACATGCAAACAGGTACTAAATCCTGAGTTTAAATAACAATGAATAATGAGTGTTAAGGACTGGCTGTGGTGGGTCTTAATGAGGATTTTCTAGTCTATGGGCATGAAACAAGTACATTGTTCAGCCAATAGCTAGCTAGGTTATAATAAGAATTTATAAGCTAAGCTTCTGAAGCATGGGTGCTTAGCATGCTACTAACCCTCAGAGAGAAAGATGTCTCAGAAGCACGTTGTGGAAGTACAAAATTCTTCTGTAATCCTAATCAACTTCTTGACTGATTGGTTGAAAAAGAAAGATTGATGTTTCAGCTTCCTAGTCATACTTGGGGTGTATCTGCACTGCAGAGTATTTTTGAAATACTATTTTTCTGAAAAAACTTCACTTACATCCACACTCTATTGTATTATTTCAACATAAAGTTGAAAGAATGGAGGGGTTTTTCCGACATTGGTAAACTTCTTTCTATGAAGAAGAAGCCTTTTTCCGAAAGAGCTCTTTTGGAAAAAGGCTTGTGTGGATGGGGAAGAGGGGTTGTTTTTGAAAGAAGAGGCCTCCAGGAAAAAGCACAGGTGCCCTGGTAGCCATTCAATCCATAATAATCACAACTTAAATGCGAGATAGCGTCCATTCAATGTGGACGCTATCTTTCGAAAAAGCAGATCTTTTTCTGATGTGTGTTTGCTCTCTTTTGAAAGAAGTTTTTCCAGAAGATCTCTTCTGGAAAAGCTTCTTCCAAAAAAAGCCTGCAGTCCAGATGTAGCCTCAATGTAACTTTCAAGAAGATTATGTCTCATGAATATATATTTGCAACTATAATAAATATGTTTATCCAAACATAGTACACAATTTTTTATAAGAAATGCAATAGAAGTGGCACTGCATTTTCAAAATGAGTTGAAGGACATTTCATAGGGAAATTAGATTTTTCCAGTCTTTCTTTCTGTCTGTCTATAAAATAAGTACACAATGTCTGCAGTGGAAATAAACCAAGGAAATGCAGCTTTTATCCAGGGTTGGGTCTTGATGTCTGAAGAAGAAATAGGATTTGTAGTCCCTGTTTCTCCTAAATGCATTCCAGCATTTTTGTGGTGTTTACAATTGGAGAAATATCATCAGAGGCTGCCTCATTCCTTTTTTGCTTTGGTGTTTCCAGGTGTACTTTGGGGTGCCATTAGATATGGTATTCTCTGGAGTGACTTTAGATATACTAACCCTGCAATGGGTTGCTGGGGACGTACCGATCATTGTGGACCCAGAAGGCCGAGCCTCTGTTCTCTGGCTGCCCATGCGCCAGGTGTAGAAGCAGAGTAAAAGAGGCAATCCAGCATATTTGCGGATGTGGGACAGGAGAGGAACGATATAAACTGCTGGTTCTTGCAGAGTTACCTGCGATGCTCCTTGCAGTAAATCCCAAAGACCCAGACCATGTACCAGGTGACTCATTGACTGTGGAGACTGCGGAGGAAGCCAAGCTGTCAGCCACTGAGGAGGCTTCTGTTGGTTCTATGCTCAGCCCCAAGGGAAGTAAGGCTTGCAGATTTGCTTATGTTTCCCACCCAGGGGCTGCAGCCTGCTCGCTGCATTGCCTGCCCAGAAGGCTAATTCCCTAAGTGCAACTGCTACCAAAGTGTATTCATATAAATGATGTTGGGACTCACTTGGCTGAACTCACTCACTTAAGGGGGATACCAGCTATGGGCCGGGGTGTACCAACCAATGTTCACTCTTAGCACAGCTTCATGGGGGATTAATCAGCCCTGCTCAGCCAGAGGCTCAGGGCTCCCTGCAGGTAGCTGACTGACTGGATGGGGCTGATTAATCTCCCGTGAAGCTGGGCTGCCCCGTAGCTTAGAGGGAACCGGGGTGGCCCAAGGCAGGCTGGCACCTAGGCGGAATGCGCGATTGGCACCTCTGCCTCCACAGCCCTCAATGGCATGACATCATCATTGGGCGCCCCGTTTAATGCAGCACCCTCGGCGATGGCCAAGTCGGCCTATACGCATGGGCTGCCCTTGGAGGGAACACTGGTATCATCCCCATACTGAGCTGACGGAGGTTCCCCAGCTCAACATGGAGGGCCCCTTATGTCAGAGCTTAGATTTTCTAACATTACGTTGTATTAATTCTTTTGAATGGCTCATATTTGTATTTCACGCAGGGTGTTTCTAGACTACAGGTTTGTTTGTTTTTTAAAAGTAGCCCTTTTTTGAAAAAACTTCACCTGCATCTAGACTGCAGCCATGTTCTTTCGAAAGTAAATCGAAAGAACATGGCAGTTTTTTCGATTGCGGAAAACCTCATTTTACGAGGAATAATGCCTTTTTTCAAAAGTACTCTTTCAAAAAAAGATGCTATTGAATGCAAACTGTGCTTTTTCAAAAGAATGTGTCTAGACTCTTTTTCAAAAAAGCGTCTCGTTTTTTCGAAAAATCTGCTTTCTTTCAAAAGAGGCTTTTTTGAAAGATTCTTTCAAAAAAGCCTCTTTCGAAAGAGGCTTGTAGTCTATATGTACCCACAGAGTGCTTGTATCTTATTTGCTGAGTATTTCTGTAAATACAGATGTATCAAACCAGAGTAAAGATTTCTGGTGTAAGGTTTTGAGCAGTGTCATGCCAAGTGACTTGATAGTTATGATTGGATTAAATGTTTTGGTTTGGGATCCATTAGGTATAGAACTACAGTGAATTTTAAAAATTCCCAATTCTGCTTTTTAGCTGCTGCTTAGAAACATCTGGCTAAATGTAGTCATGCCTGTGGTTTGTAGTATAATTAGACCAGAATACTGTTAGAACATGGGTGGAACTTAGTGCAGAGCATCTCTTTGTTGCTCTGGCTAACTAGGTTGATAATTTTGCAGTGTTTCCTTGGAATTTTGGTTTGATTGGGGGTACATTCACTTATAAGGGTTGAATGTTCATTGGTAGTTTATAAAACTTGAGGTTACTTGCAAGCATTCATAGAATGAGATTCTGACAATTGCAGAAGACTTTGTAATAGTTCATTTTTTTTTGCAGTAAGAATTTGCTCAGCTGGGATGGTTTTACAGGATAGCGTATTATGTTTAGCAGATCAGAAATGTCTTAAACTATAATATTGGAATTTTGAATAAGATTTAAACAGATCTAGCGGTTTACAAGTGTAAAGCCTTCTTTGTTTGACCACCTCATGCTGCTACTAATGTTCATTGCCTACTATCTAAGAGCCCGATCTAAAGCCTGCTGAAATCAATAAAGTCGTTCCCTGGACTTCATTGGGCTTTGGATAAAGTCCTATGCATTGTGTCTTCTAAATGTGTAAAAGCTGTTGTCTTCCCTCACATATCAAAGGCTTTTGACTAAATTGTCTCCTCTAAAGTAAAGCAGGAAGTTTCCTCTTTATGGTTTTTTTTTTTTTGATAGACAGGGTATGCTAATGTCCTTGCTTTGCAATAAACTTTGCTTCTTCATTACTTATAACCAGAGGCAATAAAAATCTTCAGAGGCAAATATAAGTTTTTCATTGATATACTTGTTTGTATTTGTAAGACATGAAAGATGAACATGTAATTAAGATCAAAATTAAAATTTATATTTAAAGTATATAAATCTTGCAGTACTATCTAATATTCACTCTATTTATATATTTAGACATTTCTGAGTGGTACAGCTAGTAAGTGTTAACTAGAAATACTAGAAGTACCTTATTTAATACAGTACTGTAAGACATTGGAAGCCAGGAATAAATTTCATGGGAGTAATTGTTATGCTTTACCTTGCGTGTACTGTGGATCTTAGTTGCGATAGAATTAGTGCAGTTCTATTTTGTTTTTTGGGTAGTGGGGCAAAGATTTCTGGAATATTCTTAGTTCCCATGCGAAGGGATTGTTTTGAGATGTAGAGAAGCATGGTGGATCTAGCTGATCTATTACTATAGGAATCCACAGGGCTGGCCTGCTAGTGTGTATCTAGATAGCAGCGCTATTTTGGGATACTTCTGGTATCCCAAATAACATTTTCTGCATCTTGAGAACGTGCCTGTTACAGGTAGTCCCCGAGTTACGCGGATCTGACTTACGTTGGATCCGCACTTACGAACGGGGCTTTTTCGCCCCGGAGCTCGCAGCCAGCGGGACCGCCCAGAGCGCAGCGGTCCCGCCACCTCGACCTCCGGGGCGAGAAAAGCTGCTCCGGGTGCCCCTGGTCTGCTGGGGACCATCTCCAGCAGACCAGGGACACCTGGAGCAAAGCCGGGGAGGCGGAGGGGAAAGCTCTGGCAAAGCCTCAGAGGCGCGGGACTCCGCCGCCGCTGCGGCTTTGCTCCCAGTGTCCCTGGTCTGCTGGAGACGGTCCCCAGGAGACCAGGGACACCCGGAGCAAAGCCGGGGAGGCGGAGGGGTCCCGTGCCTCTGAGGCTTTGCTGTAGCAAAGCCGGGGAGGCGCGGCACCCGGCCGCCGCTGCGGCTTTGCTCCTGGTGCCTCTGGTCTGCTGGGGACCGTCTCCAGCAGACGAGGGACACCCGGAGCAAAGCCGCAGCGGCGGCGGGGTCCCACTGCCGCTGTGGCTTTCCTCCCTGTGTCCCTGGATCCACCTCGTCATCTCCAGCCTGATCCTGGCCTGCATATTTATACCTGCCTCTGGAAATTTCCACTACATGCATCTGACGAAGTGGGTCTTTGCCCACGAAAGCTTAAGCTCCTACACTTCAGTTAGTCTATAAGGTGCCACAGGACTCCTCGCCGCTTTTGCAGATTCAGACTAACACGGCTACCCCTCTGATACAAAAAAAGAAGATCTGTCATATTCGCTGAGCAGACTTTATAACACAATTAAACAATAATGGTATGTGAAAAAGTTCCTTTTTTTTTTTTTTGCAACACACATTTTAAAACCAGCAAACTTAACATGGATGAAAGATCTGGTGTCTGAAAATATGGTATTGAGACTTCTTTTCCAACAGCATTTGTAAAGTATATAGTTGAGTTAATGGTATCCTTTTCTATGATAAGGAAATGAAATAATACCTAAATCTTTCATATCTTCCTTTAGATAACTGTTACCAATGCCTTATGTATAATGAATTAGACAACTAACTAAAACATGTGGCAAAAACTTGTTATACTCCATAAACTGGTTTTATTTAGGTCAAATAGCAGGTAAGGAAATCATGAGTCATTATCAGTAGCATTATATATACAATCAAAATGAAATTAAAATAATTCAGATGAGTTCTATTCTTCAAATAAGGCATTTAACTCACTTTTTTCTACCTTTAACTGTGTTTAGATATACAGTTCATCTTCCAAAGTTACCTTGTTAAAATAGATATTCAATGCAGTCCTTGAATGGCTATGCTTATGTATTTTAATTAGGGAGTTTTTCCTCCCAAACCAGCATTCATTGTCATTGTGCTCTAACAATGATACATACTAGTTGCAAAGAATGAAACATTTTACAGATCACTTGGAGATATATCATGTTTACATTATGAAAATATAAGATTAATTTTAGAGCGTACTGTGTTACCCAGAAATCACTTGAAAAAGTCAGAGTTGAAACAGAATGTTTTTATCCAGCTGCACTGAGGTATGAAAGAATAATCAAAGAAATGTAGCAATTTCCAAATCAATTCTGAAACTTCTATTTACATATTTTCCTCCAAAAAACTTCTAATCTGTATCTGCTGGTGATAAGATCTTAGTTAAACAATTCTGTCATCATGTCTTACTCTCAACATTGTAATTCCAAAAGATGCACCACCTATCATTATGAAAAAACAAAACAAGTAAACCTACAGATTGAAGAAGCACATCTGAAAGTAGAAGTTACAACAAAGGTTTCTGTTTTGTAGATTTTATTGCCATATAAAACCATGGACATTAGAGGTGGATAAGAACTCCTGGGATGTTCATTCCCTCCACACCAAGGCAAAGGCACAACCACTCAGGTGGTGTGGGATTATTTTCTTATTTTCTAAGGCTTGTTCTGATTTTTAATGCCTGAAGGGCTACTAACTAACTGCTCAGGAAAAAGACTTATGTCCACACTGGCATGATCTTGTGCCAGAGCTATGCAAATGAGCTAAGTGTGGAATATCACCAAGCCTCATTTGCATATCTAATGAGCCGCCATTTTGCAGAAGAGGCTCTTGCACAAGAAGGAGCTGTCTACACTGACCCTTCTTGTGCAAGAAAAACCCTCTTGCGCAATGCCGTTATGCCTGAAAATAATCAGCGTAATAGCATTGTGCAAGTGAGTACCACGCTGTATTGTTTGTTCCCATGGTTTCATTTTAACTCCACAAAGGTGACAATTATGGCATGGTGTGATATATTTCCTGTTTATTAATTCTTTATTGTTTTCACCTCTACTGTACATTTAGTAACTTGGCTTTTTGGATCAACATAGTCCATTAATAGCTCCTTTCGTTACCAACCTATTTCTTTAAATATTGTTTACTTCTGTCTGTATGGTTGTTTGTGTGTGCCTGCTTCCAAACACACAGTACACTAGAAATAGCACAACTAGCACCAAAAAAATAAAATAAAATAAAATTCTGCCCTCCAGTTACACCTGTGAAAACCTATTGACTTTAATGAGGTTGAAGAGATGTAATAATGGGCAGAATTTTCTCCATACAGTACATCAGTTTTCAGCTGTGAATATCACAATCAAGTGTATTCAATACTTCATCTATCTTGACTTATTACTGTACATTTAATATAAATATAAATATTGTAAAGTATATATAATGAATAAATGATCTGTACTGTTACCATATTACTTTCCCAAACATTTATATGGTTAAAGGTTGAAGAGAGTAAGGTACTTGTTTTCTTCTAGCTGACCAGCTGTTATAGCTTAATTTCAGTTAAGAGAGAATGGAAAACAAACAAATAAAAAACAAACAAACAAAAACCCCACCCACCTTCATTATCTAATTGCTAGTGTTCTCGCCGGGACCTTAAAATGATCTGCTCAAGGGTATTTCTTTTTTTACTGGTTGATCATCACATGAACTACAATAAATGGAAATCTTCCATTATTTTTCAAATCGCCCTTTACCATGCTTTCTCATTGTTCTTATCCTGGAGTCAATGTGATGTATATTTGAGACCTATGAAAAGGCTTAGTTTCTGTAATGCAATTGATTTCACAAACATCATTCTGATGCTGAAGTATTTGTAATTTGATGCCTTGTTGGAGAGCTGTAGTAGGTGAAATTCTGATAAAAACAGACATTAGAATTCTTCCTCTCCAACTATCTTACGGTATGTCTACACTATGGGATAAGGTCAAATTAAGATATGCAACTTCAGCTATGTTAGTTGCATAGCAGAAGTCAAAGTACCATAACTTGGCTTTTGGTGCTGTCCACGCTGCAGGAAGTTGAAGGGAGGACCTTCTCCCTTCGACTTCCCTTACTCCTCGTGGAAGCAGGGCTACCAGCAGCGACTGTAATGCCCTTCTCAGTTTGAATTAGTGTGTCTTCACTAGACCTGCTAATTCAAACCCTGAAAGATCGATAGCAGGAGCTTCAATCTTCTCAGAAGAGTAGATATTACCCGTAGGTACTTTTTTCCCCCGCATTACCCCATTATCGAAGTGTTTTTCAGATGTTAGTGAATTTATCCTCACAGCAACTTTATAAGGTAAGGAAATATTATTTCCCCATTTTTAGATAGTCTTTCTGGTCTTCAGTTCCTAAGTGACTTGCCCAAGGTCACTGAGGGAGTATGACAGAGCCATGAACTGTACCTGCATCTCCCACATCTCAGGTTAGCACACTAATAACTAGATCGTCCTTTTGCTTATCTTGCTCGTGTAGCTATACTCTAAGCTTCTTGGAGTGAAATCTTATATATTTAATAATGGCAACTATTGTTTTTTTAATTCTTGTCTGTATTCTTAATGATAATTATGTCAGTTACAACACCATCCTCTTCATTTTATCTGGATCACCAATGCAGTGTCCTAGGCTACATTCTTGTAGGCTGCCAGTCAGAATTCCTTACTTCTCTTTTCCCCTTGACCTCTTATTTTCAGTGTTAGTCTTAAATCATTATTCACAATATTTTCTGCCTGTGGCCTACTCTTTGCTTGTGGCCTGCCTCTTTATCCTCTAACTTGGGAAGAGCAGGGTATCTATTACTGGGGTTTAGCTGGAGTGTCTGATACATATTTCTATTTCCCTTCATTGTTGACACATTTTTTTCACACAGATTCCAGACAGAGCCCATTGAACAAGTACAAACCATTTCTGAAATCACCTTATCAAACCAACCATTCATAACTTTAAATCTCTACTTGCTTCTGTAAAACTTTTGGAATAATTAATTCAGCAACTGATATTCCTGCTGGTTGCATGTAAATGAATTAATGTGTGCAACCAGATTTCTATGTGCAGCCATACACACTAAGGACTCATCTAGTCTACTGCAGAGTGTCAAAAGAGATCTCTCATTTTTTGAGGAAGAGTAGCTTTTCATCAAAGGGGGGGGGGGGGTTCGCTGAAAAAGCCGCGTCTAAACTACTTTCACTTTCAAAAACTCCACTTTCGAATGTGAGATCAGAAGATGATATCCGTGGGAATTTGCATATCCTCTTTCGACACTCTAGCGTAGTCTAGATGAGCCCTTATAATAGTATGGACTTCTGACTTTGTTTATAGTGACAGGTGCTTCTGTTCTGAAATTTCAGAGTGCCACTATGGAAAAAAATGGCAGTTTTCTTTTAAATAGCATACAACAGCTAGAGTAGGATTGTATAACTGACAGAAGTTACTGAAGTATATTAATGGAGCGAAAGTGTTCCAAGGATTGTCTTAAATAGTGTTCTAGCTTTTGTTTGAATGTAGGTGTGAACTTTATAAGATGACATTTGTATACAAATACAAACATTCAGCCGTTTCCCTAGTGGGGGAAACGTTCTCTCTGGGGAGGCTCTGGACAATATCATATTTCCTTTGAGGCCAGGAGCAATTACACTCCTGAAATCATTTTTATTTTAGGGCTCAGTTGTGTCTTTGCTGCAGGCCCAAGTAAGGGGCAGTGCTAATTTTTCTGCTCTGGGAGCAGATCAGGGACCAGTCTGTGACTGTTTCAGTTGAGGGAAAGTGAGCCGATCCTATGCTTCATATAGGTTACTTTCTCTGCTGGATTTGGAATTGTTCTGGAATAAATGATGATTGCTGTCTGTTGACCTGATGATTGGGATATTCACTGCATGAATTTATTAGTTTAGTTTAGAAAGATGGCTGCTGGGAAAAAGAAGCAGGAAGGAAAAAGAGATGCACAAGATAAACCACTTTTCAACAAAAACTTGCTAGTTCAGAGCAGCGACAGGTCAGGAGAAGGCCCACAAACACAGAATGCAGCAGGTTTACAAAGGACCTCTCTCTCAATGGGAGGGGAAGTCTCTGGGAGAAAACAGGCTGAGACTCAGGAACCTGTTGGAGAAGTGTCTGAAAAAATTATGCCTGCCTAAGTTACTGTGTAAGGATGGTAAGCCTTCAGGCAAGAGAACTTCCATGAAAACTCTTTTTAATCCATCCCCCTCTCATGGCAATCCTCTAGGATTTCTGGGGCCCTACACAGTACTATTAAACTGGTGTCCCTATGCTCAAAGCTGGCAGGGGTTGGGTGGTGGGGGTATGAAAATGACATTGCCAACCCCAGTTATTTAATGGTTTCATTACCACTTGGATGGCTCTTTCACAGGTTTTAGGTTTTGCTGATAGGTCTGGCAGGCTTTTCACTTTCATATTAACTGATCCTCTCTGGGAGGAAGCAGAGCTATAGAAGGGGGATAGGTAGAGGCAGATGGGTGGACATTAAGACCCAGTGGTGCCCCAGATTTTTGGGTGCCTTACACAAGTGCACATTCTGTGTATGGTTATGGATGGTCCTGCACCTTCTCCTCCACAAAAGCTTCATGATACACAGTGCTTGGTTTTAAGAAGGATGTTTTGTCACTGTACCCCACTAGTCACTCACTCATGAAGGGAGAAACCATAGGTCCCCACTCTCAGTAGGATCTGTTAGGTAAACATGACTGACTTACACTGTACTGTAGAAATGCTGGAGAGGGGACAGAAGTGTAGCTAGCCCTCTAATTCTTACAGGCCAGCACGGATACAAAATTTTTATCTGGATCCGCATCTGTATCTCCAACAATGAGCTGAGAATATCCGTGGATATAAAGGTGATATCTGCAAATTGCAGGGTTTGTGATACAATACTGGTGTCCTATCCACATCTGGATCCGCAAAAATGAGTAGCGGATATCTGCATCCATGTCTGCCGATGCAGATACCCACAGATATAAAGCAGATGTCTCGGATTTGCAGGGGTCTGCTAATTCTGTTTCTTTCCCGGTCTAATCCCCAACTACAGGAATATGTGTGGATAAGAGAGTGGGTCTTAATGTCTCTGTGGAAGCTGCGTGTCTTCCCCTACTGCTCCCCGTAATATAGGTAGCTAGCCTAGGACAGAATAGGGGTGCAAAAACATTTTAAGCAGATTATAATCTAACCCTTAAAATGATAGTCAGACTTCAAGTTACTACTGAGTTATTCATTGTGTTAATCCATTCTCTTTCTCCAACCCACACTGCTTCTGGTTCACCAGCATCTGAAATGTGCTAGGCATCTGGTGTTAAGCACATTTGGGAGCATGACAGAATCCTGTAGATCATCAGTCAGACATTTTGGACCACATCACGAGCAGACCTTTCTTAAACCACTTTTTGGAGATCATCTATGTGAATTGACAGAATTTGCACTAAATTATGTTTTCATCAATTATTACATGCATCATCCAGTCTTGTTTATGCACACAGGATTTTATTTTATTTTACTGTTGGGTTACATTAGGAATTGTTTTCATTTGAGGGTTGGGGAAATCTCACACCTTCACTAAAGAAGCCAGCCTGTGAAATTTGCATGCTAGACATATTTGCTATGTTGCATTTAGATGCTGCAAAGCACAATTTCAGCATTATGAAACTTTTTATTGACTGAGGCCTGGACAGTAGCATATGGGAGCATCAATAATGGCTAACTGATCATGAAATAAAGCAATTTTAGTGTTTTGGTGTTTATAAATATATAAAAAAAATCTTTTAGAACTTCATCATATTGGTTCGGCTGTTGTTACCAAAGCCCGATAAGATAATAGAGGTCTTTGTGGTTGTTTTGTACTGAAATCTTTTATCTTTATGATGCACTTGGGGCCCTTTAGAGTGGAAAGCTTTTTAAACTGCTCTTGGAGTCAGAACTCAAATTAGACGCTATTGCTGGGAAGGGGGCTTCTTAGTCAGGCAGCTACCACAAACGGACTTTTATCTCAGAAGCCTTTCCATTAGATTGTTACTTTCTTCTGTTTTCCCTGTTTATTTTTGTTGACTTCTGCTGCCCTATTTTGTGGCATTTAAAAGGTGACCCAGTCAAAAAACGGTAAATGCTACATGCTGGATGAAGCCTGTGAAGTAGAAACATCACAGCCTATCTGATGTGTGCTGCAGATTATTAGACAGAATGGTTTAAACAGGTTATTTCCTGTAGGTCAGATTGAATATACTTTCTTTTATGTCTGGCATTGTGTTTTTGTTTTTGTTTTCTCTCTGACAATGACCATTAAAAAATTAGAACTCCTAGGGGAACTGGTTCACAAAGACATCCTTTTTCAAAGGCAGAAACAGCTCAATTTCATTCAAAATCATTTTTGATTCTTGAAGTGCTGCTTCAGCTGATGATAACTTTGAAACTGCAGTTTAGTGTTTTTAAGCCTTGCTGTAGTTGCTGGCAAAGACCACTCTTCTCCTTTCTTGTCTTGCTTTCTGTTGATCCTATTAAAAATACCCTGTCTGGTTATTTAACCCCCCTCCCCCTGCTAAATAGAGGGTATAAACAATTGTAACTTAGCCATCATGTTTTATTTAGATGCATCAAACAAAAGTTTGTTAAGATGCAGAGTGAAAGAGAATGGTATTTAGAAGGCTTTGTGTTAATCATGGAATTGAAGAGAAATGATAATACTTTGCAGCTGCATAGATGGACGTTGATCCAAACATCTAAAGGCACTTGAACAAAACTACTTTGTTGTGCTAATTTACCCATTTTACAGGTTGGGGAAACCGAGGCAGGCTTGTTCAAGAATTCTCAGTCATGTCAGGGTGAAAATTATAAGCTTTGATTCCTGTCCGCTGTTCTCCTGCATTTAGAGTCTGATCCTAATATTAGTCTTCGTATTTTAATTACTAGGCCTGTTTGTTACTCTCTATTTCTTATGGTCTTTTCTATTGCTTATAATGGTTCTCTCCTTTTTCTGTTGCTGAGTTCAAAAGAGCAGAGTTTGAAATAACATTCAGTGGCTCTGAACATCTTCTGTTTCTTGTTCCTCTTTATTTTTTCTGCCCCCGCTCCCCCCCAGCTATCACTATACCATTGTGTCTCTAGATGAAGACTTACCACAAGGCTATGTCTACACTATGTGTATTGTAGGAAAAGGCAATGCAAATGAAGCACTGATTAGCATTTTCTCGTGCTTCATTTGCATAATCTATTCCGATCCGTTTTTATGCAAGAGATTTTTGCGCAAAAACATGCAGTGTGGACGTGTCCATTTTGTGCAAAACCCCCTTATTGTGCAAGATCCTTATGCCTCTCTTTGTGGTAATCAGCACTTCATTTGCATTACCTCTTCCAACAAAACAGGTAGTGTAGACATAGCCTAAGAGGCTAGCTCCCAGTAGAATTGCATTTTGTGGGAGACAGGAATTCTGTTACAGCAGTAAATACACTGATCAATGCTAGGGTTAGGAGAAATGCTAGAAAAATAGTGGAGCAAATTTCTCTTCACGAACTGCAAAATAACAAACTCTTATCTACAGTTTTGAGACATGGGGGCCTTTAATCACTTTTCAAACATTTGGAAAGAAATCTGGACAGATAATAGTAATAATATTTTAGCTTTTATACTGCACCTTTCATTCATAGCTCTTCAAGTGCTTTACAAAGGAAGAGAGTATTATTATCCATCTTTTACGGGTTGAGAAAGTGAGGCACTGGAATATGAAATGACTTGCCAAAGATGACCCAGCAAGCCGGGGCTCCTAGGTCCCAGTCCAGTGTTTGGCTACACTGCCTACCAGATGGAGGTGGAGCATGTCATTGTGCATATTTGAGTAAAGCATTTGAATGTAAGATGTGAAAAGTTATATTTTTATAGTGTCAGAAATGCACGGGGAGCTTTATAAACAACTTTAAAAGACAGGACTTTGCCACAAGGAGAATACACTGTAAGTGCAATCTGAGCTGACAAGTACAATTTAGTTGGTCCCTTTTGGAGTGGATTTATAGCTGTTTTATTGTATTACTCTGTTAGATTGACCTATGACCAAAATTCCTCAGATTTTCCTTTGATGTATTGGTTCTGTTCAGTTTGACCACTTTAGCTCAATATACACTTAAAGCAATAGAAAAGTCACTGCTAATTCAATGAACACAATGGAGAATTAAATGGATGGAACAATTATATTTATTTAGCTTATTAAAATTATAGACACCAAAGAAGGGTAGTTTATTGTTATGTCTACAATGAAGAATACATTTTTGATTATTCCAAACTTTTGATAAGGGAAATTGTCATATGTTTACTCTTCTAAAGAAGCCTTCAATCCTACTGACTTCCCATTGAGCCTCAAAATTTCAAATACAACCGGTAAAGGAGTCAATGGATCAAATTGAGTAAATCTGAAGTCACTGAAATAAAGGCCCCTAAGAAAAATGTGTCAATTTTAAAGGTCTTTCTTAACTGAAGACCATTTTGTGATAGAGCCAAAGGTTAATAAAATCAGTAGTGAATGTAGCAATTTTACAGATAAGCTATTCACAACAAGTGTAGTTACTTGAATAAAAAGCTAATTCAGTTCTAAAATGCCACATGCAGTAGCAGTGAATAGCTGCTTTTAGGTGCTTTCTGGAGGAGGATAAAATACAGAATCACAGCACTCTTCTCTTCCAGCGTCCCTGGCTGCCTGTAAATTGCTGTGAATGGGACTGTGGGCTGACAGGCTCTATTAAGACAAACTGCCTTTCTCATCGGAGAGATAAAATAAATCAGGTGTTTAGTCAAATTAAAATACTTCAGCTGGAGCAGGCCCTGGGGAGCACTGATCCACCTGACAAATCTGAGAGAAACTCAAGACAGATGTGTTTTGGGGATAAGGAAAGCCCCATGGAAAAAATGCAGCACTTTCTTTGGAGTTAGAGAATAGATACTGTTTAGAGCAGAGAGAGAGAAGGCTCCATCCATGTGTGATCTATAGCATTTTATGGAACCAGGAATATATAGTGTATGTCAATATCTTTTATATGAAGGCACATGCATTGTTCAGATAGCTATACATATGTTAGTCAGCGGAAGAGTTTATTTACTGGTAATGATTTTAGGGATCTTGTAGCTGCAAGTGGATGTGAAACAGATGATGATGGTACACAGCTACTGATGACCTTGTTGGCCCAGCTGGATCAGCTCAATCTGGTCTGCATTCTCAGCAAGTTGTTTTTTTATTAGTATTTAAACTGTAAAATAATGGATAGGAATTTCCACTCCAAAATTAAATTATGCCATAAAACCCCCAACATTAAGTCATCTTTTATTCTTTCTTGCCATAAGGAGTGTTCAGCTAGGAGGTGACACCGTTTCATCAGCTTGTTGTTATTTTCAAGGAGCATGATTTAGGTTCATCAGTCCTAGCCCATTTGTGGACATGAGTTGCATAGAACAGAATAAGGTTTGGTTGTGGGAGGTCAATAATTTAATGGGATTGTTTTGGATGTGGTTTTCTTCCAAAACAATTGCCACTGCTGTTCCCTAATGGAAAATTGTAACATCAACTTGACACTATATAGCATTGAAATAATAGGATAAACAATCTCTTACCTGCTGACATTCTATCATACCTCTAGCAAGTATTCCAGCTAAGTATAACAAAACAGTCAAATGCCACAGCGTTAGGAGGCATTTTGTGTGCTGGTTTTATGCCCATATTATGAGGTGTATATATAAAGCATGCAGAATAATATAGTAACAAAGTGGAAGATTAGTGCCTGAGATGGGTGTGTAAAATATTTTATGACACTAAGACCAAGGCTCAGAATTTCAATTCTGAAGCCACTTGACAGCTGTGGAAGTCATAAGCTATGGTTTCCCCAGGTGGCAGTGAATCGGTATGAATCTCATCTTAGTCAGCAGGTTGCTTCCCATTGGCTTGCTGGTTCAAGTAAAGCAATAGATCAGTGGTGGCTATGGAGGCCAGGTAAATAGGTTTCCCCTTGGCAGTGTGGAGAGTATTTTTGAGGTGATTCTCTATTTATGGAAATTTAGCTAGGGGGTAAAATTTTCAAAAGCTGCCAAATCACTTAGAAGCCACGGTGTAAAATTTTCAACTGTGACTTAGTCACAAAAGGAGTTGGCTATGTCATTCATCTGAGAAGAGGGAGACCTGAGTTGAAATCCTTGTTCTAGAACAGGGGTTTTCAGACTCTGGGTTATGGCTTGTGAGGGTGAGCTAGCTGGCTACGAGACACGTTTGTTTATCTGAATGTCTGTAGGTATGTCCGCTTGCAGCTCTCAGTGGCTGCGGTACACCATTCCTGACCAATGGGAGCTGCGGGAAGTGGTGTCCCTGTCTACACCACTTCCCACAGCTCCCATTGGCTGGGAGCAGTGTACTGCAGCCACGAGGAGCTGCGAGCAGCCATGACTGCAGACGCTTAGGTAAACAAAGCATCTTGCAGCCAGCTAGTGGCTTGCCCTTACAAGCCACAATCCAGAGTTTGAAAACCCCTATTCAGGGTTATAAAATCTTGTTCTGAAATAGGAACTTAAATCCAGAGCTTCCATCTCCCAGGAAAGTGTTGTAGCGGGTGCAGTATAAGGAAGGGGATGACATGTCCTCAGTTCTATGAATGTCAGTAGTGCCTAAATTCCCTTGTGAGTCTAGCCTTAAAAATGCCAACATTTCATTTTGGAACTATCAGAATAAATGGTTTTGACTTTCTGACCCCCTTCTCCTTTTTTTTTGAAATCACACAAACTCCCCAAATATTTTAGTCAATCTAAATCTGAATTTTTTAGAAAAAAAAGTTTTGATTGAAAAATTTTGTCCACCTCTGTTTAGAAGCAGAAGTCCCTCTGACTTTCAGTGAAACTCAGGCTCCTGTGTGCCTTCATCACTTTAGAAATAAGTATTCAGCTCTCTAGGTCAAAGTACCCTGGTCTACACTAGGGAATTATTTCAAAATAACCCCCTTATTTCAAAATAATAAGCGAAGCGTCCATACTACCAAACCTATTATTTCAAAATAACGGGCTGGTTATTTTGAAATCTATACTTCTGCTTTCCTCTGGGAATAATGCTTTTTTGAAATGATTATTTCAGGAGTTATTATTTCAAATTTAGTTATTTTAAACTAATTTGCTAGTGTAGACATGGCCTTAGGCACTTTAGTATTTTTTACCAAGGTTCTCTTTTTGGATAATTTTTACGCTGAATCTCTCTTTTAAGTTCACAGGTGCTCTCTGGAGTTTCAAAAGAAATAGGATTGAACAACAAACACCTTTCAGCATTCTGTTCACACACTAGCCGTACAGTTAAGGCATGTCTACACTAGGAAATTATTTTGAAATATCTACACTTGAAATAGTAACTCCCAAAACAAACAAAATCAAAATAGCATATCCCCACTATGGGGGATCCTCAAAATTAGTTGGAGGCAGGCTCTGTTATTGTGGCTGCCCTACCTCGATTTTAAGCCCCAGGAAGCACTGGGAAGTAATTACTTTGAATTACTCTGGAGAGTAATTATTTCAAAATAGCAGCAGCAGAGCGTCCACACTAAAGTTATTTCAAAATAACTATTTTGAAATAAGCATTATTTCCCGAGGAAAATAGGAGTACAGATTTTTGAAATATCCAGCCTGTTATTTCGAAATAACAGGCTCGGTAATGCGTACTCTTTGCTTATTATTTTGAAATAAGGGGGGTTAGTTCGAAAACTCCCTAGTGCAGACCAGTGCTCAGTGACTAAGGGATTTTCCCAACAATGTCTAAGACTTTGTCTATACTACCAAGTTTTGTCAACAAAACAATGAGAGTGTTCACACTGCAATGCGACTTTTGGCAGGGTGAAAACCAGTTTTGGCAACACAAAACTTCCACCTCTACAAGAGACTTTTTTCTTTCCTCTTTGCTTTATTGTTGACAAAGAGCCAGAGTAGACTCTGCTTTTTGTTTTTTCGACAAAACTGGGTTCTGCCAATATCCCAAAATGTCTGCCTTGATGGCTCTGCTCAATGTTTTGATCTCTGCTGCCCTGCAGGCATACACCCCTCCCCTTTCAAAGCTCCAGAATGTATCTGACAGCTGGGTGAGCTGTTCCCTTTGGGAAGCAAAGAACAAATCATTGGACTGCTCCTGTTCTGACCTGCACTAGCAACACAGCGGCAGGCAGACTGCTGCTGCAGGGGGCGGGGGGCAGATGCTGTACTGCTGTGACGTTCCTCATCAAGCTACTTATGATGGGAGGGAGGGAATCTCAAGAAGTGCAGGGATCAGCTGTGCCTTCCTTCGACACTGCAGGGGATACATACCTATAGAGTGCACTGCTTATACTGTCAATGATGGTGCCCCCAATGTGAACATGATCTGTTGAGAGAGACATGTGAACACCCTCTGGTGATTTTTGTTTTGTTGACTGTTGAGTGTCAACTTAAGGTTTGTCTACAAAACTTGGTATAAAACTTTTACTAAAACGTGAAAACTTAATCCCATCCCCTGACTTCCTGTAAGCCTACATCAAAGGAATTCTGAGATGAGGTATAACTATGACTCTTTGCTTTTAGTTTTTCAGTTTAGCAGTTTAAGCTGTTTGAACATTAAGTTGTTGCCGTCTGTTTAAAAACTCTGAAATAACTATTTAAAATATTGTCCATTAATTAAAAAGTATGATTAAAATGTCTAACATTTTTCTTTTACGATATTCATATTAATTTCACTTCAAAACAGTTACTGTTTTACCCTGAAGTTTTGGGCAAGAATGATTTAATCCATGTATAACTGTATTCCTTTTCCAGCCAAATAAACAGGTGTTGGCCACATTTTTGCAACACTTAAAATGAAAATCATATTGCATTTTCAATCTTAGAAAAATCCTTACAATAATGTTTCCACAATAACATTTCAGAATACACAAAAATGAAATAATATTTCTTCTGTATGGATTCACTTAATATTTACAAGAGAGCATAAAACATGCTGTGAATACACATTGATGATTTCTGGAATATTTTCACTAATCTTGGCCTCTTCAGGTTTTTATCCTGTGCTCATCAGTGTGGCATCTGAGCTCCACTGAAGACCAATTTTGAATAGAAAACCCTCTACACGTTTAAAAATAATCTTAATGCAAAAATTGGGTAATGTAAGTAGTTGAGTTGCAAATCTGCCCTAGAGAATCCCATGTGTTTCCCATTCCTAGAGAAGAAGCTACTGAAATCTGGCAACTTCTTCCATGGAAGACTGCCATCCTCCTCTAAAAGAGGAAGGAGGAGTCAGAATTCGGATGCCAGCTTCTCCATTTCTTACTTGACCCTCTTCCCCATGATGGTCTCCTCCTTCCTCAAAAAGTCCTAAGGCTTCTCTTTTCCTGAAAGTGTCTTCTGTGAGTCAGTGGGAGGAAGGGATCACCTTAACCTTTTCATCTGTCCTCATATGTCTGTGGGGTATCCAGGAGGCTCACCTCTTGGTTCTTCTGTGGGTCTGGCAAAACTCACTTCCTCCAAATCCAGCTGGAGCTTTCTTCTCAGGAGAAAATAGCTGTATTGTTTCTCAGTTTCCCTTTACTGTACTGTGTTCTCACCGTACTGGTCCATTATAGAACTCTGAGTCTGTGATGCTCAATCAAGTACACTTGGTTGAGATTATTATTTGTGCGTAAGTAAAATGTTCATGTTTACCATAATTTTGAATTGATTCACAAAAGGATTGTGAGCTGTTTACTGGGAGAACCATGCAGTCTACCATTAAACAGTTAATTGCCATTAGTGCAAGGAATAAATGTACCACAGTTTCATGTTAGTTAAACACCATTTACGCAGTAAACTTTGGAAGCTAAATGAGAATTTTTTAAAGTGTTTTCTTAGGCTGAGCCATTTCTCAATGGCTATGAGGGTAGCTTGCCTTGCACACTTGTCCCATAACTAAAATCTACCTTTGTCGTAATTTCTTAATGACAGTAAATGACCGAAATGACCCACATGCTGTAGTGTTCTAACGGCATGCTATATACAGATAGAAATCTTCTTAAATAAATGACCAACAAACCATTAATCTGCTGCCCTCATTAAATAGAATCTTGTTGCTTATTTTGTGTTTTTCAAAATGCATAACTGAGGGAAAATCATGTTAATCAAAAGGTGAACTTGGTAGTACATGAAGTAGTCATTACACTGGGAAGATTTAGATGGAAGGGAAAGAGAGGTTTGATATCACAGAGTACATCATTAATTACTCTTGTCAGAAAAAAAAAGAAATAGTCTCTCTCATTCGTTCTTCTGCTTCACAATTGTTGTAATGTCCCCTACTGTTTGGCACATAGCAAGGCAGCATGCTGGGATCTTTTAGGGAATTTCTAGTAAAATACATGTTCAAGCTGCCACTTGGAAAATGCACTTTGGTACTTAATCCAATTTCTTTGTGAATACTGTTCAATAACTGTTGTTTACCTGATATTCACTATGTATCTTTCCTCCTCATTTAGGTACGCCAGAAAGCCTGGCAGAAAAAGAGCGACAGCTCTCTACTATGATAACCCAGCTGATCAGTTTACGGGAGCAGCTTCTGGCTGCCCATGATGAACAGAAAAAGCTGGCAGCCTCACAAATTGAAAAACAACGGCAGCAAATGGACCTTGCGCGCCAACAGCAAGAACAGGTGAGGCTCCAAGAAAGAAATCCGTGAAAATGTTTCTTGCAGAACATACAAACTCATAATAAACATGGTTCTACTTTGTGTTTCCTTTCGTCGGTTTTGTTAAAAGAGCTTATATCCCTTGTAATAAATAGAAATAATGTATGGAGGGTTTTATGTTCATAAAAGGAAAAAAATATTATAGGAGATGGAGAAAAAGTAGAATTTGGAATTTCAAAGCATTTCTTTCCTTCAATTAAATTTCAGTAGTTTGATTTCTTGCTACTCATGTGGTGGAAGGTAGCAAGTTATCAGTGAGCCACGCTATCATGATTTTTTAACTCTTTCTCTCTCTGACAACTACACAATCAAAGAAAAAGAGTACATAATTGAGAAACCAAAATATCTATAGAGAAAAGAAAGTAAATCATATTTTTAAAGAAGCAGACTTGTTCAAAAAAGCTGTCCTTGTTCTGTAATATAAAAATCTAACAATGATCCCATGTTCTAATCCCCTAGGCATTACACCAGACAGAGCCAAATTAATGTGCAGTTTTTAGGAATCTGACATTATTACTAGAATTATCTTTTCAGTTAAATGTATTTTATAGGTTATATAGAGCAATATATGCTCTGTTGATTTTAATGAGTTGTGACGTCTGGTATTTTATGTGCTTGAATATTTGCCCACATGTAGGAATATGGACTCATCCCTTAATGGAAAATAACATAAAGGAACACTGTAAAAAATCAGAAGTTAGAATGTCATTTAGCCATCCAGAGATGACACAGTAATTAACTATTGACACTTGTGAATAAGCTAGCACAAATTAATCTTGACACATTTGCAGACGAGTGATATCTTACAGTGAACACTTTGTAATTATATTTCAAAATGAAAATTAAATGACACTTAAAACTAGGTTGTCATGCTCAATGAAGCGAGCATGTAGCTCAACCGATTGGCAAATAAAATTCGGAATTTGAGCCACATGGTGCTTATGTATCATACTTTACTGTGTCGAGCCTATACATATAGCCTATGTTAGGATAATTGCACTGTGGTATTTTCTATGCATTTTCTATTACAGCAGCATACCATTTAGGTGGAACCATCAATATTAGATGCATAGTGGTGTTTTGTTGGTTTCCATCAGGAAATGAATATTCAAATGCTACAGTATTGCACTTAGAGATGCAGCAATCTGAAACCTACCAAATTAGCCCCTCCACATGCACAAGCTGAACAAAGACCTCACCACTGCCTTGGCTTGACTTATGATGTGGAGGACTGGCCAGATCACCAGCTATTTGGAATGGTTAAAGACACAGAACCCTCCCCCCCAGTAGCTGTGGAATACATCTAACAGTCAGAAAGAAATCATTGTGTATGATTTTCATTCTGAATCTTGATTTGGGGGTGGGGGGCAGGAGGTGGACATTTGCTTGAGCTGATATCAGTATCACTATGAATTGGATCTTGCAAAGTCCACTTGCAAAAATGCATTAAGTAAGAGGTAATACAACTTTAAGATGAAATGGCATCATGCACACTTCATTAAACATTACTTAAGCACTCGTATGGACGTGTGAACTGTTTCTGTAAAGAGGGTCAGCATAGGAGACACTGGTGATCATAATTAGAAACAATAACCAGGCACTCTGAGGCCCTGGCAGCTGTCCCTGTATTACAGGAGTGGCCACATTTTCCAGACTTCTCAGCCACAAACAACAATGTTCAAGAACCAGGTTGCTTCTGCCAGACCTCTGGGAGTCAGCCCTGAGAGGGGGGTTGGAGGGTCTCGGAGCTGCACCCATGGTGGGATCTGGAGGCCTCAGGGCTTCATCTCTTCTCCCGCTGGAGCACTGAATCCTTGCAAGTGCCTCCCATGAGGCTGAAGCCTCAAGATCTTCTTGTTGAGAGGGCCTGATTCTTCATTCCTCACTCACTCAACTCTCATTGATGGCTCAGGGAGTTCACCTTAGGCGATCATGCATAAAAATAATTTGTAGGCAACTGTTTGGCAATCCCAAAAGTGGATTTGATTTGGCTCTTGTGCTACCAATCTTGTCTCTCAGCTGCAAGAACATCATCTTCCTGTTTGAGAGTATAATTGAGACTTACAAAACTTGTACTCATCCCTGAATGCACGGGGATGATTTTTTCCCCTGTAACAATGAAATAAATGCATATTTTTTCAGATCATGCAATTTTAAAAGAAACCTAAAATTGATCATTTTGTGCTATACATGTTCTCCTAACGTGCATAAAGATACCATGGGGTTTTTTTTCATATTATACAATTAATCTGGATGCTTTGCACTAAACTTAGAGGAAAATGCAGTTGTGTTTCAAAATCCCCCTCATAGCATTTAAAGTATTTTATTAATCAAAATATTATCTCTACTGCCTGTTTTCTTAGCTTTCCCAACATTGAAACATACACACATGTAAAATCATTTAATATATGGGGGAGAGGTGAAGAGAGAGACAGACAGAAAAAGGGAGTTTTTGCCACCTACTGGGAACTAGGTACTCCTGAGTTACTTTGTCTCAGATACTGACTCTTGCAAAGGTAACTCAGAAGATGCCTGATTATCCCCTTCCCAATGGGTTGCCAACTTTCTGACTAAACAAAACCAAACACCCTTTCTCAGAGCCTTCTCCGAGGCCCCACCTCACTCACTCCATCCCCCCTTCCTCCATTGCTTTCTCTCCCACTGTCACTCGCTCATTTTCACTGGCCCAGGGAGGCTCCCTCATTCCACGAGGAGTACAGCTAGTTCGGATTAGAAGCCTAATCCGAACTAGCTACTCCGTGCCGCGTGTGGCCGCGCGGCACGGGGTTCGAACTAGCCGGCATTTAAAAATGGCGCCGGTCGGCTTTATGCAAATGAAGCCCGGGAAATTCAAATCCCGGGCTTCATTTGCAATTGCGGATGACTACATTACCCCCGCTAGTTCGAACTAGCAGGGTAGTGTAGACATACCCTTAGGGATTAAGTGGTTAGTATTAATACATAAGTTTTTTTGGGATAGTTATGTTCTGATATTCCATTTACATTTGAAATGTTTCTGTCATTTGTACAGGTACATCCAAAAATACCATTCACTTATCTTCCTCCAGGAGTTTTGGGAACTCTTATCAAATGATGCTTACTCAAAAACCTGTTTGAAATGATCATGAAGAATAACTAGGTTGGTTTCACTCAATAAGAAATTACTGTTTTAATTTAATGAAAAATTTATTTCTAATAGATTGCAAGACAACAACAGCAACTTTTGCAACAGCAGCACAAAATCAATTTACTGCAGCAGCAAATTCAGGTCAGTGTGTTTTATGGCTTTCTTCTGATTATAATACTTAAATTCCATTTACAAAGAGGGAAGGACTTAAAATGAAACAACCACACGCTTAAAGCATAAACACTACAAAGAGGGTCTCTCTGTCTTTGAAAATAAATGTCATAAATATGTTGATGGAAACTGCTTTAGGTTAATAAGTAGGGTTTTTGAAAGTTGTGAATTATTTTTTTAATCTTGCCATTTAACTCTAGAATCTGCAATCATTTTGATTTGCAACCCATATAGGAGAAGCAGAGATTCAGTTATTGTTTATAGATTACTTTATTGTACAAAGAAAGAATTGGCTGTATAAGGAGAAGATCATTATAGAAAACAGTCCATAGAAAAGGTCTGCAACTTCATTAACCAAAGCAAACAGCTATAGCGCAAAAAGTATTTGAAATGCCAGCATTCCCCACACCTATTGACACAAAACTAGGTAACTCGTTTCTGATATCCTGCGTAGTATACAAATGTGTGCTGGCACACCATGGCCTACAGGACCTTCATCTGCTCTCCATAGACAGCCTTGTAGCAGTGCCTAATTGCAGCCTCTAGCTTGATGGCAAGAAGACTCTCAAGTGTCTATATGGGAGCACAGTCAAACTTTATTTGCAGGGGTTGATGTGTGGAATTTCTCACTGTGTCATCCTTCACTCTTCCCTGTTTTGCTCAGAAGCCTTCCCTTGGACTATTCTTCTATTTAAATGTGTCCTCCTGGCTGGTACAAGCTATTTTGTGTCCAGTCACCTGCTGCATTGTTGGTTAAATTTGAGCTCTGCATGGATCCAAAATCTGGGTCTACATCCACATCTGTATCCTCAAAACTGAAGTGTGGATACCTGCATCTACATCTGCAGGTGGGGGTACCTGTGGATATAAAGTGGATGTCTGTGGATTTGCTGGGCTCTAGTTATGTTGTATAGCTAGAAGCACCAGAGAGAGTTCCTGCTTCTGCCCCTACTCTCCAGCAGTCAGTATGTCTTTGTAGGCAAAAGGTGCATGTGTTCTTTCTTCACCCTCACCCCCAATATGTTTGCATATCCCTTTACATATATCATAATGTTATTTTGTTTGGACCTAGTTTAATTAACATTTGTAAAATGCATTGATACCCTGGGATGAAAGGCATGATAGAAGTGCAGAAGATTGTCCTCATTGTTTTCTTGGGGAATGTAGTTTTGAAAAGAATTCTGTGTCATGCTATGGTTTTGGCCTTTATGACTAAAGGGAGGTATACCTATCTCATAGAGCTGGAAGGAATCTTGAGACATCATCAGGTCCAATGCCCTGCCCTCACAGCAGGACTAAGTACCAGCTGTGACAGATTTGCCTGAGGTCCCTAAATGGCCCCCTTGAGGATTGAGTTTATAACCTCAGGTTTAGCAGGCTAATGCTCAAACCACTGAGCTATCCCTCCCCCTATATTAGTTGTAGATTGAGGAAGGAGAGCATAAAATACTTGAGGCAAATAAGTATATATATTCTTCTCTACCTTTGACTTGTAGAACAAGGAACATTTAGTTTTAGAAAACCAAGGATTAATTTATTACATAAAAACAGGTTGAATTCCCATAGGAGCTAAGAATAAGGCATAACTTAAATGGTTTAAAAAATACCAAAAAATCATGCTAGTTTAGGAAAAATAGGTATTGGCATTTTTTTAAGGTGAATAGGGTTTAACATTTCACAATGAAACTGGAGAAAACTAGTCTCCCTTAATAACAAATCCATCATGTTTCACCATGTTCTGAACCATCAGTGTGAGACCATTCAAGAAATTTCTGGAATGAATATAGACACTTACTCCTAATTAGAAGTGTATATATCAGCAGAACTTGTTGGCACAGAAAGAGTCATATTATGACTGGGGAGCCTTCAAGGCACTGTTATGGGGGAATCATCTTTAGCAGACCCTCATAGGACTGCCCAGGTCACTCCATTCCATCCTACAGCCTGTCCTCCTCAGTCACCTTTGGCTATCCTCAGAATATTTATTCATCAAAGAGCTGTGCACAAGGTTTTTTAATTTATGTTGAAAAGTGGGATACACAAAAGTGGGAAAATGTGGTGTTATGGCAAAAGTCAGTTTTTCTATTTGGCAGAACATTGTTGGTTTTAATGGAAAGAATCTTAATTCATATTCACAGTCCAAAAAACCTTCAACACTTTCCTGAGGTTTTTGGAAACCCTCTGGCCTTCCCAAGTGATTCCAGCTGTATTATGGGTAGGTCACCATTCAAAAAGACTCCTTAGAAATCCTCACTAATCTGCCAGGGAGCCAGAGCCAGAGACCCCCAAAAGGTCAAGGTAGAGCAAGAACCAATGTATTTGAGTTTTGGGAAGATTTCTATACCATACTCAATAGTGCTTATTACCCCACGTAATTTGTCTGCTAATTCAATGGATTATGGGTACAATTATTTGGCATATTTTCAGAAATAGTTTTCTTTTTGCACTTCTCAATTTTTGATAAATTTACCAAAAACAAACAAACAATGTTCTCAACACCTGAAAAAGAGGCCATGAAAAGAAATGTGTAAGATTCATGTAATGTGTAGGCCCTTTCTGTTAAATGGAAGATGGAAGTTCCCATTTGCATTGCTTTCTTTAAGAACGTGCTGATTGTGCTTGTAAGAATGCGTATATAAAATGCATGATATTTGGATGCTGGGAGCTACCTTCTTTATATGAATTGAAAATCCACAGATTCTTTTGAGACTCATTGTGAAATCTTAACTTGCTTGCACATGGCCAATAGCAAATTGACTTCATTTCTCACAGTGAAACTAATTTTGGAATAGTTTTTTTTGGTGTCCAATCCATGATTTTTAATGGTCAGTTTTCAGGCTGTCTTCTAGCAATAAAATAATAAAGCTCTACCTCACTAGTCTTTGCTGTAACCTAGGTACATGATTCCATGATAGCAGGAATCCATCAGCAAAATTTTTATGTCTTCTGTTGTTCTGTCAATGCTGCAGTGTCTTCCACTGGATTTGGGAAAGGTTTGTTCTTCCATTGACTTGAATTGACAGCACATTGGACATGACTTCCAGCTTCCTACTCTGACACCTTCATTTTTTTCTCCTTTATAGTATCCTTGGTAACTGTTTGAATCCTTGTGCATCTCTCCATATGAAGATGCATAACAGGACTTTTAGTAGGAGAAAATGGCTGTTCTTTCTCCCTGAGTGATGTCTAAATCTTTCCCCACTTGATGTTTCTCATATTGATTAATTAGAGGTGGAGGCTGCACCGATGTAAGGTGCTCTTACTCCATGTTTTTACAGTGGTTTGGGTTCTGTTGCATGTGAAATTTTGACATTCATATGCAATAGAACTCATATGATAATCCATTTGTCTGAGGCCAATTGATTTTTTCCTCCATAGCTCAGTAGCTAGGTTCATGGTGGGTTTCTTGCCTGCCTCTGGAACAGCCCCTCAAATGCTGCATGTCAGTTATTAGGGCTGTTGGGCATGTTCTGTGTCAAATATGCATGTGGTCTCTCAGGAGGGCTGCTAGGAATGCTAGTTGTTAAGTCCATGTGGGCAATATCCAATTTTAGTTGATGTTTTGCTTACATAGTCCATGATTGCCATCAGCCAAGTGGTTCTTCCTTATTTTGTTTCAGGTTTGTTAGTCGGGCATCCCTTGCAATAGAAGTTAATCACCTTAGTTCCTTTGCATCTTATTGTCAGTTTGGGAATGGGGGAGACCCTCTTACCTATTTATTTGATTGAGACTGTTGTGACTAGGTGTCTATATTTCTTGTACCTGGAAATCTCCTGTTGGCAATGGGTAAGATGTTGCTGGGGTGAGGATAGGATGAAGGATGTGATGCTTCATATTGCTTTGTCTGGTGTAAAATAATAATTGTCCCCTTTTTAAGGGATTAGTAAATGTGAATATTGTAATTTCAATTTTTTCTGGGCAGAGGCCTGTTCAGGGCCCAACTACTTGGAAAATTGAGTTCATTATTTTCTCTGCTCTGATATTCCGTACCTGATTGTTATATATTGTCCAGCTTTGTCAGCATTTTGTCAACAAGAACATACCAGTTGTGTACTGCAGGCAAAACCAGTACAGCCACCTTGGGAGTTAGGAGCTCTTGTATTTATTTATTTGTTCTATCAAAAGTTCAGTGGATTCTGGCATTTTTGGCTAGTAGTTGAAGCACAGGCCAGGGGAGTCAGGAGTTAGTCCCAGCTCTGCTCTTTGATATTAGGCAAGTCCATTTCCCCTTCTTCGTCCGCTTCGATAAAGTACGTTGAGATCCTGTGATGAAAGGCTCCACGTAAGTGCAATGCATTATTACTCCTCAGGCCAATTACTCAGACTCCCTGAAGCTTGCCTCTGTGTGTGTGTGGACAATAAACACCCTTCTATAAGAGGAGTTCAGAATTATCAGAACCAGTGTTCCCAATTATAATTCTTAATCCCACTGCCGTAGGCAGGCAAGTCCCTCATTGATTTCCATGGAGTGACAGAAGGGGAACGATTTCAGGGGAAGTAATGGCTGCAGCTTCAGGTTCTGAGATCTTTATATTCCTTGACTCAAATTCATTTCTGATCTAAAATGTACAAAATCTTAATGCAATATGAAAAAATATGGCAATATGGCAACGCTGGGTACGGGGGGATATTAATATATGCTCTGCTGGTAAATTCACCCTCAGGGATGTGGGAAAAGTCCATTTAAAGAAAGACAGCTTTGGTGAATCTTGAATAGGTTGGAAATGTTGAAGTCTGCCTCTGTATAATGGGCACAACTGTGCAAGGTGCTGGGTGTCCTCACTCCAAGTGAATTCACACCCTTGTTGGAGACAGTCAACTCCATGCAGGACTAGGTCTGCTGAGTGTCTGTCCAGGTTTTTCTGGAGGAGAAGGAGGACTTTGTACCCAGTTCAGCTATGTCTACACTGCACAGTTATTTCGGAGTAAGCTATTCCAGAATAGTTATTCCGAATCAACTTATTTCAAAATAGCACTTCTACACTGCAGGGAAGCCTCAAAATTAGTCTGAGGCAGGCTTCCCTAATGTAGACATGCTATCTCGATTTATAGCCCTAGGAGGAATAACATAAAATGGGCCTGGTGAGGAGCTATTTCGAAATAGCAGAAGTGGAGCGTCTACACACACCTTATTTCAAAATAGCTATTTCAGAATAGGTGTTATTCTTCATAGAATGACATTTACAGAAATCGGAATAAGCCATTCGTTATTTTGAAATTATTTCAAAATGGAATTGCTGTGTAGACGCTCGCATAGTTATTTCGGAGTAACAGCCATTATTCTGAAATAACTTTGCTGAGTAGACACATCCTTCCTGAATTGTTCTGGATGCAGGACATCCACTTAAGTCAGTGGGAGATGTGGGTGGAGAGACCCTAAAGGACCAGCTGTTTCCTGAGTCATTTAAAACTTGTGCAGGGATCATTGGAATGATTGCTAAATATAGGCCAGATTTGTTAACAGAGCTCAGCTCCACATCTGGGGCCAGCACTGTGGATGTTGAGCTTTTTCTGACAATCTGGCAAAGAGGCCATCTGCACTATGGAAACAGAGCACTTTTGAAAACCTGGTCCTATGTGCCTCCATCCCTTTCCTTTCTCCGTGCCCTTACAAAATAGTGTTTTGAATCAGATGTTGTTTCTTTGTATAGAAAAACTGGGTTCTTCTGCTCTCAGAGTATTCTGCTTTAACTGAATCACTAGAAAGAATTTCTAAGAGTAATCGTGTTCTACTTTTTTAATGTGTACATTCATGCTGCATATCTTAATACTAGTAAATTTGAATTGTTTATTTCTGTTAAAATGAGTTAACTTGATTACCATGAGGGTAAACAAATAAAAGAATAGTAACATACAAACGACAACTGTTTAAGCTGTTCTTGAATATGAATAATTGGAAACATGCTTAAAACTTCAGAGGGTGATCCAACAAATTTCTCTCCTTAACCATGATTAACTACTAACAATTCAGATACCTGGTGAGCTGAATAAGGGCTATCTCTTTATGTGAAGTACATGTCTAAAGATCAGAAATAATTACACTGCACATTAGCCTTCATGGCCTGCATGACCTGGTTAATTAATTTTTTGCTAGGATAATAATAGCAGAAATACATTTAAAGATATGCTTCATCATTAAGTATCTAATTGACCTCCAATTTTAAGAGATGAACCTTTCATTTATTGCCTTTCCGAGATGGGTTAAACCACCTAGCAGTAAGCCTGCTGAAAAGGCAAAAGCTGGAATCCAGCTATCGTCAGTTCCCAATTGCTCTGTCTTAGGTTGTCTCTCTTTGTTTGTAAACTGTATTTAGCATTGACAGGCAGAAAGCAGTTACCACGCTACTGTTCTTGTTTGTTATCGATCATGAAACTGATCCCCTTCCAGCAAGCTCTGAACAGGACCAAATAAAGACATTGAAAGCTATTTGATACTTCTATTGGCATGGTACATGGATCAGATACTCCCTTGAAAGAAAATGAGGGTTATAAACAAAGCTTAGAAGTCAAGGAATAGCCCCCAGCTTCAGCAAACCCTTAAAATATTTTGTAATTGTATCTTCAGTCATGAATTAGCCAGGAAAAACAGACCCTCTTTTCCCTTTTATTTCACTGCTGAATGCTGTTTTTAATTGCCCCCAGGCATGCTGTTGTGATCTTCTTTGGAAGTTTCAAACCAGGATAAAAATGCAAATCTAATTATTTCTTTTATCTAATCTAATTAACTTTTAAAAGTAATGATAGATGCACTATAGCCTGCATCAAACATTTTCATAACCAAGTTTCTGGATTAAAGAATAGGTAAAACTACTGCAATTTATAAACAGGGATGATTATTGAAGTTGAAAATTTAAATGGCTGTGCTGGTTCAATAAAGTGTAGCACTAGTTTATTAATTTGTCGTAGAGATTATACATTTCCTTTAAATTCCAGCTTGCTTATGAATTAAATTCAGCTTCTTGATATCCAGTAGCAGTGCATTGCTGCAAAACGAAGACTAACCTTCTTCCAAAACACTTGCCCTTATGGGCTATTTGTAAACAGAAGACACAAAGGTCAGCATGTTACTATAATTTGTCTAAATATAATTTTACTAAATCAAAGACTGAGATTTCCAGAACTCTGTTGTATGTGTAGCCTCATTGCTTCTGTCCAGCTCATCAGTCTTGTTAACAAAGATGGAAACTAATCCAATGTGAGGAGCAGAGCCAAAGAAAAAGGAGAAAACCAGAAATATGCTGAACAGTTATGAAGCAAAGGAAAACATTTCATGTTTCATTTATTACTGAATATTGGCTTTTCCCTTATAAACAAGAGTCACGCCTTGAGATCCTTGCTCAGTATTGACTCTGGCAAAACCCACGTTGTGAGCAAAATTTTAAGGTATGTCTAGACTACATTTTTTTTAAAAAAACTGCCCTTTTAAAAAAATACTTCACCTGCGTCCACACTGCAATCACGTTCTTTCGAAATTAAATTGAAAGAATGCAGGGATTTTTTTTGACATTGGTAAACCTCAAATTACAAGGAAGAAAACCTTTTTTGAAAGAAAAAGGCATGTATAGATGCAGAACAGGGACATTTTTCAAATGAAGAGGCAATCGAAAAAACCCACGGTTGCCCTGGTAGCCATTCTGTGAATAGAAATCAGGGCTTTCTTTTGAGAGAGCGTCCATGCAATCTAACCAGATCAGCCATACTGTCACTGGTACATTCTCCTGCACATCCACCAACGTAATATATGCCATCATGTGCCAACAATGCCCCACTGCTATATACATCGGCCAAACAGGACAGTCCCTACGTAAAAGAATCAATGGACACAAATCTGATATTAGGAATGGCAACATACAAAAACCTGTAGGGGAACACTTCAATCTTCCTGGACACACAATTGCAGATCTAAAAGTAGCCATCCTGCAGCAAAAAAACTTCAGGACCAGACTTCAAAGAGAAACTTCTGAGCTACAGTTCATCTTTAAGTTTGACACAATCAACTCTGGATTAAACAAAGACTGTGAATGGCTTGCTAACTACAAAAGCAGCTTCTGCTCTCTTGGAATTCACACCTCCAGATCAGCTGCTAGAAGTGGGCCTCATCCTCCTTGATTGGATCCACCTGGTCATCTCCAGCCTGATCCTGGCCTGCATATTTATTCCTGCCTCTGGAAATTTCCACTACATGCATCTGACGAAGTGGGTCTTTGCCCACGAAAGCTTATGCTCCTACACTTCAGTTAGTCTATAAGGTGCCACAGGACTCCTCGTCGCTCATGCAATCTGGACACTCTCTTTCGAAAAAGCAGATAACTTTTTTGGTCCGGTTTTGAGGTTAGGATGCTCTCTTTCAAAAGAAGCTTGCAGTCTAGATGTACCCTTACTCTCGGTACCTGCCCAAGCAGCTTTGACCACGTATTGGGAATATCAGTATTGGGAAGAGGGGAGAAATCTTTTTCCCTTCCAACCATGCTATGGAGTAGAAACTGAGTTTTGATTACTGCCCCATGTTAAGGATGGAAGAAACTTCCAGAGCCCACTTCCATGGCCAAGTGCCCAACTTTCCAGCTCAGTCGTCATCCTCCCCTCCCATCTCTTACTCCAAATACCCTTGCATGACAGCATGAAAGAAGGCAAAGCAGGGCTGGAATCCATGCCAAGCGATCACACACTTAAAATTCTGCCCTTGCCCTTCAATCCCCTCTGCAGAAGAAACTCGCTGGTTGCTCTTTATATGGGGTCTCCTGTGACTATAGAGCAGGGGTGGGAATCTTTTTTTGGGTTGGGACCACTGACCCACAGAAAAATCAGTTGGGGGCCAGCCAAGGGAGTGAGTGTCTTCCTGCATCACAGACATATCCAAAGAGATAGGGGCAAGATTTTCCCTAGCTTAGAGTAAAGAGTTCCTGAATTTTGCCACATGATAATGAATAAACTCATTATGAGTACACTTTTACTGGGTAAACTGTCCTGTTAAAGTTAAGATATCTTCCGAATATTTTTCTAGTTTTGCCATGAATTTTTGATTATTTCTCTTTCCTGGATCAAAACTAATTGTACTTAATGCAGAAATTAGGCCGTGTGCATCTCTTTCATGGAACTTCTCTAACTATAGAGCAGTAAATGGCAGAATAGCATATGTTAACAACATGAGCAGCAGTCTATGAAATGAGCGACAAGTTAATAAAATGATCTTGTGGTGGTTTTGGCCAAATGTTAGCACACATGTTTCGGAAAGTGATATTTCAACAGGCTTGAAGAATAGGACTTTGGCACATGGAAGCTGAATGTGATCTGCTGTAGGGAAATGAGGTAAATCTACAGGTGTTGTTCCTCAGGCTCATGTCGGAGCAGAAATGCAGAAAGTAATAGTGGCTGGTCTTTCTTCTCCCGCTTCCTCCCCTCATGGTCACTTTTTAAAATGAACAGTGGTGTTGGGAGGCGTGGGGAAGGGGTTGGCACATTTATCTAGACTCCTCAGTCCAAGTCCTCTTGTTTCTTCCATGATTACATGTGGTAGATTTCAGACTTACTAGTGGTCAATGCTTATTTTTCCTCTTTCAGTATACCTGGTAGGCTTGTTCCTAGAGGCTTGGCCCCATCAAAAACAGTGGCTAAGCTCCCATAGACTTCATTGGGACTAGGAGTTCATCCTCCGTGCTTTGCTCAAGTGAGAACTGCAGTCTTGATCCCTAGTTGTTTAGACTTAGATGATGAGACCCCTCAAAAGATAGGCAGAGAAGCAAGCAAATATCACCTACTCGTGCTGCTTCTCATGGGCCACTTCAGTCCGTGTAGTTCACTCATGCATCTGTAGCTCGCAGTCCAAGTAGTCATTGTGCCTTTCTAAATGCCTCTAGTGCTCCTCCTAGGGCAGCGCTGGTCCAGATCACCAGTCTGTGGTATTAAAGTGACAGACTAAGCCCTAATTAATGTCAGAATAGGCATGCATAATTGGAAGTGTTTGTTTAACCACAGAAAGTCAACTTCCACCCTCAGTTGCACGTGCACAAACAAACTAACACATGTAAGTGGGAGCAAAATTTGGGCAATTGCTTTCCTTCCAAAGGGTCTGATTTTACAGACCCTGTTTGCATGAGTAATCCTTCCTCACTCAACCAATAGCTAACTACTTGTATAGCTAAATATGACTCCTCCTTTGCAGAATTGGACCCATAATACAGACAGGTGTATGGTTAATTAAATTAGGTTTTTATTAAAACATCATGGCTACGTCTACACTGGCCCCTACTTCGAAGTAGGAATAAGAGTTCCTCCGGAATAGAGCTTTATTCCGGAGGATCGGGCCAGTCTAGACGCTTTTTTCCGGCTTTTCCCCAAGCCAGAAAAAAGCAGCGGACATCTTTATTTAAATCCCGCGGGGGATATTTAAATCCCCCGCAGATTTCCCTATTCCGAAGTTTAAAATTAGCATGCCCCTTTCGAAAAAGGGACCAGTGTAGACGTAGCCGTTCTGTAGCTGTAACATAGAAACTGTATAAGATGTTGGCCTTTATTTTACAAATATTTCTACTTGCTTTAAAGTTTTCTGTGACTGTCAATAATGTGTTGGCCTACAGGGAAAATCAACTTAGGTTTGGATTGTATTTTTTTTCTGCAGTGCATACTGTCCAGGATTCAGTGAATAAAGAAAACAGTTAATAAAAGTATAAAAACAGCTTGATTTATGGTGATATCCATGTATACCAGCAACACTGGAATGTGATGATATCAGAGGTCAAAGTTTCTGTCTTCAGAAGCAGGTATTTGGAAGAAAAATGATGAAGTGCAGCCCCACATAAAAAGGCCAAAAGCATTTAGAAAATAAATTGTAAAGTACTTTTTGAAATCTGACAATAAAATGTGAATTTACCAGACGGCATAAACTTTGACCTAAGAGATCAAAGTGTTTTTAAGTTGTTATAATAAATGATATATGAAAATTCCGTTATAAGATACATTTGTTGGCCCGTGTTTGCAGAAGCTTTAAAAATTAGTCAAAAATGGCAAGTGTAAATGAATTTGGGGAGAAAAGCGTGTTAAGATGGTACTTAGTTTCACAACAGTATAGAAGAAATAAATGTATTCTCAGCTGGAGTCACATGGGGATTATGCACCCATATGAAGAAAAAGAATTTGGAAAGGGAAAAAACCCAAACAAATAGAAGCAACATTCAGTAAATGTTTGGACTAGTAAACAAGGAAACAAAACAAAAGGAAACAAAAAAGAAGTAAAATTAAAGTGGATGGCTGCTTATGATATTATTTGTCTTGGTCTTAAGCAACCAACCCCATTATGAGCCTGTCGCTACTACCGATTAGATGCTAAAATTGTTCCCCTGGTAAAGGTGGTCTTTATAAAAAAGTTGAACAACATTTCACTGGAAACAACTTTGGGATATTCTAAAGTATTTGTGTAAGTAAGAGGGAGCTGACCTTTGAGTGGAGGTTCACCATATTCCATTCTGAACTTTTCTGCTTTCTAAAGACAATGAAAAGATATGATGTAGTTGGCTTTTTAGCTATGCTGTATGCAAGAGATTTGCTTTTTTAAAAGGACTAGTCTTTTATATAAATCTTGTATATATCATCTTCTATAACTCAAGCATTTGCACAGCTTATATAAATTATGTCTATATTGAGAATTTAAGAAGTTACACAGTATGCATTCCATACTTGAGGGATGGGAAATAAAAATTGATATACTGCGCGACATCTGATATAACACAGTGAAATATCTTTTAAATTCCAAAGAGATACACTGACATCACTCTGCTTAATTCATATACAATAACTCCCACACATTTTATTAATGTTAGATGAAGTTTGTAATCATTCAATAAAGGGAAAAAATGGTGCAAACAGTATACAATTGTTCATTATGAAATGCTAAATACATCTCATTCACCCACTCAAAACAACAATATGTTAAGAAAACCTTGAAGTTGTACCACCAAATAATAAAAGCAAAGAAATTCACAGTTGTGGATGAAGTTTGAAATTCATCCTGTGACACATCACAGCCCCACAGTTATTTGTTAAATGTATTTTTTAGCTAAATCGCTTTTACAAAAAGACTTTAATAGTCTGTTGGTCATTTACTATGTGGATCAAAATTTAGCCAGGTGGATGAATATTTTTTTGCTTTTAAAATATAGACTAGGTGGACAAACATTAAGTACATGGACTAAAACACAGCTGCTCTATGTGTGCTCAGGACATATGGTAAGTAGTAATAATACTACTGATAGGGTGATAGATAGCTACTGGCCTGGCCCTCATACTGGAGACTCCATCAGCAAATCAAAACAATAAACATTTTCTGGGAGAAGAGGGCTTGGACTCCATCTTTGCTCTTCCCAAGGAGCACTTAGTCACCTTAGATGGAAGGACTCACTGGAAAGTTTTGGTGGGCACTGTTTACCATCTGCTGATAGTTAGCTCTGTCTAACCCCCATTACCACAGTATGTGAATACCTCATGGATTTGAATGTGCTTATCCTTACACACTACTGTGAGGTGAAGCAATGTTACTTTTCTCATTTTAGATATGAGGCATAGGCCATGGCTGCACTACACGGAAGATCGATGCTGCTATAGTTGATCTTCTGGAGTCTGATTTAATTGGCCTAATGTAGACCCACTAAATCGAACTCAGAGGGCATCCCCATTGGTGCTGGTACTCCTTCTCCTTATGAGGTGTAAGGGAAGCCAACAGGAGCGTTTGCTCCCATTGACTTCCTGCTGTGTGGGCTGCGCAGAAACACAATTTAAGATACATTGACTCTAGCCACTTAAAGAACGTAGCTGGAGCTGCATATCTTAAGTTGACTTACTGCTGTAGTATAAACCAGTACAAGGTTACATAGGGAGTCTGTGGCAGAACTAACCTGGATCTCCCAATTCTCATCTTAGTGCCCTGACTATTGGAGCTTTCTTTACTATCATAACTTAATCTGACTCAGCTGCTAAAGACTTGCTTCTTCTTTTCACCCCCTTCCATAATGGATATTATAATAGTTCCTATGAAGGTATTTATACCATGTGGTCATCAAGTTGACTGGATACATAGAGTCCATGCCAAGAAAATGGGGAGTTCTGTTGCTCCTAGAGACTAATTATTTCCCTTCCTCCTAGGTAGGAATGCCCAAGGCTGTGGAACTTTCTGGAGAGATTATCTTTGTAGGCTGATTGTTTCTTGGAGTATGTCTAAACTACAAACTTAGGATGACTCTCCTGCTTGTGTACATGTTCATGCTAGCACAATTGTAAATAACAGTGTAGCCACATTAGCATAGGTAGCAGCAGAAAGACATATGCCACTGATTTCAGTTGGTTTTATATGCAACCTCAGCCATGCCTCTGCCACCAGGACCAATGCTGCCATGGCTACACTGCTATACTTGCACTGGCTCAACAAGAGTTATCATGAACCTCCTAACTTGTAGCATAGTCATAGCCTTGATCACACCCTACATAAGTTATGTTCCTGGGGGAAGATTCTTTTTAATACATACCTAAATGTCATGACTGTACCTTGCAGAGTGTGCAGGGAACACAAGTGGCCTGAAAAAGCTACATTACTTGTCTGAAACATTGGCCTAATAGTGTTTTTTAATTTCATTAAAGTGGCTGTTTCTTTGCATGCTACATTTTAGGCCAGAGTATATTTTTACAGCCAAGTTATAACCCCCTGAAAAAAGGGGCCTATAATGGAAATGTTGATACAACATTAATTTTAGAGTTGCGAATGCAATGCTATAATTTTGGAAAAAACATTTATAGCCCCGCTAAGATATTAATTGCAGGAAATTACAGCATATCCCATTAAAGTATTATGTCAGTGGCATTCATAGCATATGACACTTTTACATATTCCTTCTTGTTTTCATGGCAATGTGTTGCCTTTGTATCTTAATGGAAGAGGTGGGTGAAATCTCTGGGATTTTCTTTAGTCCTCTGCGATATTGACAAGCTTCATAGAAACTAAGCCTCTAAGTAGACTTCCTTATTTTCTCATTTTAAATAGGTATTCCTCCTATTTCTACACACGTAATTCAGATGTGGACATATTGAGCTTGATCCAAAGGCTATTGAAGTCAGTGGGGGTTTTTACATTCATTTCAATGGGCTTTGGATCAGACTTTGACTTTGACCGCAGACTTTATTCATACAAAGAACATAAGAACTGCCATACTGAGTCAGACCAAAGGTCCATCCAGCCCAGTATCCTGTCTGCCAACAGTGGCCAATACCAGGTGTCCCAGAGGGAGTGAACTGAATAGGTAATGCTCAAGCGATCTCTCTCCTGCCATCCATCTCCACCCTCTGACAAACAGAAGCTAGGGACACCATTCCTTACCCATCCTGGCTAATAGCCATAAATGGACTTAACCTCCATGAATTTATCTAGTTCTCTTTTAAACCCTGTTATAGTCCTTCACAATCTCCTCAGGCAAGGAGTTCCACAGATTGCCTATTAATTTCATTTGGTGGCCCTTAGTTCTTATATTATGGGAAAATGTAAGGTCCTATTAGATTCAATTAGAGTGTTTCAAAACTAAGCATTGCAGATTTAGGCTCCTTTCATTAAAATGGACGTGGTTCTGATTCATACATACCTCCACCGATTTACATGGAGTTATTGCTGAAGTACATTAGTGTGAGACAGAATCTATCTCTAAGGGTGCGTCTATACTGCACTGTTATTTCAAGATAACTAGAGTTATTTCAAAATAAAAATGTGAGTGTCTACACAGCCATTCCGTTATTTTGAAATAATTTTGAAGTATTGGATAGCTTATTCCAATATCTGTAAACCTCATTCTACATGGAATAACACCTATTCTGAAATAGCTATTTCAAAATAAGCCATGTGTAGACTCTCCACTGATGCTATTTTGAAATAGCCCCTCACCAGGGCCATTCTAAACTATTCCTCCCCAGGCCTCCTGGGGCTCTACATCGAAATAGCACATCTGCATTAGGGAAGCCTTCCTTGGACTAATTTTGAGGCTTCTCTGCAGTGTAGACGTGTTATTTCAAAATAAACTATTTCAGAATAACTATTCCGGATTATCTTATTTTGAAATAAGCGTGCAGTGCAGACATACCTTTAGTATAATTTCATGCCACTTCAATGTATTCACTACATGCATACACAGTAGGTGTCAACTTGCAAAAATTACTGTTGGTTGTCAATTTGTTGAATGATATGGATACATTCATCTTGTTTATGTATCTTTTGTTTTGAGTAAGTGGCCTATTTACTAAATTCCTGCTACTTTTTTAAGATTGTTAGGTTGTTGTGTCAAACTGAATTTAAATAACTGTGTTCTGATGAGGCAGTTCATTGTAATAGCATGTTTTTAATCTTCTGAGTTAGTCTGTAACTGGAAAAACTTAAAAAACAACAAATAGTCTAGCAGCACCTTAAAGACTAACAAAACACAAAATCATATACATGTTCTGTTAGTCTTTAAGGTGCTGTAAAACTATTCTTTTTTAAAAGTTTTTCCATGTTTTTAATGTACACTATTTTGTGGCATTTTGATATATTTTAAGGTCAGTAGGGCATCACTTGCTTTATTAATGATAGACATTTGATGAGGAAAGGAGGGCTATTCTTAGAAAAGTGTTCTTTAATTATCATCTCCTCAGGGCATGAAGGACTCAGTCTTCTGATCTATTTATACTCCCCCTAACACAGTGGGACTGTGATCCTGAGAAGGTCACCGTATCAATGTTTGTATTGCTAATTGTGAAATAATAACAACAACAACAACACGTCCTGAAACAAGTAGAGTTTTGAATCCCTATGTCACAACCAAGTTTTTCCCTCCAAAGACAGAGGCGCACGTACCATTGCTTGAGTTTATACAAAGCTTTCATGCCTGTTGTACAGTTAATTAATATCTAACAAGTTGGGAGAAAAGGCGGTCTCAGAAAAACCGCTGATAGGCAAGCTCATTGGGCTGTTGATGGTTCCCATTAATTGCAAGCTTTAACATAGAACTATTGCATATATCTGGTTTTACTTATCAAATCCAGACCTGTTTTTTCTCTGCCTGCTGTGCAGGGGAAACTCCATGCTGTACCAGCTTCTTTTTCACTTGGGGCTCCCAGTATCATCAGGATTTAAGTTGTCAGAACAGCCATCGCTCTTTGTTTTGTGGTTTTAAAGACAAAGGTTAAGATAGTTGTTTGATAAATATACTGCTTTGGCTTTGTTTGTAAGCCATCAGTGTAGGTGAACTATACGGAACCAAGATTCCTTTTTCAATACATCTTGTAATTTTGATCATTATTACCAAATTTCCTTACATTTCTGGGGAGGCAGACAGTACTTTAATTTACTTCTCTACTCTTGCCAGTAATCTATCACTAAAGAGTTCAATCTCATACTCGGGATGAATGCCCAGTGAAGCCTCCTTTGAAGTTCTTCAGGCAGAAGGTGCCATTTCCCTAGCTGGTGTAAGTCAGCGTTGCTCCCCTATAGTCAGTCTAGTCCAAGAAGTATGGGATGAGACCCCTAATTTGCAATATATTTTTAAAAGAAAAGCTTAAAAACAGAAGCAGTTTGTTGTGCTTTTGTTATTCATTGTAAAATCTTCCCTTTGTTCCAAATACACATTTGTGGAAAGTAAAGTAACCATCTATTCTGGATTTCTTTCCTCTAGGAAGTACATTGTGCTTGAGTATTCTTCCTTTGATTGGTGCTTGTTTCAACTACTAGTTTGATGTCATGATTACCTTTCACTGGACATATTCGGTTCCTTTTAATTGATGCTGATTAGTATAGAGAAATCTTAGTAAGGACACTCTGCTGTTATCAACAAAGTGATGACTTTTGTTCCTTGCCCATTCATTATAAAAATGGGCAACGAACAAAAATAAAACAACATGCACTAAATTAATAACTAATTCATCATTTTTGTTATTTTTTAATGAAGAAAACTCATGTTTCTTAAACAGGACAGCAAATTTTTCATTTAAAGTGGAACAAAGGATTATTTTATTTCCTTGTGTTGTTGTTCCACCATGTAAATGTCCAAATATTTTGGATATAACTTTAGGAGGACAAGAATTTACTAATAATTTATGCAATAAACATTGATGATTATCAACCATTAAAAGGTAATAAACATTTCCTGTGTGAAATAGACGTGGTATCAAGTGTCTTAATTTCTGACACTAAATGGTTCGGGTTTACTACACAGACATTAACATTACCATCTCGTGGTAAAAGTCTCTCCAAACTCAGAAAACATAGGTCACCTCTTATAAAACCAACAGAGCTGCACACGAAAGAGAAAATACTTTGAAGAAAGACACAGGCTCATGTGTATATTAACCAGCACAGATGAAATGATTTATTGGGTTTTATACACAATCTGTAAAGGGTAAGCATCGCTAACAGAATGAGTGGCAGCCTCGGGGAGCTGAGTAGTCCCCAGGGTACAGCCTTTGTTCCTCTGGACTTGACAGGCATGTGTCTCCGTTAAATGAGGGCTTAATTTCTCTCATATGTGCACAATTTCCAAGCTCAACAAAGGCAGCCAGGACTGCAGCTATTTAAAAGAGCCAGCTCAGGAGGAAGCATTCCTGAAGAAAGGGGATGCTAAAGGGCTAATTACTCACCATAGCTTAGCAACAGTTTTTTTCCTAAGCAAGGTTTATTAACATGGAACTGCCACTTTCACTTTATATAAACACGCATTCAAATGACAGGAGTATTATTTTTCTTTGAGAAATAGCCATTTTAAGGCTCCCGCTGACCTGAAATGAAATATAAAAGTGTGTTCCATTGGCCTGCATTGAACATAGCCAAGTTCTTCAGCTGTGGGAAAGGGCCAAGGCTAATCAGGTTTGGACCCTTTCTGCCTGAGAGTGGAGGGAAATAAACGTATTTCTAACAAAATATCTAGAAGTTGTCATCCGTGCTGTTATTGCACTCTTGTAAATACATTTATTACAATTGCCAAGCTACCTGATTCAGCATGTGTAAAGCTTATTAATATTTAGCCAGTTCCGTGGGTGACATGCATTTTATAAGTCTCTGGCTATGTATTTAAATATGTATTCAGACCCAGTAGCTCTTAAATGTCTCCTTTCAGTTGATCCAATGTGTCTAGTCCATTTGAAGGAGATTTTTTTTTAAATTGTAGAGTTCAGTTCATGGCCCTGTTAGGGGCATTTGCTGTGTTTTAGGGAGGACAAGGTGGCGTTTTCCACAGGGATTGCACTAGGGCAGACATTTTTCAAGAGCGGAAAACCAGACATATCCTCTGACCTTTGTTGCCACTGTCAGAGGAAGATAAGCCAACCGAATACACACATGTTACAATACATGGTGGTTACCAGCAAGCAGTCAACATCTGCCAGCAGATATTTAGGTTTCATGGTTACTTAATTTCTGTAACAAACAGGAAACCGTTTTAAGAATTAGGGCAGGTGCAGGTAAATCTTTCTTATTGTGCCAGTTTGATTCTCCTAAAATTATATCCAGAATGTTGATGAAAAAAATTGTGTGTGCATTCCCCTTTCCCTGTGCTCTGCTGAGTGGGGTTCTGGGGAGAGGCAGTGGAAATTCAGGAAACAGCTTTTGATTTGTGTCTGTGGAAATCTACTGACCATTCCCCACACAGAGGAGAAGCATGACAGACAAGGACAACTTATTGCAGACCTAAGATAACAGTAGCACTCCAGAGTGGTCTGAGTAGGAGGAAATTTGCATTTGAATCAAGACGATTTAGGAAAAAATGTTAAGAGTGAAAAGATTAACTTCAAATGGATGCTTCCTGAACCGTTATCTTTAGTATTGAGACATGTAACATAGCAAACTGCTGTTCTAGAAGAGAAGATTTGGGGGCCATTCCAGCCAAGACACTGTCAATGGAATTACTCACAGCATGTAAAATGAAGCATGCATGCATGTCTTTGGAGGACTGGGTCCTTCATCAGTTCTCTGATTTTTCAAAATACAGTGTTGATTCACTGATGCTATTTGGATTTTCAAACAGTATCATTTTTAATCATCAGATATGTTTGTTGTCTTCATCTCTTCAAGTTTATGTGTTTACTCTAGAAGGCATAACTTACCGTTATCAGATTCAGATATTTACAGAAGAATTTTTTTCTTTGATTATTTTTCTTTCAAAGGATTTTTTTTCTTTGGCAGGTTATTGCCTACTGGTGCCCTTATTTTGCATTTTTTTAATACATCTACAAGTTTTTAGAACTACCCATATCTCATGTTAAATGTTGCTTAACCATTGAGTTGTTTTTGAAATCACAAGTAGAGTCCGCAGTCCCTCATCCATACCATATTTTTTATAAAAAGGCAAATCCAAATGCAGTAAAACTCTGAGGTTTTTCTTTTTTAATTTCTATTTTCTGTTTCATATATAATCTGGGCAACCTACCAAAGTTTTCTGACCTGCCTACATGAATAGCAGATCAAACCATCAGCGTTTCACCTCTGAAGGCACTTAGTGTAACTATAAGACAGTGGTCAAAGTACAAACCATGGGTTGCAATATAGTACTGCTGAGAAAGAAACTAGAAGTGTCCACCTTTGCATTTCTGCTATTATTGCACTAAGTAAAACAATAATGCTGCTTCCACCGAGAATTAAGTTTGAAGCCCCTTACTAAACCAACAAAAGTAACAGATTTGTTACTTTCTAGTAAGAAGTGGTTAGAGCCGAGGATCAAGAGGTTAGAGCAGAGGATTGGGATGCAGGTCTCCTGGGTTTTAGTCTTACTGACCTTTTGTCCAAGCAATTTAAGGCATTCTGTGCCTTAGTTTCTCCATGTCTAAAATGGGAATAATAATACTTGCCAATTCTGGAGGGAGGGAGGAATGTGAAGTGATGTTCAGGTTTGCTTAACTAGCAGTTGTATAGAGCTTTAAGGAAGTAAAGGCAAATAATTTTCATTATCAATAACAAATTGTTGAAGTGTTCTTTTGAAAATGCAAAGGGAAGTTATGAAAAGTGAGAAATGAAAAGAGAATGTATAAACTTCTGTTTATTTTTCACTAGAGAAATTCTCAGTATGCCATGTTTCACTATGTTACGTAATGGGCCTGACTCTGATCTCACTTACATCTGTGTAGATCAGGAGTAACTCCACCGAACAGAAACAGGAACATCTTTCTTTGTCCCGATGATGGATTCACAGTTTTGAGTTTCAGATTCACCCTGTCATTCCTTTACTTTCCGTATATGACAAAGTGCATAACACTTGATGAACTGCAGCTTCCAGGAATGCTCAAATGTTAATACTACAAAGGAGATATTGCAGGTTGAAATCTTGCTTGGATTAAAATTCTGCTTGGGATAAGGTTAAGGAGTAGCATATATATGAGGGGGCATTTTGTACTGTCTCACGACCCAGGGAAAATGGTTTAAACTGGATTCCATGAAAATTCTGATTAAGCCTCCCTCTAAAGATTTGTTTGCATGCTCTGGGGGAGGAGGGGCTCCTCACCAAGAGAATTTCCTTTCCATCTGATTAGGGGAAAGCACCTCCTATCATAAAGGAAGGTCTCACACAGGATTATCTTCTTGTCATGCAATGACAGGACCCAGATTTTACTGGGGCTTTTGTGAAGAACTATGGAGTATTTAAGCCATGGCACCACAGGTCTTAACTTTGATTTTATAAGAAGTACAATAGACAATAGAAGAAGCATGCAAGCTTACTGTTTCTAACTGAAAATGGACTCCTTTCTTAAGTTTTTTCCCCCTGCATTCTTGCTTGGTTAAAAGCATGACATATTAATCATGGAAATGTACTATATCAGAGGCAAATGAATCAGGAAAGTATAACAAGCACCTCATTTTACCCTCAATCCTAGTTTTACGACTTGAATCCTTTTTCTGGACCCTAAGCTTGTGTGAATAAACAGCTCGCACTATGTATTTGCAAATAAGTCTGCATTTCCTTAATAAAGACTCATTATAGTGGCTTAAGTTTATCTGGTGAAATGGTGGCTATAAAGGTTGTATATAAATCTGAAATACAATCTGCCTGATTTTTTTTTCCATTCAGTAGCTGTGTAGCTACTAAATGGCATTTGGCATTTTACAAAATAGTTATTAACTATTTATTTATTGTAGGCAGCATTAAATATCCAATCCAATCCATAATGGCCAGTGAGAATCCTGGTGTTTACCTGTTTCTCAAAAGTTATTGCAACATTGATCTTTGCTGTTCCTCCTTCTGTGGAGCTTTATGGATGGAAATCTGTCCTACCATATATGTCTCCAAATTGGATACATAGTAAAATTGCAACTATGGTGGGACTTGAGGAGTCCCCTCATAATTCCAATTTTGAGAAGATATTTCTGAAATGAGCAAATAAACCGGGGCTATGATGGATATCCAGTTCCCATTGCTGAATTTGTGGATACAGCAAATCCATATGCATACCATATATCTTGAGCCTTAGGACCTGCCCAGAACTCTCTCCCTCTGCATCTACTGCCAATGGTCTGCATGTGCTCTCATGATAGGTTTGGTGGGGCAGAGAATACAGGTGAAAATATTTGGCTCCGTGTTTACGCCTCCTTCTTTGCCTAAATGTTTTCTGAGAGTCCAGCCACCAGAATTTGGCCCACAGCCTAGATAATTCACCTTGAGTATGTTTAGTAATAGCTTTAGATAACACTTAGGCTACGTCTAGACTGCAAGCCTCTTTCGAAAGAGGCTTTTTCGAAAGATACTTTCGAAAAAGCTTCTTTCGAAAAAGAGCATCTAGACTACAATCAGTACTTTTGAAAAAGCAAGCTGCTTTTTCGAAAGAGAGCACCCAGGCAGTCTGGATGCTCTCTTTCGAAAAAGCATAGTTTGCATTACATAGCGCCTTTTTTCAAAAGAGCACTTTCGAAAAAAGGCGTTATTCCTCGTGAAATGAGGAGTTCCGCCGTCGAAAGAAAAGCTGCATTCTTTCTATTTAATTTCGAAAGAACACGGCTGTAGTCTAGACGCAGGTGAAGTTTTTTCAAAAAGCTACTTTTTTCGAAAAAAACCCTGCAGTCTAGACACAGCCTTACTGTGAGAGAGCCTCCTCTAAACAAGGAAGTATTACTGCCGTATTCACTCTGTATAATTTTGCTCCCATTGTTGTGTTTGCACATTGGAGGCCAACTTAGAGTGTTTTCCATTTTATCCTTGATAAGGTTTGCACAACTAATACTCGCTGTACTTTTTATGGAAATGCTATGAATGTGTTGGTAATGTCCATGTTTAAATTACTGTCCAGGCTCCAGCTGAAATACTTAAGGTTTATGTATATGGAAATTTTATGTGGTGTTTGTTAAGAATAAGTTTCACATCATTTATTCCCTCCATCTTGAGATACTGGTATTTTACAGTACTGTGAATGTTGTAAGTAATGTATTGGCAGCAGAAGTGTTTGTATTTCACTGGAGAATCTGCAGTATCCTTAAGGTAATAGGAGTTGAGAGAGAGCTGTAGTCTCTAAAAGTAATCCACAAATTTAAAGTAGTTTTGAGTAATTCACAGCCAGAAATAACTTGCTTCCTAAGCATACTGTGCTGTTTTTGTGAACCTTAGGAAGGAAGTATAACCTATGAGTCTGAACAAAGTCTGGCTCAAGAAAAACTTTGGTATTAATTTTTATCTCTTGTCCATAATTTTCTCCTGACAGTTTGTATCTTTTCCATGTGTTCATTGATAGTTTATGGGCAATCCTGTTTTAATATAAAGAACTTCCGGGTTTCATAACCACATCACTCCTGCCTTTCACGATGACTTGTCTGCATTCAAAGATAATGCTACATATCGGACTGAGAACACTCTTCATAGCTATAAAATGAAATAAAGTGATATCGTGGATCAAATTTTCAGCCTTCTGAGTTTGTGAAGTTGTCATATTATTTTGGAAAATCTAATTTGAAATGAAAGAGGGGTATGAAATTTAGATCGGTAGACAATGCAAAAAGTTAAAGCAGGAAGAATTGAGGATAGATCACTACAGGTGTGAACTCAGGGATTGAAGCGTTGTCAGGTAAAAGGGTGGAGGGACATAAAGGGGACCCAATGCAGGCACTATGAGCAGCAGACATAAAACTGACTCCCACGGACACCTTTGCAAGGAAAGACTTGCAGGAGAGACTTGCTGGGATTCCAGGCAATCTTACAGCCCATATAATCACTTCAGGAAGCTGTCCCTGAGCAGCCTGGGACTGTAAGGGCTCGCAAGTAGATTAAAGCCACATTTAACATTTCCCCCTCTGAGCTATGAATTCTGTGCTGCATCTCAATCCCCATGTTTAGGCAAAGTCTGAATTAAAATAGTTACAGTTCTAATCCAACCAGTCTCTGTGCAGATTAATTTTCATATTCTTGACTTCTTGACTGTTTTCTGATGTGCTATAGCAATTTATCAGAAAACAGAGCCATCGTTCAATACATGAACTAACTTGTCACATCCTGACAAGGAGCACTTATTATTACCAGTTTGCCAGAAGTTTAATCTGGTCGTAGCTATATGATCCAGTTAAATTTCTGTGATACTACTTTGGTCTTCTATCATTCTGGTCTTCCATAGTTCTCCAAGCGCTGTGCCCACAAAAGCTCATGATACCATCTACATGTTTTGTTAGTTTTTAAAGTGCTACCAGACTATTTGTTGTTTACGTTTTTTATGTTACAGACTAACTCAGTTACCCCTCTGAAACTTTTTTACATAGGATGGTTAGCATTATAATCCTTATTTTACTGATAGAACATTAGGTTCAGAAAGGTGAAATTACCTGTCCATGGTCATACAGAAGTTCAGAGGCAGATCTGGACTCCAGGTCCTAAAACAAAATATACATCCCCTAACCATAATTAATCCCTATAAGCACACACCTCCAACACAGCAGTTAACTACTTAGCCCTGAAATTAAGAACATGAGTTTTGGAGAGGTTAAGTTTAAGGTGATGGCTGAACATCAAAGAGGAAATGTCAGAAGGGTAGTTTGAGGAGGGAAATTGGATAGAATGGGAGGGAATGAAGGCTGGTAGTTGGATTTGGGAGTCAACCAAAGAAAAGTAGAAGGGGAATCATGTGAGCAGAAGTCACTGGGAGAGCGTATGTAGAGGCAAAAGACTAGCTGGATTAGGATCTGAGCCAGTGACTGGCTACCTAGGCTAGTAGGTGGGCCCCATGAGAGGCCCTCTATCATATCAATGGCCACAAGATTGTCATAACCAAGATGGTCTCCTGGGATAAAGTAGTTTTGCTAACTACACTTGTGTACCTAGAGTTTGTGAGGTGTGCCAATCGAACTGGAGTGGCACTTTGGATGCAGAGGGCTCTCTCAGTCAGTGGTGTGTGCAGTCAGCACATACCTCACTTTGTATGTGTGCCATTCTAGTAATACTGGTAGGGGGAAAAACTATGCAGACAGGAGCCAGCAGAATCTGGCAATCCTGTGACATGGGCAATGATACACAAAATGTCTTGTGAGCCACATGTAGAACCCTGATGGACCGCAAGTGGCCCATAGGCTGCAGGTTGTCCATCCCTGATCTGTATGAAAAGGACTGAATCTGTATGGAATCTACTCTCTTTTCGCTGGAGTTTGGTGCTTCAGGGCAGAGTTGAAACACATTGGTTGGCAGTGTGAAAAAACCTGTACCGTATATCGATTAGGACTGAAAAGCGGACTTCATTATCTAGAGCTTTCAATTCAGCACTTTTCTCCAGCTCTGAATTCACTTTTTCAAGTGAAAAAATGCTGGCCTACTGTCTTGTTAACACTATATTGCACTTTGTTGTAACAGTGCAAGATCTAGGAACAAACAGATTGTGGGTCTGAATTGTGAACTGACATTGGTTAATTCATAAATTGTTACTTGATGGCATCTTAGAAATGGCGTCCATGCCACGGATAATAATTGACAGTGGGAGACACTTAAAAACATTCTAAAATTATGGCCTCAGAATGAGCTACTGTAATGAAAGAAAAGTCATGATTAAGTGATGACTGATTTTTTTGGTCTCTGATCAGTACATCATGGAGTGTTCAAGTTGGGTTACATTGGAGGTGTATTTAAAAGTGTCTGTTTACTTGCCCACGTGCATATGTAGTGAATATAGTGGTGTGGTGGAATAAAAGCTTTTTGGGTGCATGGATTGAGAGTGGTTGCATTACCTGTGATTGGAAACCCACGTATGACTTATACAGGTCATCTCAAAGGACTAATTGGACATGCTATTCTGATTTGGGGAAAAGGGACACATTCATAATGAACAGAAAGTGAGTAGAAGGAAGAGTGACTGGAAAAAAAAGCATAGAGAGAAAAAAGTGAATAAAAAATAATATGTATACCATATATGTTATCTATTTATGCCAACAAAACTTTTTACATGAAAGTGGTTCTGTTCTTATGTGCCTAATAGATTAGCATAAGTCTTCTTAAGCTATTTGGATAATTATTATGAGGACAATTACTTAGTGGGATAAGTTAAGCAGTAGAGGTTTGGAGACACATGCATTTAAAAATTCCTCGTTTTCACATGCACAAAATACTCTTTGTACATGAGCGTTCATTGAAAAAAACTTTCTCACTCTAACCACTTTTCGGACTTCTCTCTCTCCTTTCCATTTGTTTCTTTTTTTATCCCTTTCTGTTCACTATTCACTGTTGGAAACGCCATTTCTGCACCATATAGCACCAGCCTGGACTAGACGCCACAGTGGCTAATCGTGAGTGGATTTAAAATTCAGAGTTGGGGCTAAAGCTGAGGAGTCATAGACCATGAATACCCTCAAAGGGGTACTATATAGACTGATGAATAAATAAACGTTTGCAAAGCACTTAGAAGATGAAAAGTATCATTTAAGAGATAAGTATTATATTGTAGAAACTGAATTTCTCTCTATTTGATAGAGATACCCTGGCAAGGACTATTGGTGAACTTGCATTTTAAATAGTTTGTTCCCATTACAATGTACACTATATAATACAGTGTGTCATATATCAATGTATAAAGGCATAAACACATTCCAGAAGTTTAGTTCTACTGGATACTTACACTGGCTTGGTGGTATAACTGCACATCATGCATATTTTATTGCTTTCACACACATATAGACAATGAACTATGTTCAGCTGAACTATATCAGACTGTATTTTTATCAAGGATTACTGATGACAACATATACAATGAGAAAGATTCTCATATAGTTGGTACATGGCACCAGAAACCTAAAATAAAAACAATTTTGCAGTATGTTTTGCTATCACTGGTAGCATGTGGGTGCCAATTAAAGGACACAGACAAAAAGTGTAAGGTTTTAAGATATTTATTCAGTAATATATTTGTAACTTGTCCTTCAGACAGGAAACATTGGACCATTTGAAGCCATTTCACTGAAAAATTAGCAATTTAATGCCCTTGAAACCATATCATTCTTTTGTTCAAAGACTAAGTCAAAGCTTTGCATGTTTCTATGGAAAATTCATTTTCTGCTGAAACATAGATACTGGCCAGAGTTAGTGTCAAGATGCCAGTCTGGAGGGTCTCAAAGCAGTGAGACCATGGTCATGGTATTGGTGTATGTACACTCATCTTCAGTACTTTAGATTATTTGTATTTGAGGCCTGCTGTAGATGGCTCTGTAAGAAAATATATAGCATAGGATATATCCTGTGCCGGCAAGTTTAAAATCTAACTAGAGAAGACAGAAAGAAGAGTGATAAAAAGGATGTGTGTTGCAGACAAGGAACACAGGCCCAGAAAGATCAAGGGATTCTCTTAATATCATACAGGAAACTTGATAATAATGAATATAAATCACAAACTAAGAATTGTAGAAGATGTATAAGGGAAGCTAAAAGACTCCAGGAAAAGTCTATAAGCTTCAGAGTTAAGGACAACAAAAATATTTTAAAGGTATATTAGATACAAAAGAATCCTAACAATATTATTGGTCCATTAGATGCTAATGACAGAATTGTCAATCATGATGCAGAAAAGAGATAATGTCCAATAAGCATTTGTTCTATTTGAGAATGAAACAAATAATGCAGTCATGTCATATGAGGATGAGCCATTTTCCTTTCCAATAGTAGTTCAGAAGGTACATAATATTAGACATTTTAAAGTCAGTGGGTCTAGACAATTTGAATCCAAAGGTTCTATAAAAGTTGATGAATAAACTTCACTGGACCATTAATGTTAATTTTTTCAATAACTCTTGAAACAATTAGAAAGTTCCAGAAGACCAAAAGGAAGCTAATGTTGTGCCCGTGTTATATAAAGATAAGTGGAACGACCTAGGTAATCATAAGCCTGACATTGAATGAATAATGAAACAGCTGATTCTGGACTTGATTAATAAAATATTAAAAGAAGATAATGTAGTTCATGCTAATCAACGTAGATCCTGTCAAACTAACTTGATATCTTTTTTTATGAGATTGCAAGTTTGCTCACTAAAGGTAACAGTATTGATATAAAGAACTTAGGGTATGTCTACACTACAATGTTAGTTCGAACTAACGGACGTTAGTTCGAACTAACATTCATAGCCGCTACACTAGCGCTCCGCTAGTTCGAATTTGAATCGAACTAGCGGAGCGCTTAGTTCGAACTAGGAAAACCTCATTTTACGAGGCTTAAGCCTAGTTCGAACTTACTAGTTCGAATTAAGGGGTGTGTAGCCCCTTAATTCGAACTAGTGGGAGGCTAGCCCTCCCCAGGTTTCCCTGGTGGCCACTCTGGCCAACACCAGGGAAACTCTATGCCCCCCTCCCGGCCCCGGACCTCTTAAAGGGGCACGGGCTGGCTACAGTGCCCGTGCCAGGTGCAAGCCTGCCAGCACCCAGCCAGCAGACCCTGCACTTCGCACGGCACAGAGCCACCCACCCGATGTCCCCCAGCCCACCCCCTCTTCCCGGGACCAGGCTGGCGGCTCCCGGGAGCTTGCCCTGGACCGCAAGAGGCGGGCACCTTCCTGGGCTAGTGCAGACATCGTGGACCTCGTCCACGATCGCCGCACTAGGCACAGGAAAGTGGCCGTCTAGGGCGGGAGAGCTGCCAGCCTGGCCACCCAGGAGCAGGTGTGCATGAAAATCAAGGGGGTCCACTGAGACCCCTGACCCTGAGCCCTGAGCTTACAATGGTCGTCCTGGGTCAGACCAAAGGTCCATCTAGCCCAGTAGCCTGTCTGCCGACAGTGGCCAACCCTAGGGACCCTGGAGGGGATGGACCGAAGACAGTGACCAAGCCATTTGTCTCGTGCCATCCCTCTCCAGCCTTCCACAAACTTTGGGCAGGGACACCACTCCTACCCCCTGGCTAAGACTACTCCATGGACCCAACCTCCATGACTTGATCTCACTTCCCTTTAAACTCTATTCTAGTTGTAGCCTTCACAGCCTCCTGCAGCAAGGAGTTCCACAGGTTAACTATTTGCTTTGGGAAGAACAACTTTCTCTTACTAGTTTGAAGCCTGCTACCCATTCCTTTCCTTTGGTGTCCTCTAGTCCTTCTTTATGGGAACTCAGGAAGAACTTTTCTGAATGCACCCTCTCCACCCAACCCCTTCTTTTAGAGACCTCTATCCTTTCCCGCCTCCGTCTCCTCTTTTCTAAGCTGAAAAGTCCCAGTCTCTGTAGCCTCTCTTCATCTGGGACCTGTTCCCAACCCCTGATCATGTTAGTTGCCCTCCCCTCTCCCAGCCTTTCTCTTCCCCTCTCCCACCTCCTTTTCCCAGTCTCCCCCAGTTTTGTTCAATAAAGACAGAGTCAATGTTGGAAGAAACGTTATCTTTATTTTGTACATCAATAAGAAGGGGGGCTAGGGAAGGGTAAGTGGAAGGAGGTGAGGGAGGAATGGGGTACGAGCCCCCGATGGGGAGGACTGGGCTGGCTCTGCGGGCTTCTGGGGGTGGAAGCTCTCCTGCAGCCCCCTGATTGCCCCCTCTCCCCAGATGGCAGCCTGCGGCAAGTGCAGCCGGGCTGATGGCCGAGTGGTGTGATGTGCCCAGTGTGGGTACTCCGGGCAATCCAAGCCAGGACTGCTTTGCAAGCGGGGCACCCCTTAGAACTGTCTGTCTGGGTTGGGGGTCGGGACCCTTTAAGCGCAGCCCTCGGCTAGCCTGAGACAGCATCTCCACGCTCTAAGTCCTCCTCTGATGCCCTGCCGGCACTGCTTCCGGCCATCCTTAAGCCCTGTTCAGGGTCCACTCAATGTGGACTTGCTAGTTCGAATTAGCAAAACGCTAATTCAAACTAGTTTTCAGTTCTAGACGCGTTAGTTCAAATTAGCTTAGTTCGAATTAACTAATTCGAACTAAGTTAGTTCGAATTAACGTTGTAGTGTAGACGTACCCTTCGAGTTCTGTAAGTTGTTTGACTTGGTACTACACAATGTTTTGATGAAAAACATCCTAAAATTATATACAATTAATGTGACACACATTAAATGGATTGAAAGTTGGCTAATTTAACAAAACATATCTGTACATGGGGAATCATCAATCAGGTGTGTTTCTAATGGGATCTGGAAGGTATTGGTTCTTGGCATTATGCTATTTAACATTTTTATCATTGACTTGGAAGAAAACATAAAGTAAAGCTTTCTGATGACACAAGAATTGGGGGTGAGGTAAATAATGAAGAGGTCAGGTTGATGATTCAGAGTGATCTAGATCACTTAGCACACAGTATATGTCTTAGTACTGAACATGAGTTCTCAGTGTGATGCTGTGGCCAAAAGTCTAATGCAGTCTCTGAATGCATAAATAGTAATGGCAAGTAGGAGCAGAGAGGTTGTTTTATGTCTGCATTTGGTACTGGTGAAAGCATGGCTAGAATCCTGCACCTAGTTTTGGTGTTGACAGTTTAAGGACTTTGCTAAATTGGAGAGGGTTCAGAGAAGAGCCATGAGAATGATTGAAGGACTAGAAAACCTGCCTTACAGTGACAGACTCAAGGAGCTCAATCTATTTAGCTTATCAAAGAGAAGGCTCAGGAGCGACTTGATCACAATCTGTATGTTCCCATAAATGAGGGCCGTGTCTACATTGGCAAGATTTTGCACAAAAGCAGGTGCTTTTGTGCAAAATCTTGCCGCCTGTCTACACTGGCTGTGAGTATTTGCGCAAGAAGACTGACTTTGTAATGTACAAATCAGTGCTTCTTGCACAAATACTCTGACGCTCCCGCTCAGGGATAAGTCCTCTTGCGCAAGTGTTCTTGTGCAAGAGGCCAGTGTAGACAGGTAACATCAATTTCTTGCGCAAGAAAGCCCGATGGCTAAAATGGCGCAAGAGAGCGTCTACACTGGCTCGGATGCTTTTGCGCAAAAGCAAATCTTTTGCGCAAAGGCACATGCCAGTATAGACGCTCTCTTGCGCAAATACTTTTAATGGACACAGCTGGAGGTGCAAAAGAAAGGTATAAAAAATCCAACAAAGAAGGGTATTCTGATGTGCAGTGTCTGGAAGTTGAAGCTAGTTAAATTCAGACTAGAAGTAGGATGGGCATTTTTGACAGTGAGGGTTTTTTAACCAGGGGAGAAACTTTCCCAGGATTGTGATTAGAGGTGTGAAAGTGTAACTGTGTACATGTGAACTGATGAGCCAGGGCTCAATTGTTAACATGCACGGTTATATGCAGCCCCTCCTCTCCTCCTTGAGTGTAGGAGGAGGCAGGCAAGAGCTGGTGTGTAGAGAGCCACCTGCCCCTGCATGTACCCATGTCACCACTGAAATGTGCAGTGGTTACACGATTATGTAATTAAATGCCTTTTAACATCCCTAGTTGTGATGGATAATGATAATTCAATGTTTCTCTAAAACTAAAAGATACACTCTTCTTCAAACACGAATTAATGTAGGAGCATTCCACAGATTGTGTTATGGAAGAGGTCAGACTAGATTGCAGTGGCCTGCTTTGGCCTTGTAGAATATGTCTACATTGCAATATAACACTTGAAGATGGCCTGTGTTAGCTGCCTCATGCCAGTGGGGCATGGCTTGCAGGTTATAACCATGAAGTGTAGACATGGAGGCTAGGGCTGCCACCCAAGTCCTTGAGTGTGGCCCCAACCCAAGCCCAGACATCTACACTGCAATATTTTTGCTGTGAAGTCTGAGTCCTACAAACCTGAACCATGTGACATGGACCAGCTGTGGATGTCTAACCCTGGAGTAGACATTCACTTAGCAGAGATAGGAATTGAACCCAGAGTTTGCGTGGCTTAACCACAAAACCATCTTTCTTGACTCTAAAAATGATTTAGAATGTGCATTTGTATGTATCCATCTATTATATAGGAACCATACGAAGTGAAACAAGCAAAAAACACATAGCCTGACACATGCTACACACAAAATATCTTTTAAATAGATCTATTATTTTTTCATATGTGCAGTACAAACACTTTGACTGCTGTTTCAGGCTTAGGTTAATATAACTTACAAAGTGCCTCAGTACACTGAGCACACACTGGAAAACACTACGGAAAGGGTGTCTTTTTTTTATTGCTAATGATTTCCTTTTAAGGAACATGTGACTAAGAGCTGCTAAAACTGTTCACTCCAAACCTTTGAAAATTCCCTGACTAGTTAGTCACTTAGGAAATATCTGGTTGCAGGCATACTTGTTTATGCAAGTTTCCAGGGCTAGATACCCCACATTTCAAAAATCTGTTCATTCCCTTTCAGTTTTTTGAATGTAGGAAAATTGAAGGGGAGAGGGCTTGTTTCTAGCAATCCTGCTTTTAAGGGGTAATAATGAACCTGCCCTCCTTGACATTCCAGTTTGTTTCATTGTGGTTGCATGGAATATGAAAAATGGCATGCATCACAGATTCAGATAAAGACAGATAAAGTCTCTGTGAATTAACACTGGGAAAACGGTTTCCTGCTGACCTTTGTATATCTTATGGTGTGGCTACATTGAGCTCTATAGACTCCAGTGCTGTCGATTCAGCCTCCTTCATGAGCAACTACATTCACTTAAGGCCATATTTTCAGAGGCCTCTGAAAAGTGGTTTGTGAAATTTGTGCACATATCTGTTTGTGATTGTAAAATCTAGTATCTGCGTGTGTTAGTCTCCATGCATTCAGTTTACAAGCATGATTAGAGGTCTGTTCAAAATCTAGTTCTTCAGTTCTCCACATTTTATATAATACTTGAGAAATATTTTACCACGATAGCCCCCAAGGCAGTGATGCTGTATAAATGAGCTACACAATGCTTTAAAGCTATCTGAAATATTAGTAATAAATATAGACCTAATTTGCAATCTTGAAGCTCAAACTAGGGTCACTCGAATATTTACCAAAACTTACAAACTAGTTTGCATGATAATCAAGGCATGCCAGGATTTCTGATCTTGGATGAAAATTAAGCAAAACTCTAATATTCTTTCCTGCTACAGAGATCCCACATAGAAATTGTGATCTAAATGTTACTAGTACATCTTGGGCATTGTACTGACATACTGAAAGGCCAGACATATTTCCTCAATGTTGCTTCTTTTTTGTGCCTGCAAATCAAAGGGTACAAATTATGGCAGGAGCAATTTTATGCCAACAGTTTATTCAGGGTGCCACTGATGTCATTTGCAGCATCCAATCAGGTAGTTAGTGCTCTAAATTGTATCATTTGCATATGTATCTATTTAGATTCACAATATGTACATGTAAATGTTAGGAAAAATCAGGGGTAAAACTATGGAATTTAATTCGGCCAGGATTTCACTGAAGGCTTATTTGATGTATATGTTGTTATATGAATGACAATTAATGTAAATAGGCACAAAGAGATACCTGTAGAACCACAAATTCAAAAGTAGTGAATCACTGGAAAAGGTTGCCTAGGGAAGTGATGGAATCTCTATCCTTAGAGGCTTTTAAGGCCAGACTTGACAAAGCCCTGGTTTGTTAAGAATGATTTAGTAGGGGTTGGTCCTGCTTTGAGTGGAGGGTTGGACTAGATGATTTCTGAGGTATCTTCCAACCCTAATCTTCTATGATTCTATGAATAAATATTACTTGTACTTTTGTTGCATCTGCAAAAAAATCTATATAGTAAAACCTCAGCAATACAAACATCTTGGGAATGGAGGCTGTTCATAACTTGGAAATGATCGCAACTCTGAACAAAACATCATGGTGGTTCTTTCAAAAGTTTACTCTGCCTATTTGTGTGTACCAATATTCCATGGGTCCCAGAAATTTCTCAAGCAAACTCAAGAGTACAGTGTCACAGGAAAAGGATATCAATATCAAGCATTTCATCCCAGCTGTAGTCTATATAGCTCACAGCTAGAGGATTTCAAGCATCTAGTATAAATGGAGAAGAGAAATTACATGAATGGGAAGACACAGCACTAGAAAACCAGCAGAAATATCTGAGCAGCTAATTGCTGTAGGTTCCATACAACTTAAAATAAGACCTAAGGGGACATCAGAAAGCTTCTTTCCACAGAGGTATACTGTCAGCAATGGCCTAACAGTGGAACGATGGCAAAAAATTCTTTTCAGGTAAATTTACTTTAGCATATTAGCAAGTGGTTGTTTTTCTGAAATAAGGGTTGTTACTGTCCATGATTTTATTCAGCATCTGCCAAAATAAATTTAAAAAAAGATGAAGACTAGGGTCAGACCAAGGGATTTTCAGCCTTTTTCCTTAGCTTTAACCATGCATTTGTAGATCAGGACACCTCGTTACTAGAACTAACAAAAAATGGAATCAATTTTTGAAGACCAATACATTTTCAATATTTGACAAACATTTGAAAATCTTAGGTACAAGTGATTTTTTTGTTTTCTTCAACATTTTGGGAGAAAGTAAAATACATTTTTGATCCATTGTACGTCTGTTTATCCATCTCTAAAGTAATTTTAATATAGAGAATTTCTGAAGTTTCAGTAGCTAAGTAATTTGCAATTATTGACTGAAAGAAAATATGTGGGAAAAATTGGAAGTATCACTTATGAATATCATTTTGCCCATTTGCAAAGGCCTCCAAATTTATAAATTAAATGAGTAATAGACTCTAATGACTGACTCATGTTAATAAAGATTCATTTGGGCAATAATAACCTCTTAGTAGCAACTTTTACATTTTTTTAATATTTTGTTTTCCATGGGCAGTGTTCTGAATGTTTATCCTAAATATATCACCACAATCTTCACTGGGCAGCTTAGTTTAAATAAATAATAAATAACCCCTCAACAACAGATCTTGCCATGCTTTAAAATTATTTTTGTCCAAACAACATTTTTGTCCAGTTGCTGGCTACTGTTAAAGGAGTCGTATTATATTAGAACCACAGTACTCTAGCCTGGACACGCATAGACATTTGTCTGCTTTAGTTGTCACTGAACTTAATGACAAAATGGATGTTGGGCCTTTATCACACCGAGATAAGTTCTTTAAACGCTGTAGCATGGTTTCCTGGATTAGCATGAGCAGATTTTGTGATGTCTGTCAATTAATCTAATACTTAATTTTAACGTACCTATTTCTAGTAAATTTTTTAGTGCTAGTCTGCACTATTGTGCTGCATTAGTACAGCTGGTCTAAAGCAGCTGTGCCACAGTAGTGTATCTGGTGAAGACAAGCACTCTCCTGTCAGCATAATTACTCTACCTCAGCAAGAGGTAGAAGCTATATCACTGGGAGTATGTCTACACAGCAAAGTTATTTTGGAATAACAGCCATTCCATCATTTCAAAATAATTTCAAAATAACGGATGGCTTATTCTGAAATCTGTAAACCTCATTCTATGAAGAATAACGCCTATTTTGAAATAGCCGCTCACCAAGGCCATTCTAAGTTATTCCTCCCCAGTGCCTCCTGGGGCTCTAACTCGAGATAGCACATCTACATTAGAGAAGACTGCCTTGAACTAATTTTGAGGCTTCCCTGTAATGTAGACGTGCTATTTTGAAATAAGCTATTTCAGAGTATTTCTTCCAGAATAGCTGATTTTGAAATAAGTGTGCAGTGTAGATATGCCCTGGGAAAATCTCTCTCACCAACATAGCAGGGTGTGGACAGCGCTTTTGTTCGCTGTAACTTGCATTCTTTTTCACATATCTGAGTGACATAAGTTACATTGTTTTAAGTGGCAGTGTAGACAAGCACTTAGACTTAGGCTACATTTTGGAAACAGAGACAAAACGTTTTATGACATTGTTCTGAAACAATTCCTAGACAACAACAAAATCACTGTAGAGTCAGTACAAGGGATCTGTGCTATAACTCTGCCAGCAACAAACAAATGGTGTGAAACTTTTCTTTTAAAAGCACTGATACTTTTTTCTCCACAAGCCAGTGTATGTATTCTTGTGGATAGTCATATAGAAGGGTGTATAGAACCAAAATAAAAACTTACTCTAGGTATTTGAGTCAAAGGGGAAAAACAGTAGGAATTCAACAGATGTTGTAGCATCACATTGTCTGACCTGAAAGCTATTCTGATTAATGAACAGTATTAGTCTATCCTACTTTGAAATGTTGCCTGCATTTTAAAGAACATACCGTATGGAAGGAAAAAGACAACAGCATATCTCTTAAAATATGCACGATAACTAACATTCTTAAGAGCAAATAGATGACTTTTACAAAACTTGCTTTTGAAATGGTCTTCCATTTAAAATGATCTTGTATCCACCTCAGGTACAGCAATATTTGTGGTTTCTCCCACACATTGAATGATTCTGTAGTATGGGGTCAAGCGCTCTCGTGACATGTAACCATTGGAAGTGAAGAAAAACATTTGTGGTGTGAAACAACAGCTTGTGCTTGACCCTCCAAAAAATATCCATTTATAAATGGATAAAAGTGACTATTTAAAGTTGTTTTAAAAGGGAAGCACTGTGCCTGCAGAGAAACCCTAAATTAATGTTTAAAAAAGCAAATGATGTGTGGGTACACGAACATTTTGTTTTTTAAACCAACATCTGTGGTGTTCCTTGTGATGCATTTGATCTTGGTTGTAAATCTACAAAACCAAGCATTAGATGGACAGTGAAGCCGTCCTATTTTTAACAGACTATTGTGTGTTAAAATAACCTCTAACAAGCACAGCCTTGCTTGGAATGATGGTTGAGATATTTTGCTTGGGACTAGATTGTAAATTTTACACCATGGCCCAAATAAGGGGCGATGAATAGCTGTGTACCTTCAGGATCAGACCAGAGAATGGATTGTGACTCAGCAGCTCCTGCTATGCTGTGGGGGAGAAAATCAATTACTTGTCCTCTCCCCTGCCATTTTGTGGTGCAATTTACTCTATGTGCATGGCGTAGGCTACATTTTAGAAAAAGAGACAGACAATTGTATGACATTGCTCTGAAACAATTCCTAGACAACAACAGCAACAACAACAACAAATCACTGTAGATTCTGTACAGGGGAACTGTTCTATAACTAATCCAGCAACAAACAAGCTTTGTGAAGCTTTTCTTTTAAAAGCACTGCTACTTTTTTCCCCACAAGCCAGTGTATGTATTCTTGTGGATAGTCATGTAAAAGGTTTTGGCAGGTGAGCAAGAGCCAATACTCCCCTACTTCCCATCCCCTTCCAACTTACTTGCAGTATTGGGTGTGGGATCAAAAACTGAGTAGGGTGCTAGGTAAGACCCTTGATCCTCCTTACTCTTGCTCCGCTGCACTACCAAATAGGGTCTTGACAATCTAGTCTGTGTTGATTTCTTTTTTTTTTTTTTGCACTTGTACTCCAAGTATAATGTAAGGAAGGTTCACAAAGCTGTCTCCCAAATACCACAGTCAACACCTAAATAAGGTAGATTAGAAAATGAAAATTTGACTGCATCTCAATTAAAACAACTTACAGGTAAAAGATTTTTTTTTAGGAGTAAGGAACATTGGTCCCTGGGAAGCAAATAAAACATTGATTCTAAACCAATTAGACATAACTGGATTAGTTGAAGACAACTTCAGAAAAGGCAGCTTTCTTGAACCATTTTGTTAAAGGAAGCTGAACTATGACTAATACAATGAGTGGTATAAATTATTAGGTGATGACTTTTAAAAGTAGTATCCAGATGTAAATATTGAATGCATCCAAAACATGACTCAGCAGCTGCAAGAGCTATAGGAAAAGCTGACATGACAAATTTAGTCATTGCTTAATCACTTTAGTTATGCGGCATTGTCAGTGCCAAGAGGCAAATGTTGTTCTTGATTTACGTTCATAATGGAAATAGTTGAAAGGTAAGAAGTTCTCAACATCATTTACTTACAAAACACCTTTTAGATCACTGTGGATGCTTCCTGTGACCTAGCAGGAGCACTCGTGCACCATGGCAACTCAAAAAGGCACTGTTAGACAGCTTATATCAACACAGTGTTTTTTCCCGCTTAAAATGACCTTAAAATTTATTCCTGTTTTAAAACAGGCTAAAATGTATTATTTACAGCTAGATCTAAATGTATTAATTAGCCGCCTTTGGTTTAAATAAAATTGATTGTTAAAGCAGAAAATAGAGGATGATATGAATCCTGTTCTGCTATCGCCTTCAGATAAAAGAAGCAGTGACCCAACTCATTAGCCCTTTGATTTAATATATTGACACTCGGTTTCAAATAATTCCGTTTAGTGGCTTTTGCTTCCCAGGGATCAATTTAATTAGTTATAAAATGTGACTTCTTGTCAGGAGCCAGAAGAAATGCTGACGTTAAATAAAGTCATACGCAATTTAAACAATAAAGCTATCGATGCCTGGTTAAAAGTTAATGATGCACAAAAAATGGCTTAATAGAGACAACCTCAGCAATGAAAGTGATGGTAGGAAAATTAAGCTAAGTGGATGAGTGAGAAATGGTGATTTTGTTGGATTATTAAAACAAATTCATGACAAGCCTGATGGTTCAGTGGATAGTACATCATGTTTCCGCTTTGAAGACCTAGGTCTGAGGATACCTTGAGATGCTCATACTAGCAATGTCAAGAAACTCTCTGAAATTGGTCTCCCCTTTATATTCTAGGAAAGGGGAGGCACATAGCTAGGCACATCTCTCTGGGTATGTCTACACTACCCCGCTAGTTCGAACTAGCGGGGGTAATGTAGTCATCCACAATTACAAATGAAGCCCGGGATTTGAATTTCCCAGGCTTCATTTGCATAAAGCCGGCCGGCACCATTTTTAAATGCCCGCTAGTTCGAACCCCATGCCGCGCGGCTACACACGGCACGGAGTAGCTAGTTCGGATTAGGCTTCCTAATCCGAACTAGCTGTACTCCTCATTCCACGAGCCTAATCCGAACTAGCCTAATCCGAAGCCTAATCCGAACTAGCTACTCCGTGCCGCGTGTAGCCGCGCGGCATGGGGTTCGAACTAGCCGGCATTTAAAAATGGTGCCGGCCGGCTTTATGCAAATGAAGCCCGGGAAATTCAAATCCCGGGCTTCATTTGCAATTGCGGATGACTACATTACCCCCGCTAGTTCGAACTAGCGGGGTAGTGTAGACATGCCCTCTTTGATGTAGCCCCAGGTTATTGAACTGATTTACTCCAAGGGTCAGGTTGAACCTACATCATTATTAATTATTATTAATTATTAATTATTTAATGTTCATTGTGGTATCATTTCTATTCAGAGCCAGGTCCCTGTTGTGTTAGATGCTATGGGTACAAATAAAACACAGTGTCTGCCTTGAAGAGTTTACAATCTAGTGCAATGATGGGTAACCAAGAATTGAGAGGGCCGCATGAGTGGCCCTCTTTCATCAGCCTATGGCCCGCAGACCTCCTGTTTGCCTCCTTCCTCCATGCACCTCTCGCACACTGGGGCACCAGAGTCTCATACTTCCTATTCCTCTGCTTCTCTCTTAGCACTTTCGGAGCACCACTAATCCACCACTTCATGCTCCGTCCCCACTCCTCTCCCTCCCTCCCACAGGTGGAATGCTATGAATCAGCTGTTTGCCGCTGTTCAAGGGAGAGGAAGGGAGCACGAATCAGCATATTTGCGGTGCTCCGAATGTGCTGTGAGCGAGGAGGAGTAGGAAGGGTGGTGCTCTAGTACCCTAATGCGCCAGAGGTGCATGGGGGAGGAAGGCAGAAAGTGGGTCCATGGGCTACAGGTGGAGCCCCAATGTGCCACATGAAGGCTGCAAGTTGCCCACTACTGATCTAGTGGCTAGTGTTAAAACAGCATTTCATTTTTAAAATCCACCTAATCCAGTGAACAATTACTGGGGAATATGGCAGTCCCTTTAATGGATGGCTATAAAGTTCATGCCCTCCATGCTTGGACTTTCAAATATCTTGGCCTTTCTATTTTTCAATTTCCCTAGCTTGTGAGGGACATGGTTGAGAGTAAGGCCAGGTACGTTACCTTAAAAAAAAAAAAAGTCACAACAATCCCACAGAGGAACATTCTTTTTCACACATACAATGCCCTGAAAAATCATTCTTAGAACAAGATATGAATATGCCATTTTATATCGAACTAAATAAGGTGTCCGGATTTTGTGCATTACGGTCAATGAGCATTGTGATATTAACTACAATGTGAACATCGGAACACATTGATTGACACTAATTTGCCCAGATTGTACGGTGAATTGAAAGTCCCCTCACTTAGTCAAATGTACCAGATCAGTAGCACACCAAAAGAGGACATAAAGATAAATAAGGATGCTTAGTTTAAATAACTACTTTGGTCAAAAGAATATCAAATACATTAATTATACCTTTGAACAACCTGAACAGCTTTTCAGTTTGTTGTAATTTATCACTGTCCTTGTGAGATTTGATGCATTTGTTAAAATCAGGCCAGAAGGGATTATCTTCTCTTTAAATCTGTGGTGAAAATTTGATATCAGAGTGAACCCATTGTTGAGCTGAGATGGAGCGTCATTTGGTATTGCCCTTTTATGATGCAAACAGATTCTGATAGGAAAACAAATGAAATTTTGAATCTGGGACAGTAAAGAAGTAGGCAACCTTATAAAGCAGATAACTTCAAACAGCTGCATGCAATTTTGTTCCCCTGTAACTTTGCAGCAGTCAGCAGTTATTACCTGCTAAAAGAATTAACAGTAGCTACGGTAACATGCAGAAGGACAGAGGGGATAGGTCTTAAAATAAAACCTCTGTGTCAGAGGGATTTTCAGACTGTATGAGAGTTATGTTTTCTTTTACTCATGTTAGGCAAACTGTTTTGTCTTTGCATTGACTTTACATTGGCCGCAGCCTACACAGAGGGGACTGCTGGAAAAAAGGGGGGCATTAATACTTTTTACTGTGTGCGGGCCAGCCAGTAGTTAGAGAGGGGGCCCATGTTTACTTAGGGCTCAGATGGCAAAGCTAAGCATTCAGCCTACGGGAGGAAAAAAGTGCCTTTTTTGTTTTCTGGCGAGAGAGTCCAAGCATTCCCAAAGGAACACAATGAATGGCCCATTTTGTCTGACACTGTTTCATAGACATAGAATTCTTGTTTTTTCATAATTATTCTTGCCCGTCAGTGGGTGTGCACATGACATTTGAGCGTGTTTTAAAGTCTTAACACACTCATGTGCCTGCAATAAAGTTACTCATAACAATCCAGGCTTTCTGCAGACAACAGAGCAGGGTCTGTTGTTTTCACAAGTCACAGCAGCTGGGAGGCAATTGTGAAGACAACAGCTTAATCTAGCTGGAAAATACAGGAAGAAGAGAATATACTCTAAATTTCCTTCTATATTACTGCAAACAATGCAGAGAATTCCCCCATATGGGTGGTCTGACTAAGGCTTTGATTGGTATAGCACATATTATCACATTTATTTTTAACATTTAACTTGTTGCATTGCTGCATTTACACTGATTCTCTTGAATCTGCTGAAGTATCAATATGCTTAATGCTTTAAAAATAATCTTATGGCTTCATTCTGATCTCCTTGCAGTTTTAGCCTTCAGATGAGTTACTCCTCATTTAAACTGGTAAAAGTGAGATGAGAATAAGGCCCTTAGCAAAAGTTTGTTCACTATAAATCTGTTACTCAAATCAATGTTATTTAAATGAAATAAAAGTGTATAATCTTAAAAGTATGTTTAATCTTGTTTGAAAGGTGTGCTTTGGCTTTTGTGATGAAAGGCTGAGGCATCAAGTAATTTGTGTGTCCATTATATGTTTATGATTCTGTAGATTCATCTTGTTTTTAAGTGCTTTATATCAGAAGATTTGAGAACAGAGAATATGCAATAAATTAAATTCTGTTGAAAAGGTATAATAAGTGAATGGGGATCTGACACCTTTTATCTCAGAAATATTTTCTGACAAAGATATGTGAAATAACAATGGTGGATTGCTTGTTTCTTGTATAGTAAGAAGGGGATAAAGCATGAATGAAGAGCAGATATTCCAATCATCACTCCAACACTGAAAAGTATAAACTCCAAATTTCCATAGATTTGTCTGGAGTCTGGAGAATAGGATATAATGTTAGCAGACATGAATAGATATAATTTCAGTGAAGGTTGATGTTTGCTCTAAAACACCTACCTTTAGGGCTGCTGGGAATGCTACAACAGCAGATTTCCAGTAAACATTTCAGGCTGCTCTTATGTTAAGGCAGATGATAATATCAGCACAGGCTAGTCAGGCGGTAACTGTGGGAAAATGAATGGGTGATACGAATTCAGTTCAGAATTCCAGGAGAGAGAACCAGTAACAAATGGAGGTAAATTGGAAGAGTGAAGTAAGAATGTTAAGATGATATGGCTGTGAGTGTGACAAATTCCATTGCATTGTACTATTTGTAATAGTGCTGCATACAGTACTAGACACATGTCTTCCAATTCTGGGATCGTGATCTTGGTCATGCATATGCAGTTGGAAGTCCAGCCAACCAAAACATTCCACATTTGTGTCAAATAGGGATCCTATCCATACAGATATCTGACCTGTTCTTTAAACAAGTCTTTAATTGACACATCCTACTGCTGAACAACAAGTGGTGCCTTCTCTCTCTCTCTCTCTGTCTCTCTCTCTCTCTTGCTCTCGCTCAGCCCCCCCCCCAAAAAGACCCCCAACAGATATACATTATTGACATTGCTATTCATAACATATCGTAAATAAGTCTCGGAGTATTGTTGGTCATCAGTTCGTTCCATAGGTACTCAGAATCCCAGAGATGCGACACTAGCTCAAATATCTACTCTGGTACTCGCTGTCATAATGAAATGAGGGGCAGACCTAAAAATATATTAGAAAAAATTTATTGAAACTGTGGTGTATTCTACATACTATCATCTACCTGGAAAATGAAGATGCATGCAAATGTGTCCAGCTAAAGAAAGGAGTCCACATTGAGTGGACCCTGAACCGAGGTTAAGGATGGCCGGAAGCAGTGCTGGCAGGGCATCAGGTTAGGACTTAGAGCGTGGAGCTGCTGTCTCAGGCTAGCCGAGGGCTGTGCTCAAAGGGACCCGACCCCCACCCTGGACAGACAGTTCTCAGGGTTCCCCACTTGCTTGTCTACCTCGATGAGGGACAGCAAAGCAGTCCTGGTTTGGAGTTCCCTGAGTGCCCACACTCGGGACATCACAGCACTCAGCCATCAGTCCAGCTGCACTTGCCGCAGGCTGCCATCCGGGGGGGGGGGGTCAATCGGGGGGCTGCAGGAGAGCTTCCACCTCAAGGAGCCTGCAGAACCACCCCAGTCCTCCCCATTGGGGGGTCGTACCCCAGTCCTCCCTCACCTCCTTCCACTTACTCCTCCCTAGCCCCCCTTCCTGATGTTAATAATAAAGGACACGTGTGTTCAAAAATAGAAACTCTCTTTATTTAACAAAACTGGGGATGGGGGTGGGGATTAACCTCTGGGGAGACTGGGAAAAGGAGGTGGGAGAAGGGAAGAGAGAGGGTGGGAGAGGGGAGGGGGAAACCTGGGAGGAGGGAGCTGGAAGGGGGAAGCCAGAAGAAGAAGGAAGAGGGAAAGTATAAAACTATGGTACGCCATATCTTCAGTACAGGCAGTCCCTGGGTTACGTACAAGATAGGGACTGTAGGTTTGTTCTTAAGTTGAATTTGTATGTAAGTCGGAACTGGCGTCCAGATTCAGCTGCTGTTGAAACTGACCAGTGGCTGACTACAGGAAGCCCAAGGCAGAGCTGCTCTACCCCGGGCTTCCTGGAATCAGCTGCTGATCAGTTTCAACAGTGGCTAAATTTGGACGCCTGGGACAGAGCAGCTGGGGCACTGCCGGGTAGGTCCCCGCAGCGCCGCACCTTGGCCACCCGCAGCACCCCAGCTGCTCTGCCCCAGGCGTCCCCAAGTCAGCCGCTGCTGAAACTGATCAGCAGCTGATTCCAGGAAGCCCGAGATAGAGCAGCTCTGCCTCGGGCTTCCTGTAGTCAGCTGCTGGTCAGTTTCAGCAGCGGCTGACTTGGGGACGCTCTGCCTCGGGCTTCCTGTAGTCAGCCGCTGGTCAGTTTCAGCACCGGCTGACTTGGGGACGCCTGGGGCAGAGCAGCTGGGGTGCTGCCAGGTTGGTCCAGTAGCGCCAAGGAGCGGCGCTGCGGGACCAACCTGGCAGCGCCCCATCTGCTCTACCCCAGGCGTCGGCAAGAAAAGCCTGGTCTGCTAGGGGGGGGGGAGCACTAGCTGCACCCCCCTCTTCCCAGCAGACCAGGGAGATGCGGAGCAAAGCCGCGGAGGACGCAGCAGACCAGGGAGACGCGGAGCGGCTTTTCTCGCCGAGGAGGACGCGGGCGGCAGGACCGCGGCGCGTCTGGGCGGTCCCGCCACTCGCGTACTCCGGGGCGAGAAAAGCCTGTACTGTGTACAGATGTGATCTCCTCACCCCAGAAAAGATATTTTGGCCTTGGAAAGGGTTCAGAAAAGGGCAACTAAAATGATCAGGGGTTTGGAACAGGTCCCATATGAAGAGAGGCTAGAGAAACTGGGACCTTTCAGCTTACAAAAGAGGAGACTGAGGGGGGGATATGATAGAGGTCTATAAAAGCATGAGTGGTGTGGAGAGGGTGCATAAAGAAAAGTTCTTCATTAGTTCCCATAATAAAAGGACTAGAGGACACCAAATGAAATGAATGGGTAGCAGGCTTCAAACTAATAACAGAAAGTTCTTCTTCACAAAGCAAATAGTCAACCTGTGGAACTCCTTGCTGCAGGAGGCTTTGAAGGCTAGAACTATAACAGAGTTTAAAGACAAGTTAGATAAAGTCATGGAGGTTGGGTCCATGGAGTGGTATTAGCCAGGGGGTAGAAATGGTGTCCCTGGCCTCTGTTTGTCGAAGGCTGGAGATGGATGGCACAAGACAAATGGCTTGGTCATTGACTTCGGTCCATCCCCTCCAGGGTACCTAGTAGGGGCCGCTGTCAGCAGACAGGCTACTGGGCTAGATGGACCTTTGGTCTGACCCAGTACGGCCGTTCCTATGTTCTTATGTTCTAAGCTCAGGGCTCAGGGTCAGGGGTCTCACTGGACCACCTTGATTTTCATGTAAACCTGCTCCTGGGTTTGCATGTGGCCTTTGGTGGCCAGGCTGTCAGCTATCCTGCCCTAGACGGCCACTTGCCTGTGTCTAGTGCGGAGGGCGTGGACGTAGGAGGCCTCCCCCCAAACATGGATGAGGTCCACGATCTCCGCACTAGACCAGGCGGGCGCTCGCCTCTTGCAGCCCCGGGCAGACTCCTGGGAGTCACCAGCCTGGTCCTGGGAAGAGGCGGAAGGCTGGGTGGCAGCAGGTGGCTGGCTCATGCCATGCCAGGTGCAGGGTCTGCTGGCTGGGTGCTGGCAGGCTTGCACCTGACACGGACACCATAGCTAGACCGTGCCCCTTTAAGGGCTCCGGAGCCGGGAGGGGGGCAGACGAGTTTCCCTGGTGGTGCCCACTAGTTCGAATTAAGTGGCTACACAGCCCTTAATTCGAACTACTTAATTCGAACTAGGCGTTAGTCCTCGTAGAATGAGGTTTACCTAGTTCGAATTAAGTGCTCCGCTAGTTCGAATTAAGTTCGGACTAGCAGTTTTCCTGTGTAGCGCGTATGAAAGTTAATTCAAACTAACAGATGTTAGTTCGAATTAACTTTGTAATGTAGACATACCCTTACAGCTTTCTTGTCAGATGTTATGTCAGAAGGGAGCATTTGGCCTCAGATATGGAATGAGTGGGCTTACATATTCAGAAAGTGTGCACTGCTTTATTCAGTATGCCAGGGGTTCAATGAGAGAATGCTGGGAGTTTTTCAGGGAAACTGAGATGGGGAGGGAGCGGGGGATAGAAAGGAAGCGTTAAAAGGAGGTCTGGGAAAAAAGAAGGGGAAAAAAAGATAGGGGAGCTGAGTGACAAATGAATTGCTGCTGTGGTCCAGTTCCATAGAACAGAGAGCACTACTGTTAGCGCAGCTGGCATTGTTACTACTCGTCTCAGCAGAGAAACTGTGAACTCAGTCAAACCCAAACTACCTTCTTTGGTCTCTCCAAAATATGGTTAAGCGCTAGTAAGGTTTTGTATGTCCTAGAAACTCAAACTGTGACTGCATGGGAATGTAGCAAGAACAGAGTGGTGGGGGATGGATCTAGGCGCACTGGGTCTGCGCTGTGAGTTATCTCTCATCAAGATTAATCAACTTTGGCACAGAACTATTAAAATGGATTGAAAGATAAGAAACATTGTAACTTATGTACCTTGTAGACATCTTACCTTTTTCATCCCCTATTTCACTTCTCAAACAAAGCTAGGGGGTCCCTTGTGTTTGGGAAATTCAGACACAACCAAAGAACAGGCGTGTTTCCGAATAGAGAGAACTTCATCTTCACGGTAGCATTGAGTCTCTTGCACAGAGCACAGTAGATGCAGTGACATGTTAAATGTGTGTGTGATTTCTTTAGATTGGAACCAGCCAAGAGAGATGCTATTTGCCTTCTCCTTGTGTTTTGCATGCATGCATTGTGGGGCATTGCTCTGAAGTTTCTGCCGTCCAATTTCATTCTGTATTGCTATCCTTAAAAACCAGTGAGTCAGGTGCCCTCTGGATTCAATCGCTGCAGCTCCTGGGTTTAGGATGATGTGCTCCCTAAGGAGGCTTCCTCTTATTCAGGGCTGAGCATGTTGGCTGTTGCCATCCCTAGCTTGTCTAGCCCACAACTAGAACTTCGATTTGTGAGCTGATGACATGTTGGACTGTAATTGTACCTCCAGGCCAGCCCTCATTCTTGTTCTCTTAATTAATTTTTTTCTCCTTTCCTTTCTTTAAATCTTTCATTTAGCTCTGTTCCAATGTCAGTTAAAAATGCTAGTACTAACTAGTTCCTACTTTAGAAAAAAAAGGGGGGCACTTCAGCAACTTCTGCAAATTCTTTATCTCTTGCAGCTGTGATTAATATCCAGGTTTAAGAAGAATTTTTAAACAAAACTTGGGGAAAAAAAGGGAAAAGAGCAAATATGCAGGCTAATGCTGTACCCTGAGGTGAGCAAAATGCTTTTTTTTAACAAGCCACGCATAGTAAAGAGGCTCTTCTACAGAGAAATTAATAATTACCAAAAAGACTTGCTATGTTATTGTTGTGTCTTTTAAGAGAGTCTGCGTAATACGGGTAGTGTGAACCAAAGCCCTCAGACTCAACATGGTTTCTGATTTTTCACGTAAAATCTTGTCAAATGCCCCAATGCATAGAATGAAATAGAATTTTGAATAATAGCTGCTTTGAAAGTTGTCACGCTTAACCTGAAAATGGGCTCTGATTCCTAGGAGAACGGATTTCTGTTTTCTTGACTGTCCTGCTTTAACAAAGCATTGAAATAAAAGTGCATCTCAGTTATGTGTGTTTTAAATGGCTGGGGCAGAATACATAATTCCAGTCCCAAATATTTTCTAAAGGCAAGGCTTGTTTATTAACTGAACCCCACGCTGAGATTGAATCAATCTAATAGGGCCTGAGTTTGAAGTTGAACATTCAAATATATGTCCATATATCTTGGGCATATATCTTACATAATGATGTTGGCCCCAGACATCTTTCTGGGTTTGTTTATGTCTGTTATGGATTCCACTCATTATCCATGCTGTTTGAGGGATTCCCTGTGGATTTAGCTAGTTTATTGCATACTTTTTAAATTTTATACCAAACTCAGTGTTTTGAGCGGCAGCGTCTCTGCGAGCTCTGAACCACTTCCCCACAAATGCAGAGATGAATGTTGCAAATCGATGAAGATTAAATAAAAAAATAATGTAAGGAACATTAACAGATAGCAAAAGAGTAGAGAGGGGAGTGCTCTGGGGGTGGGAATGCGTGGGGTGGTAGAAATAACTTGACTGATAACACTTTTAAATATTGAGCTCATTTCATATTTTGATTCCTCATACTTCAGATTCATCTTTAGAGTAACAGTCCTCCTGCGGTTCAAACTTCCTTATTGAATGTCTATTGTCCAAAGACCTTGGAAATTTCTCATTCTGAATTTAACAAAAAGTTTTGTTTAACAAACCAGTCACTGAGTGCAGCTCTCTCATCAGTTTGTTAATGAGACTCCTGTTAAAGTTAACTGGAGATACTAATGGACATAAACTGGAGAATAGATTCATCAATATAGAAAGCAGAGAAGATATGGACCGAGTCCCCCTCAGGAGACTGTGTGTATGTCTGCTTATGTCTGTAGGGGTTCCAAAGGAACCTCTGAAGCTTGATGTGGTCCTTATGAATTCCAGTAATATCTGCTGACTATGCTCATAGGTCTTGTGAGAGAGACATCCAGAAAAGCAATACATGGACATGAGGAACTACAGGTAAAATATACGATTGCTTTTAAAGCCTTTTAATAGTAAAAAAAAAAAAAAAAGATTCAGTCTGGAAAATCAGATTTATATATATGTAGTTCCCTAATTCAAAGTGTCTTTTATTTTTAATTAAAAACAGCATCCAATATTATTTTAAAATAAAGCAAAAGGTGTAACAAAATTTATACTGCAAGATGAGACCCAGTATGTCTGGAAAATTCATTCTTGTTTTGCAAAGTAGTCATTGCAAAATATTCCCTGGTTTCTTGAACTATAATGCTTTCATTGATTGACTTGGTTATTTTTTATCTGTTGGTGTGAAGGGAGAAAGAAGAAGCTTTAAAATCTGAAAATATAAACGTCATTGAATCACCCACTTAAAAAAAAAAGAAAAGAAAAAGAGAGAGTAAGAAATTGCAGTGGATGTTTTCCAGAAGAGAGCATGCTTTACTGTGTAAAGAGGGCTAGTGTAACAAGAAGTCATCTATTCTTGATTTCTTTAGACAGCTAGAGCTTTGTGCCTTGTCTAGTTTCTACATTTTAAGAGCTTGTTCTGTGTAGCAGAAATAATACAATAAATGGGTTTAACCACATTTGTCTCAGCTAGACAGTCTGCTTTGTCAAAGATTGCTGGTACAACATAAACAAATTATGTGTTTGTAGTGCTTTGCAATGAAAGCCTATCTAACAGAGCGGAGATTGTGTTTCGGCAGCTGTAGATTTAATCTCCTACCTGTCAGTTAAAACAGGCATTTCCTGAGGAGATAAGGCCCAGCTATGGGGGGGAGGGAATAGTCACAGCTGGACAAAGGTCCATTGTTATTGACCGATAATTCTATGTAGATTTTCCTGTGTATTTCATCAGAGAAACTACACTCACAGTACAATTGTGGAGGAACTAGGTATTTATTGCTGTTTAGTCAGGCAAAGTGAAAGTGAACCGAATCAGAGCTTTGGGTAATTGATTCTGGCTGATTGTCATGAGGAACTGAAGGAAATATCTGACTTTGAAAACAATGTCACCCCAATGCGGATGTGATCATGGCACTTGTGGCAAAGGTCTATTCACAGGATAGCTAAAGGCTATCTTTAAATAACATTGAAGTTGCAACACAAACTGGTGAACACCAGGAAATTCAATGTGAAGGTTTATGCTCCTAATTCAATATCATACAGTTGTAAAGAAAAGGCACCACAATGTGGATTCATGTTGGAGCTGTATCCCTGGCACAGGCTGCAACATATATAACATGGTGGGTTACCAAGTGCCTGTATTAAATACAAATTTCTTAGAGTTTACCTACTCTATTCCTTACTTATTCTCTCTCTCTAAATTTTCATAAAGAAACTGAGACTAGAAAGAACCAAAGATAAATGTTTTCCATTTCTGTATATTTCTAAAAACTATACACTTTAAAGAATCTCCAAAGGAATTACAAAATTATGCAATTTTACAAGTAGTCAGAGTTGTAAAACCAGACACTACAAAATCAGACAATGCTACATATACCTAACATTTCAGTGTGAGGGGGAGAAATATCTAAAGTGGTCTGGAGTGTGTGATTGGAGTTAGGAATATTTATTTCTTAATACTGAAACTGTAATTTCTTATTTTGCACGTTGCTGTGCCAATCCATCTCTGTCTAAATCACACACATACTTATTACTTCAGACTTTGAGCTTCTTTGGAGCGAAGATGGTCAGATAGTCAGGTTGTGTGTGGTGCCAGGAAGAAACACCAGCAAACAGATTGTCCAGTATCCAAATTCAGCTTTGATCTTCAGAAACAAAAGGTTTTGCACTGCCTTTGGCAAGTGTGTCTCAATCCTAACATTCCATAACATCATGTCTGTTATTTTCCTGTAATTACTATTTATAAACAATACACACAATCAGGCATATTTTCCAGGGACTGAGAATGCAGAATTGCCTGTCTCTTTGGTAATGTGCATTTGGGTTGTGTATGTTTTTAATACTAACTCTATGTAGGTAATTAAACATTTTTAAACATAAGAACATAAGAATGGCTGTACTTGGTCAGACCAAAGGTCCATCTAGCCCAGTAGCCTGTCTGCCGACAGTGGCCAGCACCAGGTACCCCACAGGGGGTGAACCGAAGACAATGATCAAGCGATTTGTCTTGTGCCATCCATCTCCAGCCTCTGACAAACAGAGGCCAGGGACACCATTTCTATCCCTTGGCTAATAGCCTTTTATAGACCTAACCTCCATGAAATTATCTAGCTTCTTTTTAAACTCTGTTATAGTCCTAGCCTTCACAGCCTCCTCTGGCAAGGAGTTCCACAGGTTGATTACACGCTGTGTGAAGAACTTTCTTTTATTAGTTTTAAACCTGCTACCCATTCATTTCATTTGGTGTCCTCTAATTTTTCTATTATGGGAACTAATAAATAACTTTTCTTTATTCACCCACTCCACACCACTCATGATTTTATAGACCTCTATCATATCCCCCCTTAGTCTCCTCTTTTCTAAACTGAAAAGTCTCAGTTGCTTTAGCCTCTCTCCATATGGGACCTGTTCCAAATCCCTAATCATTTTAGTTGCCCTTTTCTGAACCCTTTCGAAGGCCAAAATATCTTTTTTGTGGTGAGGAGATCACATTTGTACACAGTATTCAAGATGTGGGCGTACCATAGTTTTATACAGAGGCAGTAAGCTATTCTGTGTCTTATTTTCTATCCCTTTCTTAATAATTCCTAACATCCTATTTGCCTTTTTGACCACCGCTGCACACTGTGTGGAAGTTTTCAGAGAACTGTCCACGATAACTCCACGATCCCTTTCCTGATTTGTCATAGTCAAATTAGCCCCCATCATACTGTATGTATAGTTGGGGTTACTTTTTCCAACGTGCATTACTTTAATTTATCCACATTAAATTTCATTTGCCATTTTGTTGCCCAATCACTCAGTTTGGTGAGATCTTTTTGAAGTTCTTCACAGTCTGCTTCTGTCTTGACTATCTTAACAGTTTAGTATCATCCACAAACTTTACTACCTCACTGCTTACCTCTTTCTCCAGATCATTTATGAATAAGTTGAACAGGATTGGTCCCATGACTGACCCTTGGGGGACACCACTAGTTTCCCCTCTCCATTCTGAAGCCATTGGACCGGATGCGTCCCTATTCTGAATGGTACAGAGGGGAGCAAATTACTGCAGAAATGGAGCCTGCAGCCACCTTGGTGTGGCAAAAGGCATAGCATGTTCACAATGTTGACCCAACCTCATGCTCACACACTTGCAGGTTACTGGCCATCAAGAAGCTGCTTGCAGGTCATGTGGCACCAGTTGTGCACCTGATCAAAGGCTACTTCAGTCAGGTTCTGCCACTGACCTGTGCAAGTCACACAGTCTGCATGGGCTTAATTAGCCTCTTCCTTGCACCTTGGTTAGCCATTTGCACAAGCAGAATAAAAAAAATTACAAGTACTAGAAAGATATTGTTTTCTGCCCACTTTTGGATGAATGACTGACAACACAATAGGGAATCAGTACCTCTGTGCCTGAGTTTTCTCCCATATAAAATGGGGGAAAATAATGCCTTCCTCCAAGGGGATTTTGAGACAGAATTAAGTCATATTTGTAGAGTACTCTAATAAAGTTAGGTGCTATGCCAATATGGTAACTATACTGTAAGTTACAGTACCTCTTGTTGAAGGCTAGTGAAAATGTAACTGAAAGACCAACATACTTCTTAATAGCAGAGAAAAGTGATCTAGGAATAAAACCCAGACCATTTCAAATAAATAGCATAACTCCTATTGTCTTCAGACTTGCACTGCTTTAAACCAGGGCTACTCAACACGTGGCCGGTGGCCCGTTTGTTTGCAGCCCACAGAGTGGTTTGGGTTTATGCGGGGCTCAACATGAGGCCTGGGGGTGGGATTCTTTCAACATGGCCTCCACGGGGAACATGCTCCACAACGGCGAGGCATCTCCTAGGCGGGGTAAGCACTGAAAGACGCAAGCAGACGGGCTGGCCGGAACTGATGTCAGGTGTCAAAGTGTCAGCATTTCTAGCCCCCTGGGAGGAGGTGCTGGGTAAGCTGGAGCATTTTGGGAAGTGCTTTGTATTGATGTCCGTCAGTGTGAATGAAGCTATTTGCCTATATTTTCATATATATTTGCTTGTATATGCAACCGCACTTAAGTTGTGGCCCTCAGCATGTGCTGAGAGTATCATTGTGACCCTTGGGCTTCCAAAGTTGAGTAGCTTTGCTTTAAACTTATACAAAGCTATCTACTCTTCTGTTGTATTACTCTTATTACTACCTGGGATTTGTCATAGTTATTGGAAAAAAATCATTGTCTTTCTTTGTCATGGTTTCAGGAGCAGTTGATTTAGATGGAGTTAAGTGTTTTCTCAAGCTGCACATTCTAAATCTTCCTAGTGAGGAAATTTATTTTAATATCCAATGGATGGTCATTGCTAGAAAATGAATCCTACATCAGAGAGGAGAGCTAGGAGAATACCCAAAATGCGAATATGAACTGCAAAGTTTAAAGGAACATATATACCAATTTTTTTCATCAAACTAAGATTTGAATGTAGTCCAAAAATTTGCACAATGACATTCCATTAAAAACATAAACTAAAAAAAAGCTAATGAAGTCGTAATTTATATTTGGATTTGAGCTCAAGTAATGGTGTTTCAGTTAAAATATATGTGTTCATTGACTAATATTTTCACATTTCTATGAAAATAAGATGAGGTGGAAATGAGAAACATACATCTTCACTAGTCTTTGGAAATATCTGAAATAATTGACTTGCTCAGTCTTCTGTGATGGCTTGGTGACCACTAACTGTGACAATTTGCATAATAGTCAACTCCTCACTTCTGTAGTGATAACTGTTTGTATCTGATTAAAATTAAGACTGTTTTAGTTCTCTTGACTTTTCCAGAAGTTGCAGAAATTGAGATTTGCTGTTATGCTTTAACCAAACAAATGCACACATGGGGATAACAATATGCTGAGTTTATGCAGATTTTACAACCCGAATCTGAATAAAATACCCACTAATAGACCCTTAAGGAGTAATAAACACACATGAATTTTCCTTAGTTGCACTTTAAAGTGATTTTAACATACTACTAGACCTTAACAATAATATTTAATTGACAAGATTATGCATTTGTATGGATTGAAAAGGTAGTAGATCTCTAATTCCAAATGAACTATAAATTCACTTTTGCATAACATGTTTTATTAATTTCTTTATAGCAGAGATGTTCTCCTTCCCTCCTAGTGAGAGTTTCTCAAAACATGGACGATTTAAACAATTTAATTACCATTTATCATAGTTTTAACTTGATAAAGTCATTTTCAGATGACATCTGCATTTCCACATATGCTATATCCACATAGCAGGGCACAAATTGGGCACTACAACAGGAAGTTAATGGAAATGGAATGGCAGATGTTACTTTAAAAAACTTCCTTGCATTCAGGGGTACTTTTTCTATGACTTTCATTTAATTCCCCAAATATGTGACATTTAAGTTTAGCACATATAACTAATTAACAACAAAAAATTAGAAACTGCCAGGGTGTATCATTGTGGTTGAATACTACAGCCCTCATATATAATTTCCATGGCATCCCATAAGAATGTTAACCTTCTGTTCATAATTAATCACTGGAAAAGACCAGTCAGGTTTGGCCTAAAAAATTCAGTAACTCTTATTTATTTTTCTGAATGGCGTAAATATTAAATTGTCTCACTTTACAAATCTGCATAATCTTTTCCTAATACATAAGCATACAAAATCAACCTGGGATCTGATTATGAAAGTGTGTTCTTTGTGGAACATGCATTTTCACCAAGAAGAATATTTTTTCATGTAGAATGTATGTAGCAATTCAGCTGATGCTATATGAGCTAAAGTAGAATCTACCTTTCTCTCTGTTGTGCTTAGATTCTAACAGGAGTAAAAAACAAATGACATTTATTTTTCATTTATACCAGTAGATTTGCTGCACAGCTAGTGAATTTGATGCATCAAATATCATAGTTCCAAAGTCACTTTCATCTGTATGAGCCTATTTCTGCAGTCCCTACCTCAAAACAGTAGCCCTTACTCATGGAGTCACATTAATGTAAATGTTTGCTGAATTGGGCCTTATAATTATTCTTTAACTTTACATTAATTCGAAGAAGAAATTAATTAAATAGGTCACAAGTGAAAATTCTAAGGTCAGATTTCCCAGTATGCCCTGTCTGCTTTGCACTACCCTGTTACGTTATGTCGACAGAACTCAGCGGTAGTGTAGTCGACAAAATAGTTTTGTCGACAAAAGTCCACTTTTGTCAACAAAGCTCAGTAGTCTAAACACACCCTCTGTGTCCATAGGAGAACTGCCTGCCTGGTTATGCCATACCTTGCTAAAGGCAGCAGGTTATTCATTCATTTGCATGCACACCAAATTAATCTAATTTATATATATGAATGAATTTAAAACACCTCTTCAATTTCTTTCCTTTAAAAAAAATAAAAGTATCCATTAGGGAAATGAATGATAATTGAAATGGTAGAATAGGTATAGTGGCGCTTTCTGTCATATATAGACTTTAAAAAATGCAGCTTAGGCAAATATATACAGTACACAAAGAATTTAAAAACATATATTACTGACACGATGGATGCTATCATCTCCATTAGTGCTATTAAGACCTCTCATATAAGTAAATCTAAAGAGGGTTTAAAAATGTTTTGACTCAATGGATGGAGCTATTATGTTCTATCATGTACGTACATATTTTGAACATTTTGTAGATGCATATTTTTGCTTGGTGTACTGACATCACATGGGGAGTTATTCTGGCATATAAAACAATATGAATAAGAAACAAACAATTCTGAAAATTCATTCCACTAAGGAAACTAGATATGTGCAAAATACAGTTATGGTTTCCTATCTACATGAGTTTTCACAGATTACTCATAGACCATTTAGCAGACTAATCACATGCCCTGTTTATTATATTAATGGAAATATATTTTTTGGTTACTCAAGTAGCTCAAATAAGCCTCCCCCACAATATGATCTTAACTGGGTAAAAGATTGGAATGATACTTTAAAAAGTATGTTCCTGGTCTAATCTTATATGTGTTAATTAGACTTTGCATGCTAACTCATTATTAGTATTGCACAGGCACCATTCTTGCCTCTTGCTCTTCCGTAACTAAAAAAAAATAGAGTTGTTTACTATATTCACCATTCCGAGTATAGGGAGTAATGCAAATCCTATATTAAAAGCAAATATTATGGTATAGTACATTTCAAAGGTCAGATTCGCAGGTGGCATAAATTGGGCACTCCATTATGTTCAAGTGCAATATGGTAATTTGCACAAGAGAGAGAGATGTGGCCTACTGATGTTAATGTTGTAGGAAAAATGGTTAAAGAAATAATGCTTGGTATAGGTAACTTGTGGTAGCACTGCACATGAGAGGTGCATCGCCTCTCTGTGTCCCTACCAATGATTTTAATTGCTAAATGGCATGCCCCCACATGCCCCTTCTCTGTCTCTCTAGGTGGCCCTTCCTGAAATCCCTCCCCCTCAGGCACCATCCACCTATGATGGTTGGAGCACTGTTGACCCAAAAACAATACAAGTGTAAAGGAAAGGAAACAGAACAGCCATCAAAGAATAAAATAATGTGAAGATTGTGACTGGAATCCAGAAGAACATGGGACAGTATTCTCCCCTTTGTTAAAATAAACCATACAGGGCAAATTTCAGTTTGAGGAGTTTGTTAGAAATTCTACTGCCAGCTGCGTGGGGTTTGTTTCTACTGCAGAAGTCTATGTTCTCTTAACCAAAAGATCCCTACAGTCAACAAGGTAAAAATACTGTGCATGAATGTCCCCATCACCTCTCACTGGCTCCTGGTAAGTAAAGGACCAGAAGCCATCAAGGGCACCATTTATGATGGGCTAGTGGGAGCAGTAGGCCCCCACGAATTTGAACTCTCTGGATTTCTTACTTCAGGTCTGCTTAAGGCTGCTTGCCTTGACTCCAGATGAAGGTCTTAAATGCAACACTTTGAGCTCTTTGCAGCTTTGCCTTTGGAGCAAGGAGTTTTTTTATGAAAAGTGGAAGACAGGGTGATTAAAAACAACAAAAGGCTGGGCACTCCAGTAATTGAAGGATCATTAGATCATCATGAAAACATTGTTGGGTACTCCACTTAAAAGCTAAGGGGAAAAATGAATAGGAATGAGTGTTGTGCTGCAGGGATCTGCATTTGGATTACTGTGTTAAACTTACAAATGTTCTTGAAAAAGAGGTGAACAGGGACTTATCCAAAATTGACAGCAAAGAATTACAAAGGGATTTCACAAAAATGGGTGACAGGGCAACACAGAGATAAATGAAATTCAGTGTTGATAAGTGCAATGTAATGCACATGGAAAAATATAATCCTAATTATAAATACAAAATAGCTGTTACTACTCAAGAAAGAAATCTTGGAACCATTGTGGATAGCTCCCTGAAAATATCTGCTCAATGTGCAGTGGCAGTCTAAAAACTAAAAAGTTAACAGAATATTGGGAATCATTAGGAGAGGAATAGATAATAAGACAAAATATCATATCTTGAATACTATATGCAGATCTGGTCACCCAATCTAAAAACGATATTGTATTTGGAAAAGGTACAGAAAGGGCAACAGAAATGATTAGGGGTAAGGAACAGCTTCCATGTCAGGTGAGATTAACAGGACTGGGACTTTTCAGCTTGGAAAAAAATGACTAAGGGGTGGGGGATATGTTAGTGGTCTAGAAAATGATGAATGGCGTGGAAAAATAAAATAAGGAAATGTTATTTACTTCTTCAATAACATACCAGACTATAATTAAATTTATAGGCAGTAGATTTAAAACAAACAAAATACATAATTTTTTTCACAATCAACTTGCAGAACTCTTTCCCAGGAGACGGTGGAGAAGCCTAAACTATAATAGGGTTCCAATAAGAACAAAATAAGTTAAAGGAGGATAAATCCATCCTTGGCTACTAGCCAGAATGGGCAGGATGGTTTTCCATAGCTTCTGTTTGCCAGATGCTAGGAATGGGCGAGAGGGGATGGATCATGATGATTATTTCTTCTGTCTGTTCCTTCTGAAGTACCTGGCATTGGCCACTGTCAGAAGACAGAATACTGGGCTAGAAGGACCTTTGCTGTGACCCAGTATGGCTATTCTGATGTTCTTATATAGAAATGAAATGTATCTGCCCCCTTGCTGTAACCTACTAGACACCATTCCCCTTCCAGAGTTGAGCTAGAGCCTATGAGTCCTGATAGGGTTTCTCTCTCTCCACATTTAAAGTAAGAATAAACTTTAAAATTTTAAAGCTAACCGGTGTCCCTTAAGTGACTTGCCACAAGATGTCAAAATATGTTAGTGTTAGAGCTGGGTGGGTCTAATATATATTTAATTTTCTTCAGCTAACTGATAAGTTGTCTGCCAAAGAAAGTAGTGTTTTCCAGTACCTTGGTAGCCCCTGGATAGAGATAATAGTGTGTGGGGGAGGAGGGCAGATGGGGTTGTTTCCCTCCTCCCCATTTGGTGCGTGGCTTGTACTGAGCATGCTCAGTAACACTGCTGAAGCCTCTATCCTCAGTCCACCCCCCTTTACTCTCCCCATCCAATCGCAGCATGTGCTGATTGCCATGAAGATGACTCTATTCTGCAGATGGGGGTTCTGCAGGTGGAGGTTGTATTTCAAGCGTGACTTCCGAGGCAAGCATGAGGTTCCAAAGAAATGGACATAGGATGGAAGATGTTTGTAACTGGAGAAGGGTCTGTAAAAAACAACAACGTTATTTTAGGGATGACATACCTGATTATGCTTAGTCATTATATTCTATTTTTAAGTTTGAGAGGCCCTACTGAAGTCTGTGCTCTTACATACTATACAGGCTGCTAAATGTCGGCAGCAAAACTGAGTAAACTAAGATGCTTATAAAAGGAGGAGCCAGACTTGTCTTCTGAATTTCCTTTCTTTTGTGAATCTAATGTTACTTGAGGAGGTGGTTTTCTTTGTATGAAACAACATCTTTCCTTTTCACCGATGGAGAAAGTATAATGGTACTTCAAATGAGCTTCTCATTGTTTAACAGTTAGCAAACATTTTCCAGAATAAGGTTTCCAATCCAGTCCTTTACTAACAGATTGAGTAGAAATAACTGTGATTTGCGTGTGTTGAAATGTGGTTTTTAATTTGAGAGCATAGATCGCTTCTCAGCTCTCACTAAACATGCTTGTTTCCTGATTTAAGAAGGGCAGAGAATTTTCACTCAAGCTATTCTTTCATGTCATGTCCATTTTTTTAATCCGTGGCTTTGGTTGCCAGTGTTCAACACTAAACATCTATCGCTCTGTGGCTGAGAAGACTGTAGTAGCCAACATCTGTGATGGGTATTCCTATCACTCCATGGGACAATACAAAACATGGCCGTCTTTCACAGTCACAGCCCATCCTCTTCCTGGGAGAACAAAATCCATCCTTTATTCTTGAGCAGATCAGCTTTGTTTCCATCCAAAGTTGTTTCCTGATCTTCCACTAGATTGTGTGATACATTAAAACCATCTTACAGTACTGGTTAATAGTTCCGTAACTTGGAAACGTACATACTATCACAGTTGTTGTTTTATTATAACTTAGAAATCTTCTTATTTAAGATTACTTTGTAAACTGAAGTACACAAAGTTTTATTTCTGCTGATCAGAATATTTAAAGTATTGCATTCAGGACCCATCCGATTCACTTATACAGCTCAGTGAGAGATGTTAAACAGATAGAATTGTTGAGATGCAAACATTTATTTCTCATCACAAAAAAGTGAAATAATCTTCATGAAAGAGAAAATTAGTCCCCCTGAGTGTCACTCTGTTTGCATATTAGCACATAGCAAGATCCCTGCCAAGTTACTCTCTGACTGACTGCTGCAGATGCTCTTTCTTAAGTATTTTGAGTCAGATCTCTAGTGCAAGTCTTTGGGGACAAACAATAGCACCTGTTCCTCTCAAGATATCAGGCCAGTTAGTCCATTCATGTATCTTTAATGAAGCTCTAGGGCAGATGGCAAAAAATGGCATCATCAACAACTTAGCACAGAGGAGACAAAAGAAGAAAGTGTCAATGCAAAAATCCACTATTTCTATGAATGTGAAGAGCCAGAGTTTGTTTTTCATGCATCTGCTGCTTTCTTGGGGTTTTAGGAAGATGTGAAGAACAGCCTAGTAATTAAAATGTCTAGGAATGAAGATAATTTTTTTATGTATGCTATTCCACCCTCTCTCCCTACCTAAAAACAAACAAACTTGAGAGACACTAGGACAGGGGTGGGCAAAAGAGCCTCTGCAGGCTTGATCCGGCCCACCAAGTGGGTTGATTGGGCCTGCAGAGGTCCTGCTGCTCCCCCCTACAGCCTGGTCAATCAGGGCCTGGGAGCAGAGGGAGCACATGAAGTCTCCTTCCGCCCTGCAAGGGAGCACTGCACTTAGAGCAACCCACCTGATTGGCCTGGGGCAGGGGAGCAACAGGACTTCCACAGGCCAGATCAATCCCCCTGGTGGGCTGGATCCAATCCACAGAGGCCCTTTTGCCCACCCTTGCTCTAAGCGCTGAGAGCTGAAGAGCAGGGAGCGACAGATTTTGTTCTCCCCCCACCCCCAGGCCAATCAGGGCTTGGAGGCAGGGGGAGTACGTGAAGTCTCCTCCCTTCCTGCAAGGAACTCGGGACATTGTCAACTGCCAACTGCTGCTCAGCTGGTGGGTGACTCTAAGCATGGTGCTTACTAGCAGGGCGGGAGCAGACTTTGCGTGCTCCCCCTGCTCCCAGGCCTTGATTGACCTGGGGGCGGGGAGGGGGAAGTGCACAAAGTCTCTTCTCACCACCAGGAGTGCGGGCTTCTAGAGGGAACTGCCAGCTGTTCTCTGGGATGCGGGGGGCGGGGCAGGGGCAGAGGCAGGGGCAAAGACTTTATGTGCTCTCCCATCCACAAACTAATCAGGGTCTGTTGGTGGGGAAGCTCAGAAGTGTCCTGGCTCTACCCCTTCAGTCTGAGAACCTGCCCCTTCTGGGGTGGGTCAGGGCCACATCAAAAATTTCTTAAGTGGCCCCCGGTCAAAAAGTATTGCCCATCCCCACACTAGGAGTTGATACTGTATTTTTTTTACTCTTACTTACTCACTCTTAGGGTATGTCTACACTACAAAGTTAGTTCGAACTAACGGATGTTAGTTCGAACTAACTTTCATAGGCGCTACACTAGCGCTCCGCTAGTTCGAATTTAATTCGAACTAACGGAGCGCTTAGTTCGAACTAGGTAATCCTCATTCCACGAGGATTAAGCCTAGTTCGAACTAGCTAGTTCGAATTAAGGGGTGTGTAGCCCCTTAATTCGACCTAGAGGGAGGCTAGCCCTCCCCAGGTTTCCCTGGTGGCCACTCTGGCCAACACCAGGGAAACTCTACTGCCCCCCTCCCGGCCCCGGAGCCCTTAAAGGGGCACGGGCTGGTTACGGTGCCCGCGCCAGGTGCAAGCCTGCCAGCACCCAGCCAGCAGACCCTGCACTTCGCACGGATCGAGCTACCCACCCGATGCCCCCAGCCCTCCCCCTCTTCCCGGGACCAGGCTGGCGGCTCCCGGGAGCTTGCCCGGGACGGCAAGAGACGGGTACCCGCCTGGGCTAGTGTGGACATCATGGACCTCGTCCACGATCTCCGCACTAGGCACAGGAAAGTGGCCAGCTTGGGCAGGAGAGCTGCCAGCCTGGCCACCCAGGAGCAGGTGTGCAAGAGAATCAAGGGGGTCCACTGAGACCCCCGACCCTGAGCCCTGAGCTTACAATGGCCGTCCTGGGTCAAACCAAAGGTCTATCTAGCCCAGTAGCCTGTCTGCCGACAGCGGCCAACACGAGGGACCCTGGAGGGGATGGACCGAAGACAGTGACCAAGCCATTTGTCTCGTGCCATCCCTCTCCAGCCTTCCACAAACCTTGGGCAGGGACACCACTCCTACCCCCTGGCTAATACCACTCCATGGACCCAACCTCCATGACTTGATCTCACTTCCCTTTAAACTCTGTTCCAGTTCTAGCCTTCGCAGCCTCCTGCAGCAAGGAGTTCCACAGGTTGACTCTTTGCTTTGTGAAGAAGAACTTTCTGTTACTAGTCTGAAGCCTGCTACCCATTCCTTTCCTTTGGTGTCCTCTAGTCCTTCTTTATGGGAACTAATGAAGAACTTTTCTGTATGCACCGTCTCCACCCAACTCCTGCTTTTAGAGATCTCTATCCTGTCCCCCTCCGTCTCCTCTTTTCTAAGCTGAAAAGTCCCAGTCTCTTTAGCCTCTCTTCATATGGGACCTCTTCCCAACCCCTGATCATTTTAGTTGCCCTCCCCTCTCCCAGCCTCTTTCTTCCCCTTTCCCACCTCCTTTTCCCAGTCTCCCCCAGTTTTGTTCAATAAAGACAGATTCCATTTTGGAAGACACGTTATCTTTATTTTGTACATCAATAAGAGGGGGTAGGGAAGGGTAAGTGGAAGGACGTGAGGGAGGAATGGGGCACGAGCCCCCAATGGGGAGGACTGGGCTGGCTCTGCGGGCTTCTGGGGGTGGAAGCTCTCCTGCAGCCCCCCAATTGCCCCCTTCTCCCCAGATGGCAGCCAGCGGCAAGTGCAGCCAGTCTGATGGCCGAGTGCTGTGATGTGCCCAGTGTGGGCACTCAGGGCACTCCAATCCAGGACTGCTTTGTAAGCGGGTTACCCCTGAGAACTGTCTGTCCGTGGTGGGGGTCGGGACCCTTTAAGCCCAGCCCTCGGCTAGCCTGAGACAGAATCTCCTCGCTCTAAGTCCTCCTCTGATGCCCTGCCGGCACTGCTTCCAGCCATCCTTAAGCCTGGTTCAGGGTCCACTTAATGTGGATGCGCTAGTTCGAATTAGCAAAACGATAATTCGAACTAGTTTTTAGTTCTAGATGCGTTAGTTCGAATTAGCTTAGTTCGAATTAACGTTGTAGTGTAGACGTACCCTTAGTTCTCTAACAACAAATTGATCAGTCATCGTAAATGTATCCACTCTGTCTTTAATATTCAGCTGTGCAATATACTTGATGTGTGCTAACCATAATGACAGACATTTGTAAAATAATTCTTGTTGAAACCATCCCTGGATGTGTAACCAGTGCCATTAGATTTTTGAGCAAGAGAGTTAAGAAGTCTTGAAACAAAAGAGGCAAGAGACCAGTATGTAAATGTTATGGTATAAAGCAGAGATCCCCAACTTTCAGCTGCCAGTGCCACATCAGTTAGGTTTGCTTTTATGGTGGGATGGAGCAAGTCAATTTTAGAAAGTAATAATATATACTTTTTGTACATTAATAATAATTTTTTATCAAGTTCCTTATGGGAACCTCATAAGTTCTACATGACAGTGAAAACAGTGTTTGCACCAGGAGCAATATATCCTGAAAGGCAACTAGCCCCGAGGTTAAAAATTATATTAAATATGCCCATGTGCTTTAAAATTGGAGTTCTGATAAACATAATAGAAAGCAAAACACAGCTTGCATAAGCCCCATTTTTTAGTTTCTCTGGAACATACCAAGTCCAGTCCTCTTAAGACCTCTCCTCACTCACCGGAACAGTGTTCTTGAGTGTTTTTCTAATGGGAACTGCAGGAAGCAGCTGCCAGCACATCCCTGTATCCTGCCCCACTTCCTATAGCTTCGACTGGCCTGGAAGGATGATCTGCAGATGCTCAATGTAAACAAACTCTTGCAGCCTCTAGTGGATTACTCTGGTGGTCTCTGCACGTATTTGCATTGCCACTTGACTCAACAGGCCAATCAAAATGTGTCATTGGGTCAGATGCGGTTACATAAAGTGAACTTACTACATGGGCTCTAGTTATATAAAGTGAAGACTATAGAGTTTTCTCAGCAATAGTGTTTGATGTAAGTCCTAAGTAAAATATGGAATATTTTTGCTATTCAATAAACACTTTTTTAATCCATATGAGACTAACAATCTTAGTGTAAACCATTAATGTTAATGGAGCTATACTGCTTGACATTAGCTGAAGGTACTATTAGCTGCAAGGAACTATTTTAAATAATAATTATAAAGGCTATCCAAGAGCGACAAGGAGTCCTGTGGCACCTTATAGACTAACAGATGTATTGGAGCATAAGCTTTCGTGGGCAAAGACCCATTTCGACATACATCTGACAAAATGGGTCTTTGCCCATGAAAGCTTATGCTCCAATGTATCTGTTAGTCTATAAGGTGCCACAGGACTCCTTGTCGCTTTTGCAGATCCAGACTAACACAGATACCCCTCTGATACTTGAAAGGCTATCCAGAGCACACAATAATATCAATTTATCATATCTAGTCCTTTTCATTTGGAAAGTCTTTGAATCATAGAGCTGGAAGATACCTCAGTAGGTTATCAAGTCCAGCTGCCTGTCCAAAGCAGGACTGATCCCAACTAAATCAACCCAGCCAGGGCTTTGTCACACAGAGATTTAAAAACCTCTAGGTATGGAGATTACACCACCTCCCTAGGTAACCCATTCTAGTACTTCACCAACCTCCTAGGCTATGTCTAGACTGCAAGCCTCTTTCGAAAGAGAGCGTCTAAACTGCACGCGGAACTTTCGAAAGAGCAAGCCGCTTTTTCGAAAGAAAGCACCCAGTGAGTCTGGATGCTCTCTTTCGAAGAAGCCCTATTTACATTCAAGAACGCCTTCTTTTGAAAGAAGCACTTTCGAAAGAAGGCGTTCTTCCTCGTGAAATGAGGTTTACTGCCGTCGAAAGAAAAGCCACGTTCTTTCGATTTAATTTCGAAAGAATGCGGCTGCAGTCTAGACACAGGTGAAGTTTTTTCGGAAAAAGGCTACTTTTCCCGAAAAAAGCCCTGAGTCTGGACACAGCCCTAGTGAAATAGTTTTTCCTACTATCCAACGTAGACCTCCCCCACTGTAACTTGAGACCATTACTCCTTATTCTGCCATCTGTCACTACTGTGAACAGCCTTTCTCCATCCTCTTTGGAACCTCCCTTCAGGAAATTTAAGGTTACTATCAAATCCCTCCTTACTCTTCTCTTCTGCAGACTAAACAAACCCAAATCCTTCAGCCTCTCCTCATAGGTCATGTGCTTCAGCCCCCTAATCATTTTGGTTGCCCTTCTCTAGACCGTCTGCAATGAATCCACATGCTTTTTATAGTTGGGGGCTCAGAATTGGACACAATACTCCAATAAACATATTTTAACCTGTTTGGAATCCAGTCCAGCTCAGATAGAAAATCCTTATTGACATTAATGGGCTCTTGTTACTTGAATTTCACTTGCATGCTATGAGGTAGGTTTTGTGGCATACACTGTGGAGAAGCTCAGTGAAAGTTTAATTTTGGATGCCTCAGTTTTTGGGTGCTCAACTTGAGATAGCTGGATAACTTAAATAGTGCCCCTCAAAAACTAACAAAACCAATATTATTGGTCGTCTTAGAAGATTTTCACCTAATTAGCTGATCTAAGAAAAAAACGAGTAGCACTGTAGCACCTTAGAGAATAAGGTAATTTAGCAAAGTCATTGGCAGATATGCAAATAAACTCATCAGATTTGACTTCCAAACTTCTTCTGTCACTGATAAGTTAGGATGTGGATGTACATTTGCTCTCCACCAGGGGAGCAAAGCTTAAATCTACTCCCAGGGTACAATAGGCTGCCGAGTGGATGGGTTAAATAAATACATGCTCTTACCCTGGTCAGAGCTGTCTTTTGTGCTGGTGCTGGCATCCAGAAGCCTCCTGGTGGAGAGGAGTTTGTTGGCGTCTTCTTATTCTGCTGCAACCCTCTGGGGAGACTTTCTGCTACTGGTAATGGGGAGGGAGCTATCAAAGCCTGGATAATTTTGATTAGTATATATTTGGAACGTACTGTAAGTTATTATAAAACACATTGTGTTAAATGTCTTCCAGATGCTGTTCTTGTATTCCCTATCAAACACTGATATTGTTTTTACTTGTTGCGTACATTCTGAGCCAGTATGAACTAGCATTCTACAGCAAAATTAGTGCCATTAAATCAGAAGTTAAAGGCTGGTACTGGGCACATGGGGATCAACTCCAATTTAACCAAGTTAAGCTCATAGCTAACATTCACAACCAGGCTTACCTCAGCTAAAAATGAAAGAAATAGCTGCTCAAAGCTGGTTTCTTTCACGCCCCAGTACCATGGCAGTAATTGCACAAAGACCTTTTTATTATAAGTTGATTTTCCTGAGAAATGGATTTAGAAAAATACTGTAAAGTGTTTATTTTCTGAGTGACCTTTATTAACCTACATCTTAGGGCTTTCCCCAGAGAAGAGTTGTTGGTAAATTAACCCTCATAGACACACAGTAGCATTTCTGCACTGCATCAATGGTTGTGAAAGGAACAGGGATATGACAAGAAAATTTGGCACTGTTTAAACAATGTCATAGGTCAACATATGGGATCTGACCAAAAAAAAATGTTTTAGGAATTAAAATGAAAAAAAAAAAAACCTTGAAGTTTAGTTTAACTTTTTAATAACATTTAATGCCACTCATTTATGGTAGGATAAGAGGGGAAAAATTCTTTCTCACCGGAAAAATAATTCCGTTCTACATTTCCTAGTTTTGATATTTAAACTGTTATGTGTTTACTTTGTTACTAATCAGCAAAAATGCTGTAATCACAGTCTTCATTACTACTGGGATTTGGGGGATAGACAAAAACTACATGTGATCCCATCCCATGTCTCTGATAGATGTATAGCATAAATAAAGAAATCAGGAAATTAAAATATGAATTTAACAGACATGTTAAATGTCACATCTCTCATTTTCTGTATGTGGAATATGAATGCTGATATAGGGTGAAGAGTTTTCTGCTTTTGCATGTTCGTGCTCTTTGCTACTTTTATTAAGGTCAAATGAAATTTGATGTTGTAGGATTTATTCTGAAATGCTCTCTGAATAGAACTCCATAATTACTGAGCTACATGATAGTGCAGAAAGCTGTAAAACTGCTTAGATAGACAAGCAATTTATATGTTACAGTGAGGTGTGTATGGTGAAAGATATTTAATTGGGAGCCAAGATGTTGTAGCTTTAAATCTTAAGAGATGGGGGGTTGTCTAGGAGACTAATGTACTATAGTGAGATTTTCAAACAACATACCTGAATTGTTGGCATATGTACTAGCAATACAATAGTGTAAGATCTCAGAAATAAAATTATCAATCTAAATATGCTTAAATATGAAGATTAAAATAGCTCTTTAGATAATAGGCTACCTTTAAAGGGCTTGTCACTGTGATATCTAAGCTCCCAAGAGAAATAAAAATCTGAAAGACTAATGCAAATATAGGCCACTTTTTTCTTTTCTCAGTATGAATCTATAGTATATTACAACTAAGGTTTCATTTTACACAATGAAAAGTAAACACAAGAAATAATTAAAAAATCGGCCAGAAGCAGGATAAAGTGCAGTTCCCGGAGACTGTTACACCTTTGACACTGAGGGAAAACAAGGTTAGGGAGGGCTTTGATGTGATAATGTGAAATTGGTGAGGATTACGTGAAGGAGAAGGTTCTGGGGGGCTGTGTGAACACAAGAACACTAACAGTGCTGGAGAAATACCTGTCAGGATAAATTTGTGCTATTTCTGATCAGAGACTCTCTTTTGTTTAGCAGGTTCAGGGTCACATGCCTCCGCTCATGATCCCAATTTTTCCACACGACCAGCGGACATTGGCAGCAGCTGCTGCAGCCCAGCAGGGATTCCTCTTCCCCCCAGGAATAACTTACAAGCCAGGTAAGCTGACAAGGATATGAACTATTTAACATGTTCAGATATTTACCGAGGCTTCTCTTGTGCTATGTCTGATACAGAAGAGGTTACAGAAAAGGACTGGCTAGTTCAAAATAATGTGAAGTTTTGTAAGTCCAGCAGAAAATATCTTTGAAGTTTAAAGGAGATGAATGGATGATTGGTTACCGAGTTCCATATTAATTTCACTTCCGGAGCCTACAAAATAAACTGCTCTGAATTTATTCACTCACTTGCCTACCACTTTGCATTTGGTACACCCTGATTCTTAATACTTCTTTTATTGCCTGTCATATCTGCAGGATGTACGAATACTTGTCTTTTATGCAAAAATTCTTACCCTTAATTAACAATAAAAGCAAAAAGGAGGTATAATTTAATTAGTATGCTTCTAACGGGCAACTTTCTGTTTGATTTCAATGTGAATAATAAAGGTTTCAGTACTTCAATGCCAATTATCATTCAGTCTTGTAACAGGTCACATAACCTTTGCAGTGAAATATGTTTTGAGATGATTTAGCAAATGTTATGATTTCTTTCTTTATTCCTCTGAGTTTACTGGACTCCTGGGGAATTCAATTAGGGATATAATGGTTTGAAGCTACTTTCAGAGCCTTCTTGTAAACAAGGCTTTAAATGTTTAAAGACAGGTTGCCAAAGGAATTCAATGTAAGAAGATAGTTAAGTAAATAAAAGTCAACCTTATTTTCATTTGTACATTCTTTGTAAGTGACCTCATCCCAGAAGCAGCAACCTTATTTTGCTCATTAATAAATATTCCCTGCCAAGCTCTCTTTAGCATATTAACCTGATGAATATTAACCACAAAATCTGAGTGTAACAGTTTCTTTAGCTTTTAAATGTGAAATTTCAAAGTAAAGGATTGATCCAGCTTCTACTAAAGTCAATGACATATTTGCAGTTGACTTCAGGAGGAGCGGGAACAAAACCAAAGTAAAAGCATCATAATATAAGACGTGAACAGCCTATATAATGAAAGTCAGACTAAAATCTCTTCAAGCAAGTTTACTTAAATGTGGTATGAAATGGTGCCAAATTGGATTTCAGCATGCATTTCCATTTGTCCTTTTTTCATTTTGTATCTTTATTCTCTTTGGAAACAAAAAGTCTCTTTCAGATAATTATCTTACTTCCATATCTCATTTTTTTTCAGCCCTAAAAATCCCAAAGCACTTTGTAGAAATAGCAGATTGATACACACCCTATCCAGAGAGAAGAGTTCATCTGGCTGTGTAAAGCAGCCATCACTGGCATGTAAAGGTGTGTCTACACAGTACAGTTATTTAGGAATAAAGGCTATTATTCCGAAATAACTATGAGAGCATCTACACCGCAATTCCATTATTTTGAAATAATTCCAAAATAATGGACTGCTTATTCTGATGTCTGTAAACCTCATTCTATGAGGAATAATACCTATTCCAACATAGCTATTTTGAAATAAGGCGTGTGTAGATGCTCCACTTCTGCTATTTCTAAATAACCCCTCACCAGGGCCATTTTAAGTTATTCCTCCTGGGACTCTAAATTGAGAGCACGTCTACATTAGGGAAGCCTGCCTCGGACTAATTTTGAGGTTGCCCTGCAGTGTAGACGTGCTATTTTGAAATAAGATATTTTGGAATAACTATTCCAGAATAGCTTATTCCAAAATAACCATGCAGTGTAGACTTAGCCTAACTGTTTAAGTGCACACCCCAACATTTCACAGCAGTTGGGGACAGAAAATGAAGATGATCTTTTCCAGCTGAAATTTGAGGAGAGCATAGATCGGCAGAATATGATGATCAAACTGAGAATTTCTCCAGGACATTGGGGTTAACACTCTTACTCATATACCCCTCATTCAGGAAATCCCCAAAGTTGGACTTGTTTTAGTCCAATTGATTTCAATTTTTCAGATTAGTGAGGCTTTCCTGAATTTAGGATTTAATGGCCACTAATAATCCGGACCTGGTCCTGGGCTTTATTTCCCATCTCAAAGACGATACTTCCACTAGTGTTCTTTCAGGCTATACACGTGAATTGATCAGTGCTGGACTGAAAAGGAGAAGTGCTAGCACCTTTTCCTGAAGCATGTACGTTTCTATAGAACTCCCTCAAATCCTCTCTGCCCTGCTTTTGGTCCTCTCAGCTCACAGCACAAGGCAATGTGGCTTTGTGCTATCTTATCACTCTTGTGAATGAAGAAAAAAAGTTTATAAGACATATTAAAATATTCAAGATACTGACTAAAATGGAGGCCTGAATTGTCTCAGGACATGACTAATGGGATATAAAGCTATTCACAATTGGGTTGCTGGTTTGAATCCAGCTCAGCTTGGTAGAAACGAGATGTCACTATGATCGGACACTGTTCAGTGGCTTGTGTGAAATGAGCATAATTATATTTTGATATATTTATGGAGTTTGATAGCATGTGTTGCTAAGGTAGCTGGCTGTGGTCAGTTTCGGCTGTACAGATCTCATCATAAAACCCCTACTACTACAGTAGCATGTCCATTCCTCTCCCTCAGTAGAGAGGTTTAGGAAAATAATAAATATGGAGACAGAACTACACTTCCTTCACTATCTTTCTTAGAAGTTGTTCCTCCAGGTCAGTACTGAGGGGGTTTGTGGGAAATTGCATTGCTCTTACTTGTGCTTTTTGTCAACCATGAGTGAATGGAAAACTTTCATCTCCAGGACTATCGATCTCATTTGAGCTGCAGAGTCACTTATATTTTTAAAGAAAGATTAAGAAATGAAACAGACAGTCCTTTAAATATTCCTTCCATTGCTTGTTCACTTTCCTTTTAATTTTTGCCTTTTAATTTAGGCCTTTTCATCTGGAAAGCAGAGAGGGCCACGTTTTCTAACATTTTCACTTCCCAGCTGCTTTCACTTGTAGTAACAGGAGCTAGGCTGAATACTTGAAAATCTAGCTACTTTCTTTACTTACTTAAGGAAGGGTGAGGCCTTTTGTGAATTTTGCCCAAAATTCTGTACTATCATAACCAAGACAATAGCTATTTATAAAAGATTGTGCCACATTGCACCATTTCATGAGGAAACCTAAGGGAGAGGCTGCAGTGCTTACCCAAATCTGCTTGGGAAAGAACTCCCTTCTGCATGAATCCAAGTGGAAGGGTTGATGGCCCTTCTCTCCAAATGCTGGAGTTCCAGGAGATGAACCAGGCCAAAGTTAGCAAACATTCATCACAAGTAATAAATACATTGAGGAAAAAATGAAGTCCCATGTTCCTTTATGTATCTCAAAGTGGTATCATGTAATTTTCCGGCATGGTAAGTACTAATTGAGAAATCAGAGCGGCATAGATTACCTAATTAATTTTTCATACATATTTCTTTCAGTGTTTATACCGTATAGTGGATTAATTAAAACTTGGAGCTCTGTGTAACTAAAATTATTGTGATAACTGACCTGCGGGCACTTGACGAGCGTCCCAGAGTACATGGCTATGGAAGTTGTACCGTATTCCGATGGGATGCTTAGAGTGGCAGCTGTTAGAAAGCCAATATTTGTTAAGAGAGGCCACACAGTTATTTTGCATTGGTTATTTTGCATTCTAATTACAGCAGAAGAACTGTTCTATTCGCCAATGGGCAAATGCTGATCTTTTAATGGTAAGCACTGTACCTACTGCTTTAAATTGGTCAGCAGTGTAGCCGTTCAATTCTTCCTCTTCCTCCAGCCCAGAACAAGAAATTCCACCTAGCTTTACTGCCACATGCATTCAGGCTTATAAGAATGTTGTCAGCTTGGAGCATCATTGAACATGGTTACTGAGGGCATATCTACACTGCACGCTTATTTTGAAATAAGCTATTATAATAGTTATTCTGAAATAGCTTATTTTGAAATAGCATGTCTACACTGCAGTGAAGCCTCAAAATTAGTCCAAGGAAGACTTCCCTAATGTAGACGTGCTATCTCAATTTAGAGCCCCAGGAGACACCACGGAGGAATAACTTAGAGTGGCCCTGGTGAAGGGCTATTTCAAAATAGCAGCAGTGGAGCATCTACACACACCTTATTTCAAAGTAGCTATTTCAGAATAGGCGTTCTTCCTCATAGAATGAGGTTTACAGATTTCGGAATAAGCTGTCTGTTATTTCAAAATTGTTTCAAAATAATGAAATGGCTGTGTAGACGCTCGCATTGTTATTTGGAAATAATGCTAGTTATCTCGAAATAATGGTGCAGTATAGATACACCCTGGCTATGTCTAGACTGCAAGCCTCTTTCGAAAGAGAGCGTCTAGACTGCACGTTGAACTTTTGAAAAAGCGGCTTGCTTTTTCGAAAGAAAGCATCCAGTGAGTCTGGATGCTCTCTTTCGAAGAAGCCCTATTTACATTCAAGAACACCTTCTTTCGAAAGAGGAACTTTCGAAAGAAGGCGTTCTTCCTCGTGAAATGAGGTTTACCGCCATCGAAAGAAAAGCCGCGTTCTTTCGATTTAATTTCGAAAGAACGCGGCTTGAGTCTGGACGCAGGGGAAGTTTTTTCGGAAAAAGGCTACTTTTCCCGAAAAAAACCCTGAGTCTGGACATAGCCACCTGAGACCCTTTCAGAGCCTTACCCTGAAGGGTGAATTATTTCCTGTCCCTGGTTTGGGCAGTGTAGAGGAGTTTTCTTTTCCTTGAACTGAGTCAAAGTATAACCTCCTGCAGGTCCCATGACCCTTGTGAGGGAGCAGGACAGTAGAATAAGGAAAGATCCAGGATATGGATTAACCACAGACAGGAGTCAGGCCATTCTGTAAGCAGCTATTCCCCTTATTTTTGTTCATGGCTGATGGGAGCTGATCTTTTTTGGGAATATATTAGCTGGTTGCAGTACTGTTTTTTTGCAGTCTACATAGCTTAGCAGGCCAGGGATAATTTCTGCTAGATAAAAGATTTGTGGCAAAATATGTTGCAACACATTTTTCAGATGTACAAGGTACAATGAAATAGACTAGTAAAGTTATGAACTTTGGGGTTTATCTAAATCCAGGGATGTGAATCATGAAATCTGATCCTGAATTTGTTTGAGTAATGTGCTGTTGTGTATTTCTAAGCTATAACTCATACCTCAGGCATAAATCTTACACAGATTAGAAATATTTAGAAATAACATCTACCTAACTAGAGCACTTTACAGTTTATACAAAAATCAGCTTTGGAAATGTGATTGTTTTTACAATACAGAGAAATATAAAATTAGGAATCATTATTTCTGGTCACTGTAAACAGCAGAAACAAAACAAAAAATCTGATTCTGATTCAGTTACTCTGGATTTACCCCAGTTTAGCTCATTCTCCTCTGATAAACTGAGGTAAATCCGGAGTAACTGTTGAAATCAGTAAAAATACATTGGCGTAAACCCAATGAAATTGAAGAGAGATTCAGACTCATTGTTACCAAACTGAACAGATCTCACAACAGATTTTCACACAGATCTCACAACTTGTAAAGTTTGTTAGAAACCCATAACAATCTCCCCAAAATACATGCCTAGGTAATCTAAATGACTGGCATCTTGAGACTTATACCCTTTACTTTTATTTCCAGTTGTTGGAGAAGTCCTTTGTAAAGTATTAACAGAAACTAGAAATGTTCAAACCTAGTGTGTAGTCTCATGGAGCTGCTCTTATTGTTGGCAGTGAAGGCAGTAAGCACACATCCAGTCATTGGACAGTTCTACTTAGTGAGATGGCTGAACATCACTGGGTGGGAGACCTTAATATAAACCTATGAGAGTCTTGTTCCTTGTAGAAATTCTGTAAGACTCCAGTGAAATTCTTCAAAGAGTTCCTATTGGCTTCATATGTTGCTCAATCTAAACCCTAACTAAACAGCAGTAGCAGCCAGATAAACAGTTTCACCTGTAAGATCCACTTTTTTTTACCTTAGGCAAATGCTTGTCACTGTGACTACATTTGCTGAGGGCTCAATATGACATAGTCTTAGTCAGTATGGTGATGTCTAGACTACATGCCTTTGCCGGGAGAGGCATGTAAATTAGACTACCCGACTTAGTCAGCGAAGCAGAGATTTAAATATCCCCCACTTCATTAAAACAAAAATGGCCGCCGTGTTGTGCTGGCTCAGCTGATCATCGGCACAACACGGCAGTCAAGATGCAGATCAGTCGGCAAGGAAAGCTTGTGTCAACCGATTCCTTATGCCTTGTGAAACGAGGTTTACAGGATTGGTCGGCAAAGGCTTTCCTTGCCGACCGATCTGTGTCTTGCCTGCCGCATTGTGCCAACGATCAGCTGAGCTGGCACAATGCGGTGGCCATTTTTATTTTAATGAAGCGGGGGATATTTAAATCCCCGCTTCATTGACTATGTCAGGTAGTCTAATTTACATGCCTCTTCCAGCAGAGGCATGTAGTCTAGACATACCCTATGAGTGATATTTGTTGAAACAGTAGCACAACAGTTGTCATCACATTGACTTATTTTCTAATTTTGATTTTAACAAATAGGGATGAATTGGTTGAGAATTTGAAATTGTAAAGCTGCTTGGGTGAAAGTGATCATGATTCTAAGGAATGGTAGAAAGTAGAACAGAAAAATTAAGACAATTTCAAGATGGCAGAATTTAGCAAACTCAAAGAACTGGTAGATAAGGTCCCATGGGAAGCAAAACTAAAAGGAAAAACAATTTGAAGACAGTTGGCAGTTTTTCAAAGGCACATTATTAATGGTGCAAGGGAAAATTCCTCCACTGTGTATGAAAGATAGGAAGCAAGGCAAGAGACCACCCTTGCTTACTCAGGAGATCTTGAATAATCTAAAAATCAAAAAGTCCCATAAAAAGTAGAAACTAGGCAAAAATACATAAGATGAATATAAACAAATAACACAAGTATGTAGGGGCAAAATTAGGAAGGCGGAGGCACAAAACGAGTTCAATCTAGCTAGAGACATAACGTGTAACAAGAAAACATTCTACAAATATATTAGAAGCAAGAGGAAGACCAAAGACAGGGTAGGCCAGTTGCCCAATGAAGAGGGAGAAACAATAACTGAAAATGTGGAAATGGCAGAGGTGCTTAACTACTTCTTTGTTTCAGTTTTCACCAAGATTGGTGGTGATTGGATGCCTACAATAGTGAATGCTGGAGAATAGGAAGTATGTTCACATGTTAAAATAGGAAAAGAAAAGATAAAAATTACTTGGAAAATTAGATGTCTTTAAGTCACCAGGGTCTGATGAAATGCCTGCTAGAGTACTCAAGTGGCTGATTGAGAAGGTATCTGGGCCATTAGCTATCATCTTTGGAAAGTCATGGAAGATGGGAGAGATCCTAGTAGACTGGAGAAGGGCAAATCTAGTGCCCATCCATAAAAAGGGAAATAAGGACAACCCAGGAAACTACAGGCCAGTCATCTTAATTTCAGTCCCAGGAAATATAATGTAGCAAATAATTAAGGAACCTATCTGCAAACATCTGGAAGATAATAAAATGATAAGTAACGGTAAGCATGGATTTGTCAAAAGCAAATCATGCCAAATCAGCCTGATAGCTGTATTTGATAGGATAACAAGCCTTGTGGATAAAGAGGAAGTGGTGGACATGATATACCTAGACTTTAGTAAAGCATTCGATACTGTCTTGTATGACCTTATCATTAAACTAGGGAAGTACAGACGAGGCTACTATAAGGAGGGTGCATAACTGATTGGATAACCATTCTCAGATAATAGTTATCAATGATTCACAGTCATTCTGGAAGGTCATAATAAGTGAGGTTCTGCAGGGATCAGTTTTGGGACTGGCAAACATCATTCTGGGATGCGTTAACAGGAGTGTTTTGAGCAAGACAAAAAGTCATTCTTCTGCTCTACTCTGTACTCATTAGACTCAGGGCTGGCCCACAACATTTTGGCCCTTGAGACGGGGAGCTCAAATGATGCCTCCATGCCCCTTCGCCTAAGCCAAAACATTGAACAGTCTCAATTCTGCCTTCTTCCTGGTCTACTCCTCCTGTACTGCAGACAGAATACATATGCACCAGCAGCAGACACAATTTTCTACACTCTGGGTCCTAGTGGCTCTCCCCCACACACAGTCTGGCACCTGAGGCGGCCACCTCAGTTCACCTCATGGTAAGGCCAGCCTTGATTAGACCTCAACTGGAGTGTTGTGTCCAGGTCTGGGTACCATGTTCAGGAAAGATGTGGAGAAATTGGAGAAGGCCTAGAGAAGAACAACAAAAGATGATTGAAGGTCTAGAAAAATTGACCTCTATGGGAAGAGTGAAAGAATTGGGTTTATTTAGTTTGGAAAAGGGAAGACTGAGAGGGAACATAACAGTTTTCAAGTACCTAAAATGTTGTTACAAGGAAGAGGGAGAAAAATTGTTCTCCTTAATGTCTGAGGTTATGACAAAAAGCAATGGGCTTAAATTACAGCATGGGAAATTTAGATTAGACATTAGAAACATTTCCTATCTACCAGGGTGGTTAAGTATTGGAATAAATTGCCTGTGCAGGTTGTAGAATCTCTATCATTGGTGATAATCAAGAGCAGGGTTGGACCAACATCTATCAGGGATGATCTAGATGGTGCTTGGTCCAGCCATGAGGGCGGGGACTGGACTTGATGACCTCTCGAGGTCCCTTCCAGTTCTAGGATTCTATTAGTCTCCATACTGTCTCTATATTGAATTGACTTTATTAGCAGCTTGACTAATCCTAATGTCCTTACATAAACAAAACCCCCATTCTATGCAAAGACTGCAAGTCTAGGCATCAGCTTTGGAACTGTGATGGGAAATAGCAACACTGGGAGGCAGGGAAAGTAGAGACAGCTGTGAACTCTTCTGGGGCTCTTTATACCATTGGAAAATGTACAAATGTTAATTTCCAAACCCATATCAGATGTGTGTAGAATTTCAGGTTAATTTATATAAGTGAGTAAATCCCGAGCAAACCTTAGCACCCACTTGCAAGATAGAGTGAAGCCATGTATGTCCGTTGAAATGTGTTAAGAACAAAGATAAGTGGCAAAACTGACAGACTAACAGATTTGTCCATTCTGGGTTTCCTGCCTTGTAGACCACCAAATCTTGATTTGAAAAGCAAGTCCTCTCCTCTTGTGAATAAAGATCAGTTGAGCTTCATTGCTGAATCCAAGACAAACTAAGTAAGAGATATTTAGTTATTCTATATGCAGAACAATGTGGTACAACTGTGTGCTACTTTTATTCAGTTAGAAATGTTGCCCAATATAACATGTGAAACAAAAATCTGGAGAAGTTTTCTATGGCAGGTAAACACCAGTGTATAACAATAACTGCAAACATAAATAGATAATCAACAAAGCAGGAAGACTATGGAGATCAGTTTGTAAAACAAGAAGGGTTCAGATTTTCTTCTTTAGGCATTCTTCTCACTCCCTGGTTATCAAAGGCTGGTACACACCAGTAGCTCAAGCAGACCTGTTTCAACATGTTGTGTCTTCCTTTGTACAAATTTAAAAAGAAAGGGTCCTCACGCAAGCATTCCAAATCCAGAAACAAATTTGAAAAAAATTGCTACAACATGTTGACTGATTTCTTGCCAAGACAGCTACTGAGAAGCTTCTTGATCCATTTTTGCATGGAGAAAATTAGAAGAGGGAAATATATATCTTCTGTAATTAAAAATTAAAACCAGTCTGTACCCTGAGTGCTCACTTGCCTTGGGGCGGGAGTGAGGGGAAGTACCTTTGCTCGGCTTTTGCTACTGGGTGTCAGCAAAGCATTCTCTAGCTCTGGAGCTATTAAGTTTTGTTCTCTGAATAATGATACTACAGTATATGGGAATTTAACCACTCACAGATTTTTTTTAAATGGTCAAATCTGACACAAATAAAAGAGAGACAACACTATGTTTTTTTTTTAATTATAAACATGAATTTATATTTTTTCCTCAAGAAAAGGGAAAAACTGCAGGTGAGCCAGAGAACACAACAGGGTGTGGTACAAAAACTAATAAACTAATAAATTAACTGTGAAGCTATATATATATATATATATATATATATATATATATATATATATATATATATTCCAGCTATTTCAAACCATAGAAGCATGACAGCTGTGAAAAAGGAGTGCCGCAGGGAATTCTTTTAGAGTTTGATTTTTTTAAAAATATGTTTGACATGGAAAATGTTTTAGTACAAATAAAGCAACTGGTATTGAACTTAAAAAGTGGAAGGAGGGGGAGAGAGATTACTGTGTGGAACGGGAATGAATAATTCATGATATTTAAAGAAAGAATGTCTCCAAAATGTTCTGCAAGGCAGTCCATGCTGATAGCTTGAATGGTTATGTCCTCCCCCCCCCCCCACACCATTTAAAGGATCATTAATTCAACATCTTTGTGATTTTTTTTAAAACCTGGCAAGATATTTACCAAAGAAACATTACTTAACTTAGATCAGGATATTCTTTTTTCAGATAATTTAGTTTAGTTATCAGGGAGCTAAGCAGTATTATTTAAACATAAATAGACTGTCTTGTACTATCAGAAAATAATTTAGCTGTTGCTTAAAAACAACAACAACAACAACAACAATCCTGCAAACTAAAATCAACCTCATGGAAGGGGGAAAAATAAGATCAGATATTTTGAACATTACTCCATAGGATACCATCACAATATAGTGTTAGTGAATGCATTGTAGCAGAGCTCCATATGCAATCAGAAGCCAATTGTTACTGGACTGTGTACAAGCACATACTGTGCTCAATGGTCTGATGAGGTATTATGGATATGATGCAAAGAGACCTTGTGGATTAGAAACTCACAATTTGTTAAAAAGTGAAAGCATCTTAACATTTACACTGAGCTGGCTGAGTACAGTAGCACTTCAGGTGGTAAACAATTCCAATGAATCCACTGACTTTGTGACGACTTCAGGTACTAATGTAGATTTGAAAAAACCAAACCAAACCAAACCAAACCAAACCAAAAAAAGAAACAGATGATGGAATTTCCCGACTATTTTATTCTGGATACCCTTGACATTGTGTCTTCATTCTTACATTCTACTTTCAATGTACAAAAAAAAAAAAAAAAAGATGAAAACAATCTGATTAGTTTAAATACAAAAAAAATGTTCAGAGGAACAGCCTATTAAAATATAGCTTAAAGATATACATAACACTGACTTTAAACAAGGAGCCAGAGCCAAAGTGATACTCCATTAAATCATGGTTATAGTGTAATTTATCCATCACTATATTATTTTTTATATTCCAGGTTCCACAGTTCCACTGACAAACTTTTGTTGTTGTTGCCAGCATTCCTTCATCATTCACATTAACTAAACATGTTAATGTTGCTATATGACAGGGATCATTTTAGTGGCTTGGAAGTGGAAGGCTTATAGAATGTTATGATACATAAAGCTGTAGTGCTTATTTCAGATATCTTATTTTTGAGCATACTAATCATAATTCAAATGCAAATGCACAATTATTTAAGTTGTTATCATAGGATGCCGAATCCCTAAGCTCGTAGCAACTGAGGGCAATCAGCACCTCCCTGTGTTGAGGTCTAAAAAGTTATGTAGAAATTCACTTTTTGTGTTTTTCACATGCTGTGAAGTTTTCAGATAATCTTTTCAATAAAAAAAATTGCTAGGATTAAAATGTCATTCATACTTTACCGGTATCATTTAATCCTCACAACGGTCCTCTGAAGTGAGGACATATTGCTAGCCTCATTTTAACGATGAGCAAGCTTAAGTCATAGAGAAGTTCCGGAACTTATCACACAACGAGTTAATGACAGAACAGGGAACAGAACAACAACAATAACCCAAAGGGCCCAATCCCCACAGGTTCTGAATGACTGCATCTCCCATTAACATTAGAGGTCCTCAGTGTGTTGCAGGATTGGTCCTCAGCTGCAAGATCTTGACCATAGGTTTTTATAAAGTTATTTAACTTTATTATAAGTACTGATATGTTTTATGATTTGTAATAGAGTGTACATGACTGAATTGCACACTTACTCCTTTAATAAAAATCACGAGCATCACATTCATGGTTTGCCAGTTTGCCTACCAGCTATCTGTTAACAAAAAGTTCCAAGGTAGCACTGCAAGTCTGTGCCCAGCTAAACCTTTTGTTTTTGCAGATGTTTGGGCTTAGAGGCGTGTTATAGAGCTTAGAGCTGTGTTGTGGAGCACAGGCAAGGCTAAGTCCATGTTTGCACTTGCCTGCTGCTATTCTCTGCTCATTGTCTAAACCTGTATGCATTGTTCTCCTCGACAGGTGATAACTACCCTGTGCAGTTCATTCCATCAACAATGGCAGCTGCTGCTGCTTCTGGACTCAGCCCTTTACAGCTCCAGGTATGTGCCAGAACAAAAAAATGTGGGACAGAAGCCAACACTTCGGAGGAAAACTGCTAACCACTAACCAGCTGTATGCTAAATAATAGTCTGAACATTAAATAACTTTTAAGCATAGCCCAGAAGGATTAACACCTTATATACTTACAAGTCTGAAAATATAGCAGCGTGCTATGAAAGAAAGACAACATTATGACTTTGTACTGCGTGTTTTATGTCAATTGAATGAATATTTTTTTAAATATATGACCAGTTGTCAGGAGATATGTTCAGAGATCTTTTCCCACTTTATTTGCCTTTTCTTTCTCCTAATTTTACCACATGAGCTGCAGCTGGAGTATTGTGTATATCGGAAAAAATGCTTTGTTGTTTCTTTTTACTTTTTCTTTTAGTTGTTTTTCTCTTAAACAGTACAGTGACAAGTGTTTCATAAATTGCTAACTCCTGGCTTTTGCATTTATGTAATCTCTACCTTTCCATTCCATACATTAAGCTGCTCAGATGCCAGGGCAGTGAGGATTCTGGGTTTAGCTCCTAGCTAGGTCATTTATTTGTTTTCTCCATAAAATAATTAAATTCTACTGGAAAATGATTTGCACACCAGATTTTTAGCCAGGTTTTCATGGTGTTTAAGTTAACAAGAAAAGCTACAAAGGCTTTCAAAGTTAAAATGTGTGGAAAGCGAGAAGCGTAAGAGGAACAAGAAGAAGTACATTACTATATGCAAGTAAACCTTTGAAAATCAGTTTTACTTATACTGGACTTGCGTTTATTTGAACAGCAAGGATAAAATAGAATAGCACAATAGTGCAAGATCAAAATACAGATAGCTACTTTGCTTATCTTTCTTTGGTTGTACCATTTCTATAATTTTTTTAAAAAAGGGACGGGAGTGCTAGATCCGCAGACCTGCCATTTTCTCACCTATAACTATCAAATCAAAAGTTCCCCCTTAAAAGGCATTCCCTTGCCAATAAAAATCCACAGGTGACATATGTATGGTATTGCCTGCTGCACACCAACAATGCCTGTGAAGAATAGTGAAGTATAACAGCATTGGAGATGGGCAAACATACAACTGCCTTTAAAAACAGGAACCAAAAGAAACCAGGGATTTAAAGACAAGTCAGCTTGGAAGAAGACTAGAACAATATATTATACAATCACCTAGTGTGATAAATAGCCAACATGCATTTGTCAAGAAGAAATTATTCCAAACCAATCTGAGTGGATGGAGAGGAAGTGCTAGACATGATTTATTTTCATTTTAGGAAAACTTTTAACACAGTCTCACGTGATATTTTCATGAAAACCTACGGAAATGAGGTGTATATTAAACCTTTATAAAGTGGATGCACAACTCTCTATACCCATGGTTTAATGGAAAGCTTCAAAGACTAGCGATCAGTGATTCACTGTCAAACTGGGACAATATAACTAGTAGTGTCACATAGGGTCCTAGTGTGGTACTATACAATATTTCCATGAATCACTAGGATAATGGAAATGGAGCTTCTGTATATAAAATTTGCATATCACACCATGCAGAGAGGGATTTCTAGCACTTTGGAGGACAGGATTAGAATTCAGAAGGAGCTTGCTAAACTGGAGAGTTAATCTGAAGTCAACAAGATGACATTTAGTAAAGAATTGGGAGTTACAATCGATCACAAATTCAATACGAGCCAATAATATAATGCAGCTGTGAAAAATAACAACATTCGGGGTTGTATTAACAGACCTGCTGTTGAGTAAGACATAGGGTTTAATTGTCCTGCTCTACTTGCCACTTGTGAGTAGTGTTCCCTCTAATTTTTTTCCACCCCCTCAGCGGTGCACATAACAAAATTCTTGTGGCGGGGGTGGGATCAAGGGGTTCTGAATGTGGAAGGGGACTCAGGTCTGGGGCAGTGGGTTGGGGTGCAAGGGTATGAGGGCTCTGACTGGGGGTTTGGGATCTAGGATGGGGCTGGGTTGAAGTGCAAGGGCTCTAACTGGGGGAGCAGGCTCTGGGGTGGGTATGAGGGTTTGTGGAAGGGCTCAGAGCTGGGGGTTGGGTGATAGGAGGGGGGTACAGGTTCAGGGCTGAGTGTGTGGTCTTTGGGGCAGTGCTTGCGATGTGGGCTTTGGGGTGCAGGAGGCTGCTCAGGACTTGGGGGGCTCAAGGTTGTACTTTGGGGTATAGGAGTGGGGCTCAGGCGTACCTGGGTGGCTCTGTACAGGGGCTGGTGGGGAGGATCTCCCCTCAGCTGCATTGGCTCCTCCCTGCCAAGCCCTGGCAGCTTCAGGGCTTGGAGAAAAGCTGCAGCCCTGAGCCCCTGCACAGGCTTCATAGCTTGTGCATGTGGTTTAATGGAAAGCTACTTGGCCAAGAAACTTAGGTAGAGCAAGGCTTGTGGGGCCTTGACTGGACTATTCTGCCCAGTTTTGGTTGCCTCGCTTTGAAAGAGATGTGGGCAAGTTGGAGAACATCCAGAGGAAAACAACAACAATGATAAAAGGTTTAGAAAACCTGAGCCATGAGGAAAGGTTAAAATAATTGGGTGAGTTTAGTTTTGAGAAAAGAATAATGTGGGAGACACTGATAATAGTTGTCAAATATAATAAGGGTTGTTACAAACAGGACAGTGAGTGAGTATTGTTCATGTCCACTGAAGGAAGGATGAGAAGTTGCCACCTTAATCTTCATGGAGATGAGGGTTAAAATGAGGTAAAACTTTCTATTTGTAGGGCTTGTGAAGTGCTGGAATAGGTTACCAAGAGAGCTTGTGGAATCCCCGGTTTTGGAGTGTTTTAAGAACAGGTTAGATTAGACGAACATCTGTCAGGATTGGTCCAGGTATACATGGTTCTTCCTCAGAACAGAGGGGGTCGACTAGCTTGCCCCTTGCAGGCCTACATTTCTGTGATTTTATGATTCTGTATTTCGTGCAAAGACAGTTTGGGTAAAACAAGTTATTTTTCATTTTATATCCACAAACCAGACCCTGTGCCTAGATATGGCAGGTAGCTCTCTGTTCTGACCAGCATTCAGAGCACTTCATTGCTATATTACTGTGAACTTTTGAACTTTCCAGCCATATCCCACAATAATAGCAGCTACGTCCCTGGAAGCTTACCTAACAAAAGATGGGTTGCCAATTAATTCAAGGAAATTAAAACATTTGTAAAGGCTAGCCCGGACCCTCCTTCCTGATGGTAGACCCTTGTGGCTTATCTCTCTAAAAGGATGTAATGAAGACCAGCCTAGTGTTTTACCTATATCTGTGCTAGCTGTGAGTGCAGTGTGCAAGCTCCGCACAACTCAAGCAACCCAATTCCAGGGACACCACAGAGATTTCTCAGGTAATTAGAATCAATCCCAGGGGCCATTTGTACACTAGCAAAAAAGCTACATTGAAATAAAACTACATTTTGCCCTGTACACAGTTTACACACTACATTTTTACAACCTTAGCTACCTCATTATGGAAAAAAAAACCCTCTTTAAAACTTGGGTGCGGATGTCATTGTGGAGAGTTTTGAATATCATAACTGAGAGATAGGACAGAGTGTATTCAGTGGAGAGTCAGTATTCAGTGGATCGCTGGCCCAATGTGTTCTTGGTAATCTGTGTTGCACCTTTTCAAGGTGTTTCTGTTCACTCTTTCAGCGTCAAGCCTATGTGAGCGAATCCATCCAAATCTGCCTTCAGCTGAGTAGTTTGCAAATACAGTACCAAATACACATGTGGCAGATATGCATAGTGGTATGTGTCCCATTGCTGATGCATGTGTCCAACATATTGCCGTAATTATTGAGAGTGATGATTCATTACTGATGACACTTGCAAATCATTTCCTCCACAGTGTTCCTTTTTATATCCTTTCCTGCAGTCTCTCTTCTTTCTTGCCACCATGATTTTTAACTTGTACAAAGTTTGCACTCACGTAATAGAAATCTCCTGTAGGCTCATATGCATGGCAAGCCTGATTTAAAAGAACGTATTTGCTCATCACGCAGCTTTTCCCAAGCTTTCTCAGCAGTCTTGGCAGCCCTATGGAAATCTTGTATCAGCTTAGTTGACACTCATGCTATGTCTAGACTGACCTTTTTGGGGGGTAAAAGGTATGCAAATTGTGCTCCTCAATTGCTTACCTTTTACCGATTTTTTTTTTTAGAAGAGACTTTTCTAAAATTTGGACCCATGTAGAAAAACCTCCTCCTTTGGAAGAGCCCTTATTCCTCATAAAATGAGGAATACAGGGCTTCCAAAAGAGCATGTCTACTCTTCCGCAAAAAATGTCGGAAGAGCAAATGCGTTCCCTGGACGCGCCGGAGTTTTTCTGGGATACTAGAGGTATCCCGGAAAAACTCCGTAGTCTATTTATAGCCTTGACCCAGAAAACCAAAGACTACATTAAATCTTGTGCAGTGTCTCCCCAAAGAGGAAAAAAGTTACAGCTTGATCTTTATTGTTTAAAAAAATCTGCTTTCATTTTTAGGTATTTCTACAAAGCAGTTTATATGATAAAGAAGGAAATGTTGCAACTCTGTCAACAATTTCTGATAAACTGTTGATAGAAACGAAACATTACAATTATGTTAGCTGAAGTTATTCCTAAACAAAGTGAGCTCCACAAAACCTGTGGTTCCTAACTTTTCTTCCTGATCTAGTTGTGTAATTTGTCCTTCAAAGTTTATCACTTATAACATTAATGAGCCTTGGCAAGTCTTAACTATGGTTGCAGCTGTGTTCTGCAAGCCTGAAGTTTTTATAATCAAGTAAAGACAAAGAGTTTTAAAACTGTAACCAAATACACATTTGTCTATTTCTATTCTCCCTTTTTTATCTTTCTTCCTAATTGCAGACAAAGTAAATGACCTTTCGTTACACCGCTGGGTGCAGATCCAATGCACTGCTGAAGCATTGCACAGTGTGCCTCAGGGGCACAATATTAGTAGAGTGAAGGCCAAAGAATGCTATTTTTAGTTGCACAGTTCAGCAGATGGAGGCATGAATACTCATATATCTGAAGGTTGAGGGGTTTGAACCATTAATTTTGATAATGTATTTAACCCTGGGAACAATCAGAAACTGTAACTCTGAGGTTACAGTGCTTTTGACCTCTAGAGAACAGAGGGCACTCAGTACAGTAAACAATATATTACATTTCTACTTATACCAATTCTCTCACACGTATAAATTTCAGTACCCAATTGACATTTGCTTTCCTCAGCTATTTTAGCGCTGGTCCTTAAAGTAAGTCAAGAAGAATGTGCAGGAAAGAGGCCAATGTAATGCGACAGTCATGTAAATATGGCCTTTAAATAGCTAAGATGTTAAATGTGGCTGTTTATGAAGAAATAGTATTCTCTTGAACTAGAATCTTGGTGACTTATTATTTCAATGAAAAAGTTGTTTTAGTGGATTGCCTCTCTTTATGGAGTTTCCCCTATATGTTGTAACCTTGAAGCAATTTTTTATTGAGGCTAATGTGGTCAGATAGTCTTAGCACTGACTGAAGGTGATTTGGTCCCACTCTGTTACCACATCATGTAAAGTGATATACCTGCCTCATGTCGTGTTATTAAATGATGCATGCTCCTCTTCAGCAAATATAGCAGTTAAATATCACACAGTGTAAGTATTTCTAATTAAAATATCTCCATGTGTCAGCATATTGGTAATGTATTATTTTAATCCATTTATTTTGTTTATGAAACAGTGACATATGTTTAGATTGTGAAATATATGAGCCTTAAAAATCACTTTATTGAAGAAAATTAATTCCTACAATGCTGTCTCGGTAATGTGTTCACTCACCCAGTCAGTCACTGGCAGGCCTGCCACTCTTAATGTTGGTTAGACACACTTTAACAGTTTTATCTGACATAACATTCTCGGATGTAGGCAATAATGATTTTTTCAAATGCAAAAGTCATTGGATTTTCCTTTCTTTTTTAACCCAATGAAGAATGGGAATTGGGGCATACACGAAAGAGAGTCAGTGAGACCAATCAAAATTAAAACCAGCTAGTTACCTTTTCAAAGGTAGACACTGTAATTTGTTTGTCAGCAGGTAAGTGTTTGGGTCAACACACTGAGTGAGTGACTGTCAGCAGGAATTCCTACAAGACAAGTCATTTCACTCAATGTATTACTGGCAGATTGCTCACCTCTTCGAATCACTAGAGAAAAAAAAACTTAATATTGTTACAGGCAGAATTTCTGTCTTCATTAGCCTCGTAGAATGATTTTTATCTAGCACTCAAAGACTACTGAGCCCTGGGTGGGCATATTTTAAAAGAATGCTTCTTATTATGATACTATGAATAGTGGCCTAAATTAAGGAAACGGTATGTGCAAATTTGTGTAGGTGGAAATAGTAATTTAAATATTTGTGTTTTGTTTTATGTCATAGAAATTATGAGGTGAAAGAAGCTCAGAAAGAACAAAAAATAAAGGTTTTAATGCAGCTTTGAGAGAACAAGCAAACAATGGAGTAATAAAATCTTGTCAGGCTTGCAACAATTAGGAGAATTTAATTAAAACTAAAGGAATATTTATACATGTTCTCTTCTTCCTTCTCAACAAGTGTATGTGTATAGTGTCAATGGTGATAAAAGGATATAAATGAAAATGTGTCAGTGAGTTGCTATTTCACTTTCTTTTTTCGCAGTTTGGGGTTCTTTTGGGTTGGATACTTAATCCTTTGTCCCTACTTGCTATGTTGTGTCTTTTTTTTCTGAGCTCCTGCTTCAATTTCTATCTTGGATGAGTCTGAATTCCTTTGCACCATCATAGTGAAGGTTTATCTCTTTTATGAAGGGAGGGAAGACTGAGGCACAGTCGTAAGAGACTAAGTGACACATTTAAATTCACTCATCATCAGAAAGCATATGATGATATAGAAAAGCTTATTCATTAGAATTTGGATGTCAGACTGCTTAACACAGCTTTTATTATAATATAAATAAGTGGAATAAAATTCAAACCCATGTGAACACAGAAGGTTGAAGGTATGAATGTGAACAGAAAGTTTATGTGCCTAACAACTGGCTTCCTCGGAGTACTTTTTAAAGCTATTTTTCTGTGGCTGTAGAATGTATCCAATAGAAAGCTAGTCAGAGGAAGCAAATAAGCTACTGCTACACTTACCAATAGTACCCCATCAACCAGTGCTATGGTATTTCATTATAGGGCTGACACATTAAAAAAACCAAACAAACCTTTATTTAATTGTGATATGTCTTTGGGGAGCATCCTAGCTATGAAGCCCACTTACAGTTGGCATTGTACCCCTCCAAGCTTTTTAGAAATGTATATGGTATATGCCTATTGGGAACAGGTTGTGAGGTGTGTGTATTTCTCTAAGTTCATTACATTTCTGACAGCCCTGTAGCAGACGTTTTAAATTGCAACAATAGGTTATAACCAAAAAAGGATTTTCAGTATGAGGCTGTTCACATATCTGAATGTTTATCATTTTGAAGGTATTTCTACATCTGTGAGAGCAGTGCAACAAAAGCACTTCTGTATGGAGATGGTAAATCCAGAAGGCACTGTGCGTACGTAGGCATTCCACTGCCATATCTCCATCCCCTTGCTGCTAATTGTTAGAATAGCAGTAATATGAATAACTCAATTTCACTCTGAAGTAAAAGTTGTAAGCATGAAGAAGAGGAAGTATTGTTAATGGAAAAAAGATGGAACAATGTTTTTAAAGGTTCATAGACTATCATCTGTTTTCTTTGGGAGGTCTTTGAATAAAGAAAGGAAGGATTCCTTACAAATGCCCACTTAAGACAAAAACGAAAAGGCAATTCATAGCTAAAAGAAAATATTCTAGAAATCAGTTACCATGATCACTGGGGTAAGTAAGATGAGATGTGTATATTTTTGTTTCTCCCACGCTGACTGTCTAAGACATGTTGTAGTTGGTTGGCAAAAATAATCATGGCTGAGGACTTGATAACAATATTAACTGGACTAACTCTTGAGCTCACAAGAAGGATTGGAATCATTTGTCTGCTTACAGATTCAGCATGAAGGCTATATCAGCATATCCTATTGGAATCACAGAAGATATGCATATCATTCAAAACAAATATAGCAGTGGCTGGGGAAGGCCAAAGCCATGGCATCTCAGCCCCAGCTCTCCACATGACCGCTGGAGAGGGCCGAGCTGATAGTGGGTGGGGGTTGGCTTCAGGAACAAAGGGGTGGGGCTGGGCTTTACCGTGCCCATCCCTCCACCCTGTGCGTGCTGTGACATGATGACATCACTCCGTTGTTGCACAGGAATTTAGAGAGAGAGAGAGAGAGAGATAAGTAAGAACCTTAACCTGAATTGATAGAGCTGCAGAATTTCCCAGAAGCAATAAAGGAGGAGAGTTGCTGAGAGAGAGAGAGCGAAAGTAGAAAATAAAATCAAAATAACTGTTCACACTTAAACTGGGGGAAAAACTTAAAAGTGAGATGTCCTGAGATCCCAACCTCAGATCTATTTTGCTTAATATATTTAGATTTTTTTTACAATTTTTATTAGTGATTGGAAAATATTCAGGTAACGGACAATTATTCAGATTAGCAAAGACCAGAGAAGCCTTGAACAACCTCAGAGGGATCTTACAAAGCTAAGGTGAATCTGTAATATGATGGTTAACAAAATTCAATGTTGAAAAATGCCAAGTAGTGGTCACTGAAAGGAAAATAATTGTGAACAAGTTGCTGAGTTCTAAATTAACTGTAATCACACAGGAAAAAGTCAGGCTACCTAAGGAAAACCTCTACTCCCTGTGCTGCCATGGTCAACAAAAAACAAAACAAAATCAAATAAGATGTTAAAAGGATAAATAGGATAAAATAATACTGCAAGTATCATAATACCATTATGTGAGTCAATGGTACATTTTCAAACAGGCCTCGCCAGGTCTGCCTTTGTATAAATTCTTCATTTGCTTGGATGCCTGCTGATAGTGGGGGGAGGCAAAGAGGCCTGACAAATCAAAGGGCCCCAAGCCCCAAGCCTCTCAGCCACCACTGCTGCTACTGCTACCAGGCGATGGACTGCATAGCACCAGGCAGCACGCTCCTCACTCTGGCCAGGAGCTGAGGGAGATTGTGGGGGGAAGTGGTCTAGACAGCACTGAGGGCCAGCTGCTCTGACCCTGCCCCTTCTGACTGAGGTCCCAACCCTTCCAGGAGCATGGAGTTGGCCCCCTCCCCATCTTGCCCAGGGGCCTGGTGAGTCTGTCGGCTCTCCTGTTTGCATATGTAAGATACATTTTCCTAAACATTCATAACTAGGTTTAAAATTATTTGATTTTGATGTGCAACTGTGGAGTTTACACACACAATTACAGGGGTATTTAGAGGTCTGTTTTGCTCTTAATGTTTGTGCGCTCTTGTTTAAAACAAATAATTTGTTTGAAAGTCCATATAAGTTCCAGATTTACAGTAGGAGATTTCTATGAGATATCTGCAAATGGCTTGAAATGTAATTATTTTAAAAGTTTAAAATATCTTTTAATAAGGGTGGGTTTATGGTTCACAAAGAAGGCATTTCACTATTTTTTGCATGTAAATCTATGTTGAAAAACGTAACAGGTAAAACAGCATGCTGAAAGGGGACAAACCATATTTAATGATATGTTAATTGAATGGGATGCTAGAGATACACCTGAATGACTTTTTCCCCAGATGTGCCCCAGCTGAGTGATAAAGCTTCTCCTGATCAGTAGAGCCAGTATGTATTTATTATATCCCCATTTGTCATCTTCTAGTTTTGCTAGTGAAAATAATGCCATGGCTGCGAACTACAGTGTGATCTCTCTGTGGCTCTTCAATAGTGGATACGTTATATAGCTTAAACCTGCAATTTTCACTTTAAAAACATACCTTTCAGTTGTGACTCTGTGAGCCCTGGTCTGCACTAGGCAGTTATTTCAAAATAACCTCCCCTTATTTCGAAATAATGAGCAGAGCGTCCACACCACCAAGCACTCTTCCTCTGACTTCCCTTACTCCTCACACAATGAGGGTTACAAGAGTCAGAGTAAGTCCTCCAGCTTGACAAGTATTTTGACAGTATTTTGAAATAACTGCCTGCTGTGTCAATGTGGACTAAGTTATTTTGTATAGAGCTAGTTATTTCCAAATAGTAGACGTACTCTCAGTGTGCTTTGTTTTCTTCTTTATTTTGGTGCCTGCTTGGCAGATCTAGAAACATCTATAAAACAGACAACTGTTGCACAGCTTAAGGCAGGTGTCTTACTCTTGACTTATCGCTCCACCTTTTCAGTTAGGAAACTCAGTTCTCAGGTCTCTTCTAATTCATTTCACATAGGCTACTGTATAGCCATTGGCTTTTAGTCTCTATTTACATGAGCTAGATTTGAACTAGTGACCATGCTTTACTACCAATCCCCTGAAACATCCAGTCCTATATCAGAGGGGTAGCCGTGTTAGCCTGATCCTGGCCTGCATATTTATTCCTGCCTCTGGAAATTTCCACTACATGCATCTGACGAAGTGGGTCTTTGCCCACGAAAGCTTATGCTCCTACACTTCAGTTAGTCTATAAGGTGCCACAGGACATCCAGTCCTATATTCATTTTACATTACAGGCAGAAGTATGAAATCTATTGAATTAGGAAACACAAAGATTCGTGGATTTCTGGAACTGTTTTCTTCCACCTATTTAATAACTATCATCCATTTGACAGCTCACTGCACATCCGTGTTATCTTTCCTTAGATACAGAACTACTACATATCACAAATTTCACCTCACAACTTGCAACTGCTATGGCTATATTTTCTCTTGGTATTTTAATTCTTTTCTTTTATGTGTCTGTTACCCCTCCGACTTTGGAGTTGTCTGAAATTTTGCTCCTGTTGAATTGACATAAAAACAAGCAAAAAAATCTACCAAAGTCATCCATGGAAGATGTAGACATTAGTTTTCAACTTTTTAGATTAATGTGATTAGCAAAACAAGTCTCTGGAAATCCTAAAAGTCTTAGAATATGTTACAGGTTACAGCCAGGATACTGTCTTATTACTGGGACAGAAGCTGCTTTGTAGGCTAGTAGGTTCTATGGTACAAGAACTGTTGCTTTATTTAGATATCACTATACCCCTTGTACAATGATTGTGTGCAATTGTGTCATTGATTTTGCAGAATTTGGAGGTTGACTACTGCAGCCCAAATGTTGTGATATGATTTGCTCTTTGATAGAGTCATTGAAATCAGAAATAAGTCATCTTCATCTCTATGCAACATAAATGATAGTTGAAGAGAGCTGTGACATGAATGAATCAGTACTGTAATTACAGCATTATTTGGAGGAATACAAATCTTTGTGCGTGGGAAAGACTTTGTTGCCATTTTGTGAAACTCACTGAGTTGCACGATGGAAAGGCTCTGATAGATCACCTACATGTTTATTCCCTTTTGTCATGTCCTATGATAATTTTCATATTTTAAAGATTCTTTTTTAAAATGATGTTTGGTTTTTTAGCACTCTTAAGCCTGTATCTGCAAGGAATCAGATATCTAATAGAAGTATGTGTTAAACTTAGCTTTAATGTGTTGTGGATACAGAGCAGTTGCCATAATCTTCACAAACAATGTATATGCTGTGTGTGTACCTTTTGCTTGCTCCCTTCTCTTTCTCCCCTTCCCACCTCTTTACACCATAAAAGAAGGGAAAATTAACAAGGCAAGTTAACTAAGAAATTATGACACACTGAAATTTGTTCACTGTGAGAAAAAAGCGGTACCCACTGTGGAATTTACAGTATGCAAAAGGCTTGCTCACCATGTCATGTTCTCTCCCTCTATAATTTGGCTAGGAATTTTTCCAGGTTTTTACAATTGGTGTAGTGAGTGGTCAGACTCAGGTTTTTGGGTACCAAGCATTTTACCTTATCTGCAGGCATTTTAGTGAAACCTCACATGGAGCTGGGCAATTTCAATATTTCTGTTCCACTCTATTTCTTTTCCCTAGTTCATACTGCAGTCTTGGTGTATTCAGCAGGTTGCATGGCAGCAGATGAAACAGATGTTTAGACCATACTGGAAAGGAGCGGCATGCTGCATTAGGACCTGGATATTCCTCTTGACATCTGGATGTTGCTGGGTCACAAAGCCAGCCTTAGGCCAGGAGGCTGTAGGAGCCTTGTGGCAGTGAGCATAGGGTCTTAGCTCTCTTTAAGCGATTAGTGCACTGAAGCAGCAATAATGCTGAATTATCGCTTGGTTGCTTTCTTCCAAGGAATCTTGGGACAAAAGGAGAGTCAAGGAGGAGTATTTACAGTAGAGTCATGTTCATAGTGAAAAGACTAATTACCATGTGATAAAAAAGCTTCCTTTCAAATAATGCAGTATTGAAATAGCTATACATACTTGAGTAAACTTTGTACAAAGCCATAAACAAATAGCTTCCAGGAAAACCGGCTTTCTTCATTTAAAATCATGAGGACAAAAAAGACAATTTCAGCTACTTTTGGCATAGTCAAATTGTGTGAAACAGACAACAAGATATCGGGGGGTAGCCCTGTTAGTCTGAATCTGCATAAACAACGAGAAATCCTGTGGCATCTGATGAAGTGGGTCTTTGCCCACGAAAGCTTATGCTCCAATAAATCTGTTAGTCTATAAGGTGCCACAGAACTTCTCGATGTTTATGCATACAGCAAGTCATGACTGATGACATCGTGTTCATGCCTACTAGAGACAAAAATGTCAACTTCTAATAATGGCAGGGAAGAGTATTAGCTATGGAAGCTGTCTGACACGCATTGATTCCTTAGAGTTTCACTGTATCAGGTTGAAAATGTGTGCCTCATGTGCTCCTAGACCCTAAACTGTCAACTGTAGCACTTTTCTTTATGATGTTTAATCATTAAGCATGGAAAGAAGTGTTTAATATTTGGTGATTACTAGTTTCCAAAGAAAATACATTTGCCTGGTCTTTTCTTCTCCTGATATTACTTTCATTGTTAAGACTATTTACAGTGAAGCCCACAGAGTCCAACTTTTTGTAGCACATCAGGTAATATATTGAAGAACAATTTGTTGCTCTCATTTAACCTCTACTATTGTAAGGGGGTCATATTTAATTAACACCGGTGAAAGGCCTGACCTGAGGGGCAAAGAAAAGTGGTCGAGCTGCATTTTCAGAGCTAGGCTGTAATCTGTTGGGAGAGGGAAAAAATAAATTAGAAAGTACCATTTACTGAAATTCTTTCTAACTAAGCTGTATTTCAATGGGCCATTTAATGCTCAGATGGACAAAGGTATTACTTTAGTCATTGAATTGTAGCAAACCCTTTCTCAGAGGCCCAGTTTAAAAACTCTACAGGAAAAGTAGCTTAGCATCATATTCTCGGCAGAGCAACATTCAGTCTGTTTGAAAAAAAATATGAGTGAAATGAGGTGAGACACAGCCGCAAGTCAGTGAGGGCTTTTTTTTTTTTTTTTGGCATCACCCTCCCGTCAGCGGCTTCACAAGGGAATTGCTCCTCAGAGTCTAGGAGCTCCATATTCAGAGCAAAAAGGCTTTTTTCCTGGCTGTTACTTTGTTCTGCGGTCAGCTTTTGGCCTGCCCTTTGTTCTTCCCTGACATGGCAGAAATATAGTTTTTTCTCTGGAGACCTTGGGGGCAGTGCCTACATATTACAAGGTTAGATCTTTGACTCAGTCACATCAGAAGAAAAGGGAAATCTGATTTAAATATCACAGACTGGGGTGCTTGTGACATGAATAGTTATTCTCTTTCAGTAGAATCAACATTATTTATACTCTCGAGTGGAAGGAGAGAACTAATTGTGCCGTTTGAACTTCAGCAGTTTTAAATTTTAAGTATACATTTAAATTCGTAGTTACAACTTTGCATTGCAATTCTGAGACTGTCGTTAAATATATCGTATAGTCTTATAAGGTGATAGGGTGACATACCCTGGAAATTTATTGAGGTGCAGTAAAGCTAATAAACCAACTGCTTTACTTCCCTAAGAGGGGACAAATACAGTATTAAGGAGGCAACTGCCAGGTGCCTAATTGTTTTCATCGTCTTAGCCACTGGCAGCTATTGATAGTTTATATGAGCGCTAAGTACTCTTTCTTGGCTGTGCTCTCAGTTTTACCGTAAACTGGTTGTGAACAGGCAATTTCTGAAAGATTGTATTTAATTGTCATAATTTAATCAGTCTAAAGTTATATGATAGTTAAAGAGTGTAAGTTCCAGAAATGATACTCAGGCGAGAGCTCTCTGTACTTGTGAAGTTCTGCACAGTAAGCTGTGGGCAATTTCTGCAGCTTTCCTTCAAAGCAGAAAGAGGTCAAAAGAATGAGATGTACAGTATGTAACCCAACAAAATGGAAATGATCTTAAGAGCACCTTAGTGCACATATGCCTGGAGGCAAATTCAGCTCTCAGTTACACTGCTGCAATTACATTTGATTTCAGTGGAGTTACTCCAAATCTACACCAGAATCATCAGAGTCGTCTTTGGGCTTTGGTGCCTATGCTCTGCCATGCCGTGGTGATGAACACAGAGACAGACAGTCAGAAGTTAATTGGCCTTTAAACAAATGTATATTATTGCAGAAAGCCTACCAGTGTCTCACTCTATATTATATTCCATCACAGCAGCTGTAGCTTTTGGACAGAAGTGTATTTGCAGTAACTGCCTTAATTTAAATACAACCAATCTTAATAGCATTTAAAGAAAAATCAGTCAAATGCTAATTTGATCTTTAGTTTACATTTCCCATTACACTAAACTTTAAAATTGATGTGCTGTAGCTGGCTTTATTAATTAAGGCTCTTTCAGTAGAAATACATGCTGTGACAAATAAAACCATACATATATATTGCAATGATACAAAATATATGAATCACAGTATTCAGGAATAAATCAGACAAAGAATTATACCATTTCTTCAGATTGCCTGGCGATGTGATAATCTAGTTCACTAATATTTGCATCAGGCCTCATTATATTACTGTTCTCTGAACGAGCAGCAGTAGTCTGTTTCTCCCAAAAGCTGAGGCAAGAAATAAAAAACCCCAAAAAGAATAGATATGGTGCAGATAATTGTTAATGTTTTGCAATTATTCCCCTTTCCAGAATAATAAAATTTTCCCCAGCAGAGGTCAGGATCTTTGTCTCTGACTTATTTAACAGATCTTCTTAAACATCTGTCCAGCAGACTTCGGACTTTATTAGCAGACAAAAGACCCGGCAGAGTTTGAGCCTGCTGGGTCCTTCTTCATCTTCACAGCTGTAGATTAACTTAGACTTTCCAGAAGAGGACAACCATATGGGATAATTGGTGTCACCGGGTTGCTAAAAAAAAATGAAGAAACAAATGTCGTCCAAACACAATTCAGCATCTTTACAGTCACAATTACCAGCCTGTTTAAGAAATAAGAAAGGCAGCATTACACTAAAAAAGGAAAGTCTATTCATATCTGTGTGGGAACCTAATCAGGCTCTTGTTTCCAATGACGATGGCTCCACAGTTGCACCAGGTCTGCGACAAGAATGCTCCTTTTGTGTGCTGATAATGTGGAAGTGATAAAATTTCCTATAAGAGACTTATGTGTTTACATCATCAGATGTGTTATTTGACAAAATGCTTTGTTCTCTGCATATTTTCCATGCAGAGTTCCATGCTGGGTTGTTTTGCTGGAAAGCTTTGATTAGCTAGAATTAGTTTCTGAAGTAAAATAGACACTTTTGTTTTATGAGTCCTCTTGCTGAGCTGTAAATTATAGTAAAATATATAAGGAGTGACAGAAAGAAGTGCTGATTTGAACCTTTGACCTATGATAGGCATAAAAACATAAGATAACTCCTTCAAAGGACTACAAAGAGACATAAATATTCCATGGTCCACTTAAAGTCAGGTCCTTTTAACAAAGTAAAGCTGTTATTTTACATTAGGGGACATTGACACTGGGACTACGTCTAGACTACAAGCCTCTTTCGAAAAAGAGCATCTAGACTACAACCAGTACTTTCGAAAAAGCAAGCTGCTTTTTCAAAAGAGAGTACCCAAACAGTCTGGATGCTCTCTTTCGAAAAAGCACAGTTTGCATTACATACGGCCTTTTTTTTGAAAGAGTACTTTTGAAAAAAGGAGTTATTCCTTGTAAAATGAGGTTTTCCACAGTCGAAAAAACTGCCGCATTCTTTCGATTTACTTTCAACAGAACACAGCAGCAGCCTAGACGCAGGTGCAGTTTTTCGAAAAAAAAAGGCCACTTTTTTTAAAAAAAAACAAAAAACCCTGTAGCCTAGATACATCCTGGATTTTTAGAACAATGGAAATGACAATATCTAAAATTCTTACACTTTTTCAATATTGGTTGACCATTGTCCACAGGGATGTGAAATCTATGAGGGTATTTTTGTTCAGAGGGCATTTAATCTGTTTTAAAAAAAAGGTGATGGAATAATTGTGAAGTTGAGGATACACATTGCAATACAGCTTGATGGAAATAGTAAATCAGATTTATATGTTCTCCTAAGAAGCTATGCATTGAGTAACTTTGAGAAACATAGAAGAGAGTTCCTGTGTTATATGTTGAGTAGCAGTCACAAAGATTAAAATGCACCCAACCCTATTGGTAGCTATAGAAAAGAAAAAAGTGCATACATATGAATAGCTATTATTCATTAATCTCAGTAGATAACAATTTTTCCAAGTGAGAATTTCATAAACTGTTGTGGTGAGAGAGACTAGAAACACAGGGAAACAAAATCTTAAGACTCCATCCATGAACATGAAATGTACCATTTGTATTCCCACACAGGCAGTTAGTTTGTTTGCAAATGGTAGGCGGTAATACATTTGCAATCACATTAGCCAGCAAACACATTAATAATCAGTGCAACAGCCTTTGTTATGATGACATTAGTCACAATAACTCACTGGCTGTCGGCTTGTGTTTCACCTAAAGGGTCTTTATTTCAAAGGTGTTGGTGCAGGATTTTGAAAAGCGGAGTAGCAGTGAGTAATACACCTATGCCTTGCAACCTCTTTGTGCAGTGCTAGGTCTGCAAAATCAGGATGGTCCAATCTCTCATTCCCTACTGTAGATATTAAAAAGCACAGATAGGATTAACTCCCCACAAAAACAGCAAATCAAACAAAATCAAGGTAATATTTTAAAGTGTATGGCTCTAATATATGAAACTGAAATGCTGTAGATAAATTAAACATTTGAAGTTCGTGCTTACCTATTGTTTGAAATTTTACCATTTACAAACTTTTTCCTAATTGCAACCCTATCTTTCTATATGTGTACTGCAATCAGTGCCACTTCAGCAATATGCCTAATTAAAGTCAAACACTTGTTGGCTACTTTATATAATAAGCATATGAGTTAAATTAAAATCCTATACTTGTTGGTACTTTATATTCTAAAATTGTATTTCAGTGAAGCCACAGCCAAGTTTTTAGATTTCATTGGGATTTTCTTAGCTAAACAGTATAAATAATATGTTAATGAATTGAAATATTAATTTGCATCCCTTGTGTGTTTTCTAAGGGTACGTCTATACAGCATGGCTGTTTCGAAGGACACCACAGGTATCCAGAAATGGGTACCCCCCCATCTATACCAGCCATCTGTTATTTGAAATATTTTTAGAAATAACGGGCATGCTATTTCACCATCTTGGTAAACCTCATTGCACAAGGGATAAGGGATGGCGTGAAATAGCACGTTATTTTGAAATTTGGCGCTGTGTAGACATGCCAAATTTCAAAATAAGCTATTTGGAAATAGTTTTGAAATAAGATATGCAATTTGCATAGCGCAAATTGCATATCTTATTTGGAGTTTAGGGTGTTGTGTAGATGGACCCTAAGAGTACAAATAGTGTGGACTAAATTCTGCTCTCATGCACACCTGAACAACTGAATGTAACTCATAAGTTTGTTATATAAACAAACACATTTATAGTATGTACAATTCAAATAAGTAACATCTGTGCAAATGGACTATAAAATGAAATAAAACACGTACTTTTAAAATGAAACATTTTTGTCTTTTTGGGAGATCTTTTCACAAAAAATACTGTACCTTTTACAACGTTAAGATTTTATAATCAATCAAACAACAGTTTTTAAACAATTGTACTTGCGCCTTTACTCCTCGTCTTCACAGGCCCAGATGCAGAGCTGAGGGAGATATTTTGCTAGCAATAGCATCTGATCCCTTGCCAGACTCTAGAGGCAGTAATATGGTAGCTTCTGGGGCCTGTTTTCATTACCTGCCAGATCAATGGCCAGCAATCAATTCAGCAGGGGTCGATTGAGAATCTCCAGTATAGATGTGATAAATCAGCTGCTGAGCACTCTCCCATTGGCTCCACCAGAATGAGACATGTAGATGGAGTCAATGGGAGAGCATCAGCTGTCAATGTTCCACAGTGAAGAAACCTTTGTATGTAGATCTAAATACACTGACTTTCAGCTGTGTTCGTCGCGTAGCTGAAGTTGCGTAACTTAGATCGGTGGTCCGTGGTAGTGTTGACTAGGCCTTGCAGTCACCTCTAGGTTTATCACATGTTCATGCGCTAAGGAGTTTCTTGGGCTGACTTGTATGTCTGGATGCCATTTTCCTTTAGCTCACCTTTGAGCCTAAGAACTCTGTATTTTAGTTTAGTTGAGGGAGAAAGGCTATACCAATCTTTCAAGACAAAGGCAGCTTGCTAAAAAAATCCAACCAAGTAAAATAACCTTGTGATATTCTTTGTTGACATAGCTAACCTCATTCCCATTTCTCATTCATTATAGTACAGTATTACAGTAGAGCTGAGAGGTCCCACCTGAGGTTAGGGTTCCATTGTGCAAGGCAGTGTACATACCCAGAAACAAAAAACAGGACTATGTAGCACTTTAAAGACTAACAAGATGGTTTATTAGGTGATGAGCTTTTGTGGGCCAGATCCACTTCCTCAGATCAAATAGTGGAAGAAAATTGTCACAACCATATATACCAAAGGATACAATTGAAAAAATGAACACATATCCTTTGGTATATATGGTTGTGACAATTTTCTTCCACTATTTGATCTGAGGAAGTGGGTCTGGCCCACGAAAGCTCATCACCTAATAAACCATCTTGTTAGTCTTTAAAGTGCTACATAGTCCTGTTTTTTGTTTCAGCTACACCAGACTAACATGGCTACATTTCTATCACTATACATACCCACAGTCAGAGATATTCCTGACCCAAAGACCCTAGCAGTCTATGTAGAAATGGCCGACAAAGAAAGGCAAAAGGAAGGATTATTATCTCTACTTTACAGAGTATCCCTATTTGACTGAGGCACAGAGGGATAATGGGTAACCTTTTTCAAAGTTTTGGGTCTTAGAGTCCTAGGAGCCCAAGACACTTTTGAAAATAGACTTAGACTCCTAAGCAAGGTTCCCCTAAGCTGCACAGCCCCACAGCTGCCTAATAAGCCATGTGCAAGGGTTTAGGGCTCCCACAAGAAGGAGAGGGATCTTTCCCTGTCCACAGCAATACTGTGCTAGCCCTGCTGGTACTGGAGGAACATGATTTTCCCCTCACCAGGGAGGCTCCCTGCTGAGGCTGGAGGAAGCTGCTGTGGCTGGGGGACAGGCACACTCCTTCAGCCCTAGCAGCAGGGCTGAGTTAAGAAAAGGACTTTAGGGGTTGTGGCTTAGGGCTACAGCCCATAAGGCCCTGTGTTCTGGCCCATCCCCTCCTGCACGCTGCTATTCCTTCCCCCTTAGCTGAAATTCACGCTAAGCATTATTTTCCATCCATGTGCGGCACAATTTTTATTTGCACTGAGGCACGTGTGGCTGTGCAGCTGCATTAGAAACCAAACCTAACTGTGGGCTAATCTTCTGGGCAGCATTTGAATCTCTCCTGAGTAGCTGCATGAGGAAACATGGACCCCAGCTGGAGCCATGTCTCCATGAGCACTGGGAAGCTCTCTTCCCACCTCTCCCATGGGCCAAGTATCACGGTGGGTGGTACCTGCAGGTGAGCATGAGGCAGCATGGAGCCACTTGTTCTCCACCACCACAATCTCCTGCCCCAGCCTCGAGCCCACTTCACCACCCTTTCTCTCTTCTAGACCCCACCTCCCAACCCTGAACTTCCTTCTGCACCTTCACTCCAGACTATGTACCCACTACCCCAACCTCTTGCCCGGAACACACTCTTGCACTCCAAACCTCTTGGCACCAGCCTGGTGCCTCCTCCTGCATCTCAAGCAGCTCCTCCCCAGCACCTTCCCAGAGCCCATATCCCCAGCAAGAGCCCTCATTTGCCCAGCCCTGAGCCCATTCCCACATTCCCAACCCCTTGGCCTCACCCCCACCACAGATTGTCCACATGCGAAATCACTTTTGTTCTGTAGACCAATATAGAAGTGATGTGTCGCACATCCCCTCCATACTGGTGCCCATAACAAAATTTATTCTGTACCTGGACATAAAAATTAGAGGAAACACTGCTTCTAAATCATTCAGATACTTTTGAAAAGTGAATTGCCCAAGATCACATAGGAAGTCGGTGTGTGAACTAGGTAACGGAACCCGTTTTTTTCTGACTCCAAATCTAATGATTTAAGCTTGAGATCAGTTTTTCTTCCCATAGAAAGATTACTCTGTGGAGCGGTGGTTCTATCTTTCATTATACAGCTCCTAGCACATTTTGGATATCACTGCAGTAATAAATAATAATAGAAGAATGAATCCACTCAATTTCTTTCTTTCTTTATTGCTTAACTGTGCGCTAACATTATACTGAAGAAGCTGCTGGTTTTACATACGCTTTGTAAGCACTGTCTTTGTGATTAGCGAGTTATGTTGTTCTGTTTTGAATGTATGTTATACATCCTGGAGGAAATTTCTGGAGTTATAGCTCTGCAACATTACCAGCTTAATGCACTAGATAAGAAAAAACAACTGTATCAAGTACCATAATGCATTTGCAGTTACCCTTTTAGAATTTTTTCTGTCTGAAGCTGAATTACTCAATGTCTCAAAGGCTGAACTTGCATCTCTATAAATAAGAAGTTATAGCATTGCATAGTTTATTTAGAACTCTGACAAACAAGGTTCAGCAGTTGAGTCTCGGTAGTTTTATTGTTTTTAACTGTACCAAACATTCCTTGTGGATATGAAATAGGATTTATGTTTTTATTAAGAGAAGACATTGAAGTTAAGCAGAAAGTTTGGAATTTCTTAATTTCTTTTCAGACTCCCAAATCCTTCCCGCACCTTAGGACACATTGCACTGTCCAAATACATAGGAAGGATTGGATATTTTAATGGATTTTGTGAATCTTCTTCTACATAAGAATAGAAACTTTAAAATTTTTGGAAACACTTCTTTCTTTCCCATGCATCCAGCTAATTCTACTGGCTCTGAGGCTATGTCTAGACTGCAAGCTTCTTTCGGAAGAAGCTTTTCCAGAAGAGATCTTCTAGAAAAAACTTCTTCCAATAGAGAGCGCCCACACAGCAAAAGCGCATTGAAAAAGTGATTTGCTTTTTTGAAAGATAGAGTCCACGCTGAATGGATGCTATCTCTCATTTAAGCTGTGATTACTATGGACATAATGGCCACCAGGGCACCAGTGCTTTTTCCTCTTTCCTCTTCTTCCTTTGAAAGAACTCTCTCTTCCCATCCACACATGCCTTTTTGCAATAGAGCTCTTTCAGAAAAAGGCTTCTTCCTCATAGAAGAGGATTACCAATGCTAGAAACCCCCCTCCGTTCTTTCAATTTTCTTTTGAAAGAACACGATTGAAGTGTGGCTGTAACTCAAGTTTTTTCAAAAAAAATGGCTGTTTTTCTGAAAAAACGCTGTAGTGTAGACATACCCTGAGTATTTCTCAAATCTAATTTTTCCTCTTCTAATGTTTACAGCTCTTGTTTGTGTTTTTGAGGCTCTCTCACCTTAGCTACTGTGACCGCCATCTCTCTGGCCTGTCTGCAACTCATCTTGTGTCACTTCAGTCTCTTCAAAATTTGGTCACAAAAATCATTTTCCTCGCCTAGCACTTGGACCATGGCACCACAACTGTGTCCTGTTTCCTCTTCAGCAGCAACATTAAATTTAAAGCTTTTAGTTCTAACCAAAGTTCTATACAAATCTGCTCCTACTTGCATGTCTAGTCTTACTCCCTCTTACTTTCCCTCTCAAGCCCATAGTTTGGCTCCCTACGACTACAACTGCACTTTCCATCTCTTCCCAGGCTCTCATTTGCACCTATTTCCATGCTGTTCTGTTATGCTTGAGGCAACATCTTACCACAAATGCAGCAATTGAGTACCTTCTCTTCATTCAAATACCTTCTTGAAACATACTTCATCCAGGATGCCTTTCAGTGATATCACACTTAAGACTACATAAGTAAAAATCCTATTCTGCCTGACTCACACACACGGGCTACGTCTACACTGGCACCCTTTTCCGGAAATGCTTAAAACGGAACAGTTTTCTGTTATAAGTATTTCCGGAAAAAGCGCGTCTGCATTGGCAGGCTGCTTTTCCGGAAAAGCACTTTTTCCGGAAAAGCATCCGTGCCAATGTAGATGCGCTTTTCCGGAAAAAAGCTCCGATCGTTATTTTCGTGATCGGGGCTTTTTTGCGGAAAAGACTACTGTGCTGTCTACACTGGCCCTTTTCCGGAACAGTTTTTCCGGAAAAGGACTTTTGCCCGAACGGGAGCAGCATAGTTTTTCCAGAAAAACACTGACAATTTTACAGTAGATCGTCATTGCATTTCCGGAAGAGCAAGCGGCCAGTGTAGACAGCTCGCAGCTTATTCTGGAAAAGCATCTGCTTTTCCGGAATAAGTGGCCCAGTGTAGACACAGCCACACTCTCAACACATAAGTGAAACAACAAAGAAACTGGGAATGAGTGATAGGGGATGTCTCACTTGATGATTGCCTGTTCTGTTCATTCCCTTTGAGACATCTGGCATTGGCCACTGTCAGAAGACAAGCTATTGGCCTCGATGGGCTAACCCAGTATAATGACAATACCACTGCTTTGTCTTTGGTAGCTTCGGCAAGCTGTAATTCTCACTTTGCATTCATTTAGCCTCAAAGCTTTACAATAAGAATGGCCATACTGGGTTAGACCATCGAGGCAAGTTGCCTGTCTTTTGACAGTGGCCAATGCCAGATGTCTCAGAGGGAATGAACAGAACAGGTAATCATCAAGTGAGCCATCCCCTGTCACTCATTCCCAATTTCTGAAAAACAGAGGCTAGGGACATCATCCGTGCCCATCTGGCTAATAGACTGGCACCCTTGGGACCTGACCGGTTCTGAACCAGAGAGTTTGCTGAACCTTGGCAGGTCAATATTATCTAGCAACATTACCAACACTTCCACAGCTTACTGGGCCCTTAGAGGACATTTAGGAGTAAATTAGAGCTAAACAACAGCACAGAACACTGAGAGCCAGAGCTTGTGACTGTAAACAAACTTTAGGGGACCGTGGGAAATGTGGCCACACCCATGATAAGTGGACAGCTGGCTAAATCATGCCAGACCCCGGATGTTGCCAGAGAAGAGAGTGCCAGTCTAGAGAAGTTCAACCTGTACTTTTTAATTTGGTGACCCCTAGTTCTTGTGTTATGGGAAGGAGTCAGTAGCTCTTCTCTATCCACTTCTTCCTCACCAGTCATGATTTTATAGATCTCTGTCATATCCCCACTTAGTCATCTCTTTTCCAAGCTGAAAAGTACCAGGGTTCTTAATCTGAATCAGTAGGTATCCATATTTAGCTTTAAAAATGGCAGACAGAAAGGTGATGTGATTTGCCCATATTTGCACAGTAGAGTGCCAGTGAATAGTGTTGTGGGCATAAGCGCAAGGTGAAAAGTGAGGAGGGGCATAGAGGAGCCTGCATTAATGAGATAGTACTTGTATGGCCAGTATCTAGAACCTACTACTAGTGGGAAAACTATGTAGGCCTAAACATCCCATGTTCCACCCAGACAGGTCTGCATTTTGATGATGGAGATAGTGATCTTTGCCTATTATCTATGTATCTCACAAAAGGGTTGTGCGGCTTAGTTAGCTGATGTTTTTAAAACACAGTAAACTCTTTATATGAATCACGCTGCAGAAGGGCTCAGTATTATCAACCTATAGATTTATTTCAGGAAAAGTTTGGATACATGTGATGTTTATCTATATTCTAGATAGTTTCTGTTTAGTAAAGCAGGGAGTAACCACCATTGTATTCAGTAACTCCATTTCCATGCCAGTTACACTCAAGTTGGTAATGGAAAACCCTGTGAGGGTTCATTCCAAAGCACGGTTGATACTGTTACTGCTTTATGTGTGTAGCTTTAAGATATAGCATGTGCTCCACTCATAGGCCAGGCCTCTACCCTAGGGAACAATGTCAAACTAAGGTATGCAGCTCCAGCTACATGAATAGCATAGCTGGAGTTGACGTACCATTGTTTGAATTACCACAGCAATGCCACTGCAGGGGTGATGGGTCGATGGAAGAACCACCTCTTACCCCCATCAAATCTCCTCACTCTTCTTGACCGGGTTGAGTACTGTACTACAGTGCAGGTTTCCCAGTAAATGTAGGCAAGGCCTTGGACAACTGAATATGGATTTTGAAGCCGTAACTTTTTTATAAAAGTTCTGATTTTCAAAAGTGCGAAAGACCTGCTGACTTCAAAAGGAACTCCTGGGTGCTCAGCACTTTTGAAAATTGAGCTTACCTATATTTTGGTGCCTAAGCATGGATTTTAGAAACCCAACTTCAAGTACCCATTGTTGACTATCTTGACCTTGGTCTGAATCTGGGTTAACTGTATGACACAAGCTGAGTCTTATGTACTTGATGTTTGAACCTCCTAGTACAGCATGTAATCAAGGGTCTTATTTGGAAATCAGCAGTTTTTAAACTGTTAGGTTCTGTAAGTAATAGAGAGAGGTTGAAAAGAGGGTACGTTTCAATGTTTAAGCTGCTCTTACAATATTCTCACTCCAGCTATGTAAGTAACTATCATTTTATGTGCTAACGTATAAAGGATGCAGTAATATTTAGAGCGGCTTTAAATTTATAAGTAACAGGACTGAAAAGAATTTCTGTGACTCATTAGTTAATGCGGTGGCTGACTAATACATCTTAAAATTCATGATTGTGGGGTAGGTTAATAAATTTTTATAGTCATTAGTCAATAGCTAACAATTTAGCATTTCAATTGCAAGATTTCTATAGAAACGTTCACTCTAGAACATTAAAATCTAACAGTATATATTCATTTTCCCTGCTGTTCATTGCCTGACCTACTCTATGTACACTCCTAGATTGCCATTTAAGGCCATCCTTTCAAAGGTGAACGTAACAGTTGTGTTTGCAAAATCATCTGTTTGTACCAACTGATCTATTATTTGCATGTTAATTCAGATTGCCTAATCCCTCAGACATTCAGGTATCCATGTGTAGTTACCCAACTTTTCTGCCCAACTAACAATTTGGCAGGCACCTGGGTGGATTTTTGTGGTTGTAAGCTCTGCGTCTATTTCTCTGCGACTTGCATGTGTCTAACCAAACCAAAAAGTTCATATATACAATGTCTTTTCATTTTTATTATGCTTGGGGGGAAGTTTATAACAGTGAGAGACAAAACAATTCCAGACATATGACTTAGCACAGTAAAACTCTCAACACAGTATTACAGTATAAAGGCAACTTAAACTTTAACATTCACCTATCTTCACTCATGCAATTTCCCAGATAATCACCTACTGGCCTATGGTCCATGGTACTATCATTGCTCATCCTTGAAGCCTTGGAGATAGTTCAGTGCCCAGGCTCTGTTGAGGAGCATCTACAAATGATGAACTAGTTCTCTTCTTGCTAGAAAATCAGCTCACTTTTGTATGCTGCAGAGACTAAAGCTAGTAGGCCACGATGTAAGTAGGCCTACTGCAAGAACCTCCACCTTGCCCTTCCAAGACAGAACAAGTGCATCTCTGGGCTACAAACAGAAAGGGTACATCTAGACTGCAGAGCTTTTCTGGGATACCAGAGGTATCCCGGAAAAACTCTGCCGCATCCAAGGAACGCATCTGCTCTTCCGAAATTTTTTTCGGAAGACAAGACACGTTTTTTCAGCTTCCCTGTAAACTTAGTTTTATGAGGAAGAAGGGATATTCCGAAAAAGGGTTTTTTCCTGACATTTGGACCAGTTTAGAAGGGCCAAATGTCGGAAAAACCTCTTCCAAAAAAAGAAGTGGAAAGATATGCAAATTGAGGTTCGCAATTTGCGTATCTTTTCCCAGAAGAACTGTGTAGTCTAGACACAGCCAAAGTGCTGTCACATCACTGACCATTCTGCTGCTTTCACTCTGTATGCAAGTCTCTGTTCATGGGAGGCTACTGACTTTCAATCAGCCTCCTCATCCTTGCTCAAGAGAAAGGCAACCCCCAACCAAACCTTTGGTGTTAAAGTCAGTGGGCAACCAGAGGAAAATTCTAGTTAAAATTGCAATATCCAGTGTAGAACTTCTAGGCTACTTTAAGAAGAATCTGGATGAGCAACATTTTGACTCTGAAGTTGTCTGTACTGCCTTTGGAGTTATGAATGCTCTTGTGGCTAACTCACAATACAGACAGTTCTGTTGTTCTATGCAATGTATGTAATAGATAGAAGAAAATATTAAACTTCAAACATTCCTTCTAAAACCAGCTTGTTTCTAAAGATATATTTTTGTTTGTTCTGTCATCAGTTCCACTGTACAGTAGCTCATTTATCCTCAGCTGAAAATGTTCAGGCTTCAAGAAGTTTAAAAATTTGCCTTTCTACTATCAAATAGCGTTGTAGCCTATTAAACTAACAAAGAATGACCCTAAGAACCCGATGTTAGTTTATATGCCATTGCCAAGGGGAGCTGATAAGATCCCAGCAGTAGAGCAGAACATTTACTACTATATACAACACTTCATTTTCATTATTCAGCGCAGAACAGAAAACTGGAAAATTAGAGTGCTAGCAGAGGGGAAAATATAGTGCTTCCACCTAAATATTTAAATGTATCTTCTTTCGGAAGGCTCATCTCTTGTCCAAGTTTAGACTATGCCTGGCATTTTGAAAGAGTGGGATGTAGTGGAGGTTTAAGTGAAACAAACAAACAAAAAGTCAGATTTTTCTTAAGCACCCAGAATTCTGACTCTGACCCCTTTGCATGCATTTGTCTAGCCACTGAGTCACTGAGCGCATAGTATTGTGTAACTTTCATTTCTTTAGAGGCTTGTTATATTAGAAAAATTGTTCCAAAGAAAGCAACAATTATGACATAAGCACATCTGGCTCTTGCAAATTATTCTTTATTAAGCTTTCATTTAATTACATGTGCTGAAAGGTCTGCTTTTGATTACTGTAATTTTTTTTATTTGTCCATCTGAATGATAGTAATGTTGGAAATTACATACAAACCACCTGTTTTTTTTTTCACTAATAAGGCACAGTTTATACAGATTTATGTGTGGAAGAGGGATTAGGATCCTCCCCTGTTTATGGTAGAAGGATTATTGCTACTGCTAATTCAAGGTGAGGGATTAAGGTCGATAGGAGGAAATTAAACTTGTTTGATTTTGGGTCAGTAAACACTTCATAATACTAGGAATATTTGACTTTAATGCACATCTTTTTCAGATACAGTTCTGAAAAGTGGAGGAAGTTGTGTGTATATTCTATGATAATATTGAAGGATATATTTGTGTTCTCATCTTTATGATAATCGATTAACACCAGTACTTCTCATTGCTGCTGAGAGTTGGTTCTAGTCTACAGTAAGCCTCCTCCCCCTGTCGATATAAGATGTGCAACTTCAGCCACACGAATAGCACAGCTGAAGTCGATGTACTTACCGTGGTGTCTTCCATGAAGTACGGTTGGCGGGGGCTGCTCTCTCAGTGACTCCGCCTACTCTTTTCATCCTGGTGGAGTTCCAGAGTTGTCAGGAAAGTGCTCAGAGTTCATTTATCTCATCTAAGTAGACATGATATATCAACTACCAAAGAGTCTATCACTGCATTGTTGATCCACCGTGTAGTGAAGACAAGCCCTTAGACTGCATCATTTCTGCTTTACCATTAAACTATATCAAGAGAAAACATGGAAGTGGTTTTCAGTAGCACATGAACCTCAACTTCAGTTCTCAATACATATTCTGTTATGGAGAATTGCTGCACAGCTATGTAAAGACCTTAAGTGTTTCTTACTTTTCATAGGGATTGGTATCCTTTTTTATATAAATACGCTTACAACTTTGTCATGGTTGTTTATTAACTTGGGCACAATATTTATCTGTTTGTTGTTTGCTATGATAATTGTTGGCAATGGATTAATAACTAATATATATTATGTAATTGTCTAATAAAAATAGTTACTTGCCCTGGATGAGAATTTCGCAAATCTGTTTTTTAAAAGTATTAAGCAAGAAAACCTCAAAAAAGAAAGAGCTGAACAAGGTGATGATTTCATCAAGAGAAGCAGCATCAAGAGAAAGCGATAAAATCATGTGCTTTTATCGGATCTCTGTCTTAGGACAGTTGCAGGCAATATTCTTTATTTGTTTCTTGTCTTGCAGCAACTCTATGCAGCTCAGCTGGCCAGCATGCAGGTTTCTCCTGGAGCCAAGATGCCTTCTACTCCCCAGGCACCGAACACGACAGGGGCACTCTCACCCACTGGGATGAAAAACGAAAAGCGAGGGACCAGCCCTATAACTCAAGTGAAGGTATTTTTCAATGGAAAAAAAATCATGTTTGAAAGAGGCAGTGCAATTAGTGGTGCTACTCTGTCCATGTATTTATTTTAACAGTAGGAAGTCCAACCATATGAAAGCTCATTCTTAAATGAAATACTCTTCTTCAGTGGTAAACTGTCAGCATGGAGAATGGAAGAGCAGGTGTGCACTCCTTGGAAACAAGAGTATCAGGCATTCCCCTTCATCTCTATATCTAGCACTGAAAATTCATCCCTAAAATTCAGTATCTTCAGGAATTCAGTTTTGAATTTGATAATGTGCATAAATAACATCTGTTTTATTGCGTGGTTTCAAAAAAAGCACAGAAGGCAGCTTATTCCTCAGAATGATAGCGCTAACTTACATTGTGAGGGCCAAGAGGGACTGTAGCCCTTCTAATTATTTCACAAATCCCAGGCTGCACTTTTACACAACTTTGGAGAAAAAAAAAACCCAACCCTCACATAAAAATAAAATGTAAATCAGGGCTCCGGGGAGAAAAACTGTGTCACTGCAGATTGATTTGCCGCTTGTTGATTTCACACAGCTGCTGACAACGAGGCTGCTTCTTGTCGATTTTGCACCATTGCTGAATGCTTGTGCCTGCTTAGTCTCACTTGGTTGGTATGAGGCAGCTACAACATGGCACTTGGCAGCAGCTTGAAATGAACATGATGCACCCCTCCAACTTTGTGCTGCAGCTGGTACCTGTGGGTGGTACCAGGTTGCCTTTATGGCTGTGTTTTCCTGTGATTGTGTTGGATTTCACGATGCCAAACAAGTTGGAAAACAAATTGCTTCAAACTACAAAACTCTTAGTTTGGGGGAAAATGTTTGGACATGCTATTGATTTGAACAGCAAGCACAGCAAATATAAAGACATTAAACTGAGCTATGGAAGACACACACTGACTTTATACAGAAAAAAACATTCTTCGAGAATACAAAAAAAAAACCCTATAGACCCACAATCATTCATGCTGGGAAGATTCTATTCATTTGGGGTCAGAATTTTATTTTGTTTTGACAGGTGAGTAAAAAATCATTGTCTTTTTTTTTCATTATTATCAATCATCATGGTAAAGTGTGGTCTAGCAAATATTTCTGCTGGGGCTGATAAATTTCCACCATATTGTGCTATGTTGAGAATACTAATAAATATAAATTATTCCATTATGAAGAGCTCTGGCATTTGTTTAGCAAAGCATTCACTTTACTTAACTGTGGATACATATTAGTCTAATATTTTACCTCTCCTGATCCAGTGCTGTGCTTCAAAGCTGTTAATGAAATTTACCACAGATGTTGTGTTTCTAGAGGTTGATGCAAAAGCAGCCAAAAGTAAAGGCAAGATGTTTGAGCAAAGTTGCTATAGTGTAGTGATACTAAACACCAGTGATTTAGGGGATTGATTGTATGATATTGAGTGCATTAATGTGAAAAAGTAATTGTATAAGTGAATGAGCCAAATGGATCTACACCAAACCAAACTGTTACTGGATGAGCAACATTTTCCCTGGTTAAATTTAAACACATATCTGCTTGAACCAAAGCCAATACCAGTCCAGCTCCGTTGGCCAGCTGTGTTCTATTACTCACTTTACCACATGCAAATTCTTGGGGGTTTCCCTACATAATTCTACTTGAATGGACTGCAGTAGATGTTAATAAAAGTCTTTTTATGCTTATTTTGTTAAGCGCACTCATTTATTGAAAATATTAGAAATCAGTTACAAGTTTTTCATATGGAGGAAGTATGGCAGGGTTATCATGAAATAAAATTAATTAATACTTAATATAAAAACACCCCAATACACTAACACTAGATTGCTTTCTTGGGGAATTCTGTTACTCATACAGTGCACAGCAATTTTAATTGTTGTGTTTTGCTTAATAAACTGTATATTCCTACTCTGTGTATAGAGAGACGTTCAAAGTTATTTGAACATTAGGCCTCTGTGTGTGTAGGATCATAATCCTTCAGCCTACAAACAGCTTAGCCTAGAATGAGCCCAGTCCTCATGGAATCCTTTTGAAGGAACCGGGGCTCTGCTGTAGTACTCAGTGTGCTGTATCATGACCACAAAGCACACGAACGTACTCAGGCCCTTACTCTGCCGTTGGCTCTGCACAGGAAAGCCCTTGCATTCTTGCAGCGCTCTATTGGCTTCAGCTGGGCTTTGCATATGTACCTACATATGTCTGCCTGCATTACAAAGTCAGGGACTGTATTAGCAATTAGTAACTAATAGAAGGGAGAAAATATAACTGATGATGTTGCTGATAACGTATTAACTTTAGAGATGTGAAAGTATTATAAATAAGCACCTATTGGTTATGTTGGTATATTGAATGAGTTATATATGAGCAGTGTACTATGCAGAATCATTATTTGATAGTAAGGAGCATAGTATTCAGTGCTGACTTCTAAAATATGGAGAGCTATATTAACTATGTACCTTTACATCCAGCATATTATGGCTTTGTGTATATTTTAAATGAGACACCTCTTTCTTTGGCTTTTTCATTTTAATTTCAGAAAATCTGTGGGTGTTTTTTTTAAACACTGTGACCTAGTGGCTGCTTAAAAAATTAAGCAAGGGGGATATGCCCCGAGAATGGGGAGAGGAAGGTGGACCTTAATCAAAGAAATGAGTTTTTAGAGTCTTCCCAAAGTTAGAATTTGTTAAAATTGGAATCATTCTGACACAAAATGTATGTCAAAGACTAAGTGTGAATGTCCTCTACAACAGCAGGGGAGAGATAGCTCAGTGATTTGCGTATTGGTTTGCTCAATCCAGCGTTGTGAGTTTAGTCTTTGAGGAGACCATTTAGGGATCTGGGGCAAATCTGTCAGGGATGGTACTTGGTTTTGCTATGAGGGCAAGGGACTAGACCTGCTGACTTCTCAAGGTCCCTTCCAGTTCTATGAGATAGGTATATCTCCATATATTTATATTTGGCTGTACCAAATTTTCACATTTATAGACAATTTCCCCATCTTTATGCTGTTTTCATTCAGTGGATTCCAGACACATAGACAATAGTGTTTGAACATGGTAGAAATGATTACAAAAGCATCACCTAACCACTACTTTCGGTCTCATGTACATGAAATTTAATATTTAATTCTAAGTAATATATGACAAAAATGACATGTGGCAGTGGAATAATAGAATATAGAAAATGAAACTGTGTTGTATGTTTTTGTTATGTGTAGCTGATTGCAGTGCTTTTACATTCATTGCAAAACTTCCTTGCTGATAACAGGAAGGGAGCATCGATTAGTATCTAGTGCAGAGTATGTACCAATAAAAGATATGTGAAAGGAATGCAGCAATGTCAAGGTTATGGGTCTGTGGGCCAAAAAATATAAAAGAGGGCTCTAAATATTTCCAAGTTATGTTTGTTTAATTTCTAATATATGAACAAATAAACTACATAGCTTATTTCTAGTTCCAGGAACTTTTCAAATAGAACCAGCACAAAAGCACTACTGAGATGCGGGAAATTTTAAATAATTCTTTGCAAATGCCCTAGGTTAATTTAGATCTCTGAAAACACATTAGGAAATTAAGCTGTAATGTGAGCTAATTCAAATTTCAATTTGGCAAAAAGAATGATCCAGCCACACAGTTAATGTAAATAGAAGCATAACACAGAGAAATTAATGAGGTTTCCTTTCCTTGAATCTTCAAGACGGCAGATAATTAGCTTCTTTTGTTATTAGTGCAGGAGAATGTGGCATTGTCTCGGAGGTATAAAATGACTGTGTCTTACTAAGTGATAATGTGTTTCATTTGTCTTTTTCTAATAATTATTTACTTTAAACTCCTGTAGGATGAAGCCTCACAGCCACTGAATCTCTCAGCCCGACCTAAAACATCCGAACCTGTCAAATCCCCGACGTCACCGACACAGAGCCTCTTCCCAACAAGTAAAACCAGTCCAGTGAATGTGCCAAATAAAAGTGGCATCCCGAGCCCTATTGGAGGAACATTGGGAAGAGGATCCTCTTTAGGTAAACCCACAGTTGATTTCAAACAGGGAAATCTTTTCCCAAGAGGGGTGGTTTCTGAGGCCACGTCTACACTGTGGAGATATTTCGGGATACCGGAAATATCCTGAAATAGCTATTCCGTGTTTTTAAAGCAGCCCGTTATTTCAAAATAGATTTCAAAATAATGGGTACACTATTCTGGCATCCCTGTAACTCTCATTCCACGAAGGTTAAGGAACATTTTGGAATAGCGCTTTAATTTCAAAATAAGCTATTTTGAAATTACCTCAAAATATGTTACACAATTAGTTATGACTTAGTTTTTCATGTTAGCCTGAACGCACCTGGTAGTCTTACTCAGAAGAGTGTTCCTAAAGAAATATAATCTTCTATTCTTTAAAGTTTCATCAACCCATGACCCAGTAGTGTCCTAGCTATGCCATATCATTACATCAGGATTTTATCTTGATATGCTGATTTTTTTAAAGGCTTTGGAAGTGTTTCTGTTCAGACTGTTCATATCGCTCTACTATTCATTCTTATTTCCCTGCTTTTACATTCAAATGTTTGCAGCTAGGGAATTTTTGACCCATATGCAAGATTCACAAATGAAAAATTTGTTTTGGGGGAATGTAGTTTATAAAGGTTAGACCATCCCATCAAGGAACAGAAATAAGCACCTTACAGTTTAGATGTTGCCCACAAAATTAAAATGCTGAATTCTCATAATTCAACTGTGGACTGAATATTTATGACAAACTGATGGTTTACAATCCATAACTCAGATATACTTGTAAAATACATGTAAACACTTGTAAATAATAAACAAAATTGTAAAAGTTGTGGTGCATTCTAGATGACTTCACAATCCTATGGAGAATGCTTCCTGAAATATAGTTTCTGCAGTTTGCTAGCTGTCATTTGGTCTTTCCATCATGTTATTTCTCAGTTGCCGTGTTATTGTTGTATCTAACACTACAGCCAATGTTTAGAGAGAAGCAGAGTACAAAAGTGGCAGAGGATGAGGATATTTTCAATTAAAAGTTAAACTACAAAACTTTGTAGGCTTTCTTCCCCTCTAAAAGTAGAGGGCTGAAATGAAACATTTAAAATCTCCCAGTGGACTTAGGATCTTGGATCTCATTTTCAGAATCATTTCGGACCAGATTCTGGGACTAGAGCATCAGTCTACAGACTCAGGCTTGTGGGGATTATGCTACGGTGCTAAAAAAAGCAGCATAGACATTTCAGCTTGGGGTTAAGCTTCGGTCTGAAACCCACCCCATTTCCGGGCTTCAAAGCCCAAACTTCAGTCTGAGCCAAAGACATACTTGACTATTTGTAGTGTCTTAGCTTGAGTCCCTCAAGCCCAAGTCTCTATACCTGGGCAATGGGACTTGCTGCTGCAGGTTGCTTTGTTGGTTTGGTTTTGCAGCATAGACACACTACACGTGACTTAGGAGCTTTTAAAAAAATTGTTCAGGATGAAGATAGATTGAGTCCTATTGTGGCATTGTTTTAGGGAGGTGGTGTCTCAGTTATGCTAAAAACCAATGTGGTGTAAGCCCTAAAACCTTTTATAGGCTACAAGGTTAAATAAATTATTCCTACTCAAGGTAAAGTCTGAGGTGCTAACCTTTTAATTTTTTTAAAAAGCAATGTGATTGTGTCTTTACTTAGGCAAAACTCTCATTGAAGACAATGGAATTGATATCAATAAGAATTTTCTTCTGAGGAAGAATTCCAAAACTGTGTCATTTTATGTAATTAATAATATATACATTTTGTGTAGTTAAAAGTTCACAAGTATCGCAAAGGTAGAGCATTAAAATAAAGAACAGACATTTTTGCCTGCCATGCAGGATTCACCAAGAGTACACTGCATATGTGTACATTATACAGTACATCTCTGTATTGTGTAAAGTGCATTCACATGCAGCAACAACAGGTGGATCAAGTTAAAGCTTCACCACAGCCGCCTGAAATTACCAGTCACTGAATAATGGCTGTCTTTTGGTCTAAAATAAGAGGACTTTATCCACAGTACTAATTTTTACCTACAATAAATACATTTCATAGAGAAATGAGTGTTTGTTTAATGCTTGAAGATTTTTTTTATCTCTACTATATGTAATAGAAAGAAAACAAATATTTCCTCTCAGTTATTTATAGCTTTGGGCATGTGTTAAGGTGATAACTTGCCTACCAACACACTAACTACTATATAAAGTTTCTGGATTTCAAAGCATATTGCAGGGAGTGACAGTTATCCCTTAATAAAGAAACACATATTTCAATAGTAAAACCAGCTGGTGTTCTGCTTGCTTTCACTCTTATAATTTCAAAGATTTCTTATCTGTGTCCAGGTCCAGCAAAGTTTGCTCAACTTTAAGTGTCTCAATGAGTTCAATTGGCAGAGCAGTCACATGTGTAATGGAACAAAGAGGGTCTCCTTCTTATAAGTAAGCTCGACCTATTAATTCAGATGTCCACTGCAGTTGTTTTCAGAGGTCTGCTGATAATGTTTAAGATTTCCAGATCTCACCTCCATTCAAAATATTTTAGGGTCTGCAAATGAAAAAAAAATGTTGATTCTCATTGGTCTAAAGAGAAGATTTTCATTACAACAACTACTACAGAGGTTAACCAGGGTCCACTCTGACAAGATGAAAGCTGACTGCATAGCTGGGAATCTAATCTAAAAGGTAGCCTTAATTAGGTGTGTTCTGTATTTATAGATATCCTTTCCAGTCTTAACTCACCAGCCCTATTTGGGGACCAGGACACAGTCATGAAAGCCATACAGGAGGCTCGAAAGATGAGAGAGCAGATCCAGAGGGAGCAGCAGCAACAGCAGCAGCCTCATGGTGTTGATGTAAAACTACCCTCCATGAATAACATGGGTATAAACAACTGCAGGAATGAAAAGGTATGCATACATATTAGTGAAACAAAAGCATATGTACCATTTCCTGTCTGTATTCATAATCTGACATCAAAATATAAGAATCTATGAATCTGTATATAGCAAATTAGTTAGAATAACAAATTAGCTGATTGAAATTAAGGATGTGAGTGGTCATTAGTGTGACTTGTTCATTGAAGATGATAGTGTTAATCAGCTCAAAGAGCATGTCTTCACTGCTATGGAGATCAAAGGGCACGTCTTCACTGCTGTGGTGATTGATCTGCTGGCATTTGATTTAGTGGGTCTAGAAAAGACCCGCTAAATTGAATACTGAGGTTGCTCCCATCAACCGCAGTACTCTTCACAGTTGTGAGGAATAATGGAAGTTGAGAGAAGTGACCTCCCACCGTGGGAATTGCAGAAACTTGGCTTAAGGCACGTCAATTCCAGCTACGTTATTTATGTAGCTGGAATTGCATACCTTATGCCGACTTTTGGCTGTAGTGTAGACCTGCCCAAAATGAGTAAGCTGGAGAGAGTTTTAGCATGTTGATGTAGTTGAGTATCATGATGGCATAAGATGTATACAGATGTGCTTATAGTTCACATGTAGAAAACAGGAGGATGCAGTACAATGGGATGGAGAAAGCAACAGGGAAAACATTGCACTTTGTCCAACAGCATTCAGATAGAAGTGTTAACAACGAGGCTTCCCAAGATCTGCAGAAGGGCCCTGTCCTATTTGCTTTCAGGGGTGTTCTCAAAAGAAGAAGTCTCAAAAATTTAGGAAATCTTCAGGAAAACTACCGTGCTCTATGGTCTTGCCAAGGTACCAGAGATCTGCTCCAGGAGCGGGTCCTTCTTCGCTGAACTGCCGAAGCACTGAATCGTATAATTGGCTGGAGCTGTAAGGCAGCCCTTTGCTTGAAGAGTGCTTTCTCAATTATCTTCCCGAGAAGAATGAGTTGTCCTGCAATATACATCATATAAGCTATTTCCCCGTAAAAACGATTGACACAAAATCAGTTGTAAGCCACTATATCAGCTGTAAATTTAATTTAACAACAATGCAAAACTATTACACAGAAAGTACTGTGGCCTAAACAGAAACAGTTATGATCTACTTATTAATATACACAGAAATAACACGTTAATTCATTTAAAAATCAGCATGTGGTTTAAATTTTAGAATTTGTTTGTTAGAGTTTGGAAATATAGTTTTTAATGCTTCTAATTCTTAAAGAAAGAACACAATTCACCTAGTAATTCTAAAAAAAATGCATGTTATTCAGAGGGACAGTGCAGTATTTTGGGGGAAGTTTATATTAGATTGTTCTTATCTGTCAAAAAATTATCCTTCTTTAAGTGTAAATTTCAACATAACAGTAAAAAGCCTGTGAAAAGGATTCCTTTAAACTTTTCCCCATAGGATTAACAATGGTTTGCAAAATAAATTCAGAACCTAATAAATGTTTATTTCTACTAGGTTTGGTTTAAATGATAGCATTTTAAAACACTTAATACAGAATAATGTATGAAAGAAAGTGTTACAGAGAAATTAAATAAGCCGTCCTTATTCAGGCACGATTCTAATTAAAGTTAATGGAAATCCTAATTGAGAAAAACTGTAGGATTAGATCGCAAGTTAAAAAAAAGTCACACCTTGTATGATAAGCCTTGGAATTTTTTTTTATTGAAGCATACTTTGCAAATTAATCCCATGAGTGCCACTGGATCTGTATTTGAAAATATTTAAAACACAGAAAGGAAGGGTAAAATAAACCTTAAAATTTATTTCTACTTTTTAAAATGTGTGTCTAGAAAGTCACCTACTTGCTCTACAAAGTCTGCTCCTCGGGTGATTGCAGAAAAACATTATCAGCTTCCTATATTGACTAAAAAAACTTTTAATTTCTCCTTACGTCTCTTAGCAGAGCCAATAAAACTTTGGAAAAATGAGCTGGAATCTCTTCCTTCATGTGTGTTATCAACAGCATTGTTAACTAATTTTAAATCACAGAATCTTTATTGTTCATGATGCATTAGGTGAAATAACCTAGGTTGAGCTTGCATCACTGCCTTTTAGAAAAAATATCCCTATACTTCTAAACTGAGCAGAGCAGATGTGGAAGTCACTGAAAGAGTATAACCCTGGAACCCACAATGCCAATTTTAAACATAGATTTTTTCAGAGTCGTGCTGTTTAAGACTCTGACAACAAAATTATAGTAAGAAGATTTATCATGAAGACTCACTGTCATTCTGTTGTTTTTATTTATTATAGCATAAGCCACAGAATGAAGCAATGAATAAAAGAAGACAAGGGTGGGGATTATACTGGGATTTTACTACCACACCTCTGACATGTTGTTAGTCTCTCAGCCATGTACCACAACCATAAAAGTAGTGCAGATAATCAAACAATGAGATACAAATTTGCCCATTAAAATTAGGGTCTCTCTCTATCCTCTGTCCCCCAAATAATGAAAATAATTGCATTTAAGAGTAGTAAATCTCATGGAAAATGTGCACATACTTCATATCAAATGTAAAATAGATGTATTTAAAACAAAAAATATTTTAAAAAGTATCATTATAGAATGCCATGGTTTTTTTCACTCTGGAAGTTTACAAACAATCCCTTTTCATTATTCCTGTTTGTGTGATAATTTCCTTTTACTTTACTTTAAAAACTATTCTATACCTATGTCACAGAATGAGATCCCAACAAAGCCTGAGAAATCATAGTTACATTTTTGGATTTCCTTCTTCTAAATGGATCAGTTTGTCTTTTAGACCAAAATTTCAAAAATAAGTAGGCTTTGCTCATGCAAATGAGTAACAAGAGTCTAACACCTAAATGATGACAAGCTAATTTGCAGCTTGGACTGATTGAGTTACTAGTCCTTGAGTTCAGATAACTAACAGTTGTGTGCAGATGATGATGCTTACAATATTAATTGCACAGTTTCTAAGCCTGCGTTGATGCCTTTTTAAATGTCATTTTAAGGCTCAAAATGTTTTGTATTGCTTATAAGCATTAGCGCTGTCAATAAATCGCAGTTCACTCATGTGATTAACTTTAAAATTGTGATTAATTTAAGTTTTAATCACACTGTTAAACAACAGAATACCAATTGAAATTTATTAAATATTTTGGATGTTTTTCTACATGTATATATTCATTGTATTACATGTTGTAATTAAAATTAAATTGTATATTATTTTAACACAGATATTTGCACTGTAAAAATTATAAACCCAAAATAATATTTTCACTTCACCTTATGCAATCTCTTTGGGCATGTGTACACTATGAAATTATAATACAGTATATGGAGATATACCTGTCTCAAAGAACTGGAAGGGACCTTGAAAGGTCAGTGAGTCCAGTCCCCTGCCCTCATATCAGGGCCACATACCATCCCTGACAGATTTGCCCCAAATCCCTAAATGGCCCCCTCAAGGATTAAACTCACAATGCTGGGTTTAAGCAAGCAAATGCTCAAACCACTGAGCTATCCTTCCCCTTTGAAAAAATTGTTTCAAAATAACTTATTTCAAAAAAAGTGCTAGTCCTCATGGAAAGCAGGAGTTATTATTTTGAAATAATCAGCCCGTTATTTCAAAATAATGGGCTTGGTAGTGTGGATGCTCCACTTAATAATTTGAAATAAGGGAATTATTTCAAAATAACTTCCTAGTGCAAACCAAGACTTGTTAAGAAAGTACAACAGTTTTTTTGTTACATAACTGTACTCCAAAACAAAAGAATATAAAATGTTAGTGCCTACAAGTCCACTCAGTCCTATTTCCTGTTCCGCCAATCTGTAAGACAATTTTTTTTTTACATTTATAGGCGATAACACTCCCTTTTTTATTTACAATATTACGAGAAAGTTAGAAGAGGCATTTGTATAGTCGTTTTTGTAGCAGGTATTGCAAGGTACTTATGTACCAGGCATCCTAAACATTCATGTGCTCCTTCATGCCTCAGTCATCATTCCAGAGGACATGCTTCCATGTTGATGATACTCATTAAGAAATGTGTTAATTAAATTAGTGACGGAAATCTGTGGGGGAAATTTGTATGGTCCCTGTTCTGTTTTACTCACCTTCTGCAATATATTTCATGTTGTAACAGTCTCAGATGATGATCAGGAATGATGAATTTTTATGATTTTCTCGAGAGTTGTGTTCTTCATTTTAAGAACACTTTCACTGCATATTGGCCAAAACACAAAGAAGGTGCCAATATGAAATTTCTAAAGCTCTCGACCCAAGCAAGGTTTATAAGAATCTGAAGTGCCTTCTAAAATGGGAGAGATGTGAGAAGTAGAGCATGCTTTCAGAAGTTTTAAAAGAGCAGCACACTTGAAGTGGAAACTACAAAACCTGAACCACCCAAAAAGAAAATAAACCTGCTGGTGGCATCTGACCCAGATGATGAAAATGAACACACATCAGTCTGTTCGGATTATCATTAAGCAGATCGTGTCATCAATATGGACACATGTCCTCTGGAATGGTGAATGAAGCAGAAAGGGATGTATACATCTTTAGCACATCTGGCACATCAGTATCTTATGATGCCGGCTACAACAGTGCTGTGAAAACTCCTGTTCTCACTTTTAGGCAACATTGTAAATCAAAAGTGGACAGCAGTTTCTCCTACAAATGTATACAAACTTATTAGTCTGAACAGTTGACTGAACAAGAAGTAGGACTGAGGAGGTTCGCAAGTGCTAAAATTTTACAGTGTTTTATTTTTGAATGCAGTTATTTTTGTACATTTGTAAGTTCAAATTTCAGGATAAAGAGATTGCAGTACAGTACTTGTATTAAGTGAATTGAAAAGTACTATTTCTTTTGTTTTTTTTACAGTGCAAATAAGTGCAAATAAGTATAATCCAAAAATAAATATAAAGGAGGCACTTTTCCTTCCGTGCTGAAATTGAAATCAATACATTTTTAAAAGGTAGAAAACATGCACAATATTTAAATAAATGGTGTTTTATTATTAACAGTATGATTAATTGCAATTAATCTTTAATTGCATAATGAATCACAATTATGTTTTATAGCTTGATAGCCCTAATAAACAGATATTTGAAAATTGCCCCACTTCCAGTTAAAAAAAACCAGAAAGCTTTAAAGTGCTCACAGGATCTTGGTCGCCAGTAAGAGCAAAGTGAATTAATGATCTGGAATGGTTCATTTTTATGATTTTTCTGAGGGTTCGGGATCAGCTACGGTTTAAATTGACAACATTCTTTGTGCTAATAGTACTTAAGGTGTCATCTGGCTATTAGCAAAGCCAAATTTCTCTACCTTACCTGATGCTATTCAACTGTGGGCCAACATCATGAAAGAAAGCTAGAACAGCAATGGTGACTAATGGTTCTAAATGAAAATATTTTAAATAACCCCAAAGATGCTATATTGCCCATTTTGCTTATATTTAAAAGGCCAAATTCAAGTTTTGCCAGTATGCAGGCAGAAGCATGAGTTATATGCACTGGATAGAGGTATATAGGTTCAGGTTGCAGAATATATGTGGTAAATATACATGTTATATCTTCTGCACACTGTTACAGGAAGCATTCTATTGCCTTACAGAAATCTATGAAGTGACCTCATCAAGCTTTTTGAGGAACCCAAATCATGCATAATATGCCTGTGCCGTGTGTCCCTTCCCCACCACTTTGTAGGTTTTTGGGCATAAGCATATGTGCAGTTGGAAGTCAAAATTAGGTCCCACAAATTCTGCCATGATTTCCTCATTACTTCCATGAACTTCAATAGGAACTGCAGATTGCCAGCCCCTTTAAAAAGCAGTTAATAAATCCTTAGACAGCTGTGGAAAACTCTACATTTTTTGTTCTCTCTATTTCAAATGAAAAAAAAAAAAGATTAAGACTACTTCACTTATCCTAATGTAGACATAATAGCTACTATGCAATAGATAGTCTGGACTTGTTTAAAATATTCATTATTTACCCTTGGAGTTGTTTACAGTCTATTGGTCAAAGCCATATTTAGGCACTCAGATTTGACTCAATAAGCCGTAACGGCCCCTTTGGACATGTTATGGTCTGCTGTAATGCAGAGTATTTAGAGACTGTTAAATATATGGATTATTGACACAATAGAGTGTAACAGCTCCTCTAGAGTGGTTACGCTCCATCCCTTCCATGTGGCCACTGCACATGTGCACAACGTTCTGATAAAAACAGATCAGGAAGTTTTTGTAGAAAATCATTACCATTCATGCAGGCATTTTTTTCCTAAAGAAGAAAAATTTATCATCTTAGTATTTTCCCCAAATACCTAGAGCCCTGCAAATCCACAATATCAGCTTTATATCCTCATCTATGGACCACTTTTAAAGATTGCATATTTATATGGATCTAAATTTTATAGCTACAGCCCTTTAAATCTGCAGATACTGGTAGATAATTTTTGCAGGTTGCATGCAGATTGGGTATTTATAGTGCTCTATAAATTTCTATATAAAATTCCTAAGTACAACATCGTATTATCAATTATTTGTTTGATCAGTTTTGTTATTACAGCCATAATGATTGTGAGTGAGTTCATACATCTTTTTGTTTCAAGCCCCAGATTGTTCAAAGGCGAGCACCTTCGTTGTTACCTGATATTCTCTAAACTCAATGACTAGCAACTGACTGACAGAACTCTGTCAGAGTAATGGTTCTTTTTCAGACCAAGCTGCGGGCAATCAGTTTCTCATCTTTTACCAGAATTAGTTATGACTGTCCCTAATTTCCAAACATGAGACACAAGAATAACAGTCTAAAGAAACAGTCATATTGTAGATTGTCATGAGCCACCATGAATCATAAACACTTAGTTCAGAACTGCAAGGATTCATGTATTCTGTTTTGTTTGGGGATTTTAACAAAAACTTAAAGATTTCTTTCCTTTTGGTGCTAATTTCTGATAGCAGAATCTTTAATTATAAATCAAAGGCCAATGTTAATATTTCAGGACCAAATAAAAGGCAAAAAATGTTTTGTACATGAAGAGTTACAGACCTTTCCACTCCCTCTTATTACATCCTAACTCTGTGAGGGCCTGTCTACAGTAGGAAATTATTTCAAAATAACTACATTTGAAATAATAATTTATCTCTGTTAAATGATTATGGCTGAGGAAGATGCCTTTGAATGGAGAGGAAATTAAAAATGAAAATGCCACCAGTCATCTTCACTATATTGCCACAAAGGGCCTTTAAATATCTTGTGAGTTTGGCCATTTTGATAAGCTATTTATGACTGCCAAGAACAAACAGGATTTTTGAAAGTAAGTGCCTAAAATTTGGCCTCTGAGTCCATATCCAGGTACCTGAATGTAAGTGACCTGCTCTCAAAAGTGCTCAGCACCAGTATTTACAACCAAAGCTGTTCTGTGCTCAGCACTTTTGAAATTCACTCCACTTTTTAAGTGTAAAAATATGAATTGAGGAGCCTAACATTATACATCCCAGTGTGAGAAGCTTTGGCCTGACAGTATGTGCTTATGAAATAGTATTTGTAACTACAAAATTTCCATTTGCAAATGTAAGTGTCAGTGCTTTATCCTGTCTGCTTGCACTAGAAGTGCATAAATTCACAATATATTTCCTTAGTAATGTAGAAAGCAAAATAGTAACCCCAGGTAAAAATTTTCTGAAGCGCTCAAGTGACTAGATGCTTCAGTCCCATTGAAAATGCTTTAGAACATTTTATCCCTGAGCACTAAAGTAGTATGTGTCCAAGAGGCAGTAATACATTTTTCTGTAAAATACAGTACATTTTCATCCTTCCCTAATACATTTAAGAAATATCAGAATATCAACCGATGTAATACTGCCCCCTTTTATTAGAACTGAAAAACATGCTAGACTTTATATACTTTGCATTACAGCTTGTGGAATTTTATTTTATTTATACAATTGATTGAGATATTCATTGTTGCACGACAGGATAAGATTAGTTATGAAATCAGTATTGCTCTCCAACAATAAGTGAAAAGAAGGTTGTGATCAAATTGTTCAGCAGGGTGAGTGGGTGTTTTAGACTTAGCTTCCCTTGTAGCATATTATACCATGCAGGTTACTTGAAATTCTTCTGAGGGGCACAGGGAATTCATGAATTGGGATGGCTGCCGTGATATCTATTTGATTATCATGTTCACCTGCAATTGTTTTCTAAATCAGGCTATTCCTTGGATAACAATAGGCCACAGTGTTTTTTAATTTATTTTATTTTTTCTGAATTAAAGGAATTAGATTTGTCTTTGTTAATGTATGTGTATAGGAATTACATTCTAAAAAAACACAGTGTGGAAGGTAGTGCAAGTTGTGGGTACATACCTAAGGACATTCAGGGTACCTCTACACAGCAGGGCAAAAGTCAAATTAATATACGCAACTTCAGCTATGTCAATTGCATAGCTGGTGTCAAAATAGCTTAATTCGGCTTTTGGAACTGTCTACACAGCAGGAAGTTGAAGGAAGAACACTCTTCCTTCGACTTCCCTCACTCCTCATGAAATGATGATTACAGGAGTCAGAGTAAGACATCCTCCATCTCAACAATATTTCAAAATAATGGTTTGCTGTGTAGATGCGCACTATGTTATTTCAAAATAATATTATTTAATCCGAAATAACACTGCCGTGTAGACATATCCCTAATGTTCTGGAACTCAGAGTTTATAAGGCTTATGTAAGGCAATTCATGGGGCCGCCATTGTGCTGTCCAAAGAAGGAGGAATGTCCTGGGAGCACAGCTTCATCCCTTTGCATTGGCTAGTCCTGTCACAGTAGCTGGGTGAAGAGGGTGATAGATACTGAACTTTTATCACGGGTAGCTCCAAAAAAGTGTATCAAAATCAGGAAGTGCAATGTTAAAGCTACAGGAATGTCCTCCTCCTCCTTTGCTGGAACCGCGGGTGGGTGACAATGGGCATCTCCAGTCCCGAGTCTACCTCCAGGCATAGGGAAGGGGCTGCACTGCACCCCAGAATATGGTGCAGGTGTTCAAAATAGAGGCAAGAGTGGTGTAGGCCTGGTGGAGCTCTTTCACTTTACTCCAGACCTGATCCTGGGTCTGGGTATGGCCTTTGGTGGCCAAGCTATCAGGCATCTGGCCATAGATATGGGTATTATGCTGTCTGCAGTGGAGATCCCATAGGTTCTCCTCTTCACCCCATACCTCGATTAGGGCCAGGACCTCTTCTCCAGACCAGGATGACACTCATCTTTTGTGTCTCCTGGCAGGCTCCTGGAAGCCCTCTGTGTGCTCCATGGGATGGGCAGGGAGCTCTTGGGAGGCTTGGGGGGTCTGCCATGATGGCCAGATGTCAGGCACTGGTAGCTGCGGTGTGGCTGGAGGCTGTGAGGGCCAGCTTCCTGCCACAAGACCTTTTCCCCTATGTCTGCAGCTTTAAGAGCTACAGGGCAAGAGGAACTATCGAATCCTGAGGAGTGTGGCCAGCAGGAACCTGTGGGATTTCCTGGAGGCCCCTTTTTTAAATAAAAACTCTCTGTGCCACATCCACACATGCCCTCTTCTGAAATAGCTGTTTTGGAAGAGGCCTTATTCCTCATAGAATGAGGTTTACCAACATTGGAAAAAGCCCTCCATTATTTCAGTTTTCTTTCGAAATAACGCCATTGCAGTGTAGACGTTAGTATTGTTATTCCAGAATAACGGCTGTTATTCCGGAATAATGGTGCAGTGTAGATGTACCCAAAGCAATTTAATGCACTGAAGCGGAGTGGCCACTTTCCAGTGGGCTTCTTGAACTGGGTATGAACCCGATAGCTCATTTGCATAATCAAAACACCTTCTCTCTTAAATTGCTCCGGAACAATTTATAACATGTAGGCACTATTACTAATATCCTACTTTTCCTTTTTTTTATATAAATTGTTGTTCAGTGCAGCATACATTTACATGCTTATTCCCTTTTATTTCTAAAGTGCAGGAACACTGTTTACTGTATTTCAGATGCCAGTGCGGATAGATGCCATCACTGGAAGGATATGCATTAGAACTGTAGACACAGTGAGTCCCTGACACATCATGTATTGTATAAATTCCTGTTCTGTCAAGGGTTTAGCAGGGTGCCAAAATATATTTAGTTGCCAGCTCCTTGCCAGAATTCTGTTCCTAGCCTGATGCCAAGCAGTCTTTTTGGATGTTCCTGAATAAGATCAGGCTGGCTTGATGAATTCCTCCTCCTAAGGGATTCTCCTGTCTCAAGAGATTACATGCATGCCGTTTCTCACATACACCCTGTGTTCTGTTCTTCAGTAGAAGCAACCATATACACTACATCAGTGCTGCTAAACATCTTTTTAATGAAGTACCTTTGAAATCCTCCCCTCCTCTCAAAAAAACCCCCAAGCCTACAAATACAAGCAATTTATTGTCCTGAAAGTTGTATTTCCTTTTCTGTTTTTTTTTTTAATTTTACTTTATAGGTGATTGGAAGCCAGCTACATTTAATACAGTTTTCGTTTTTGAAAGAAACTGCTCGAAAACTTTCTTAAAAAAACAAAAGATTGTATTTTATTCATAGTGGTATGTCTTTGCTATATAGAATAGAGGACATGAACCACTTTCCAACACACAATTATACCATGCATCATAGTATTTTTATTGCTTTCAGTAATTTATCAATATTTGCCTACTGTTGTGTACATAAAAAAGATACGTTGCAGGATGGGGAATTAACCATAGCAAGGCCCTGGTCTCCACTATGGACTTATTTAGAAATAACCGCACTTTCAGTTGAATTTATAAGGGGAGTGTCCTCACTGCCACACCCGTTATTTTGAAATAAGGGGTTGCTTAATTTGAAATCTGTACTCCTGTGTTTCTTGGGGAATAATGCTAATTTTGAAATGGGGGAGAGGGATAGCTCAGTGTTTTGAACAGTGACCTGCCAAACCCGGGGTTGTGAGTTCAATCCTTGAGGGGGCCATTTAGGGTTCTGGGGCAAATCTGTCAGGGATGGTACTTGGCCCTACCATGAGGGTAAGGGACTGGACTCAATGACTTCTCAACATTCCTTCCAGGTAGAGGTAATAGTGCAGACACTCCCAATGCCACTATTTTAAAATAACTATTCCCCAGAGTAATTTGAACTAATTACTCCCCAGTGTTTCCTGGGGTTCTAAGTTGAGGGAGCACATCCACGTTAATAGAGTCTGCCTCAGACTCATTTTGAGGTTTCCTCATAGTGTGGACACACTCTTTAGGTTTTGCAAAATCTATGTATTTATTTATTTATTTATTCAAAATATTTTTACCTCACCTCTCTATTTAAAATATTCGAGGCAGCTTACAAAATTTTAAAAACACAATATAAGAATACATACAAAATTTAAATACGAGACCCCAGGGGGACATAAAAAATTGGGAGGTAAGTCAAATTAATTATTTTAAAAAAGGTAGACATGGCCAAGGTGTGTTAGTTTCAAAGAGGAAAGGAGTTTCAGGCAAATGGGTCATTTGCTCAGTTTATCAAACCATTCCCCTTTGTCTCTATCCACATCTCCTTTCTACAGCTTCCTGGAAGAGTCTTGTGGGGATCTGCAAAGTCTAATTTAAACAAAGAAAATACCCCAGTAGTCCTGTTCAGAGCAAGAGGACCCTTTCCTTAAGGGCTGTCCTGTATAGGGAAGGAGCTTGAACAGTGTTTATGTGCTTTCTTAAAGCAGGGTCTATGTTAATTCACTCTCCTATTATTGTGAGAATGTCCCTATTGCAGCAGTAGGAACCACCCTGGCATCTGACTCATACCACTTGCAGTTTGGATAGATGTACAGTGGTTTAGGACTCTCAATTGCTATTGGCTACATCAGTGGCTGTTAGCCAAGATAGTCAAGGATGCAATCCCATCCTCTGGGTGTCCTTATAGTTTATACCAGAAGCTGGCACTGAATGATAGGGAATGGATCATGTGAAACTGTCTTGCTCTGTTCACTGCCTCTGAATCCTCTGCCAACTGGCCAGTATCAAAATAAAGGACATTGGGCTATATGGCCGATTGGTCTGACTCAGTATGGCTATTCCTGTGCAACATTAAAAGGGTATTCTACCTCACTACAACATTGGCCTCTTTGTGACTAGCTGAAAAGTTTTCCTCTTCCTAGAATGCTGTGTTGCAGTATGTGGGCACCACAGTGCTATCTGGGAATAGCCTATGCTTTTGCCATCACTGTCTCTCTCCTCTGCTATTTACCCTCCCCCCCATTTTAAAATGTATGTTTGTTTGTTTGTTTGTTTGTTTGTTTGTTTTTTGCTGGGCCTTTTCTAAATATTGTTATTGTAGCAACCACATAATTGTCATCACATTGCTGGTGGAGGTGAGATCTCCATTCATAAATAACAGTGCTCACAATTCCCAAGGTAGAATTTGTATTAAAAACATAACAGGATGTGAAGAGATTTTGTTAAAAAATATTTCTGCTGCACTCCATGTGCACTTCATATATTGTGGCATTGTCACCGGCTTTAATTCTGCCTCAGTCCCAGGACACAATGAAGCTGTATGCCAAACTTTTTTTTAAATAAGATGCACAGTTTATACGTAGTTGTGTTTGTTCATGTGGGGTGGCAGATACAGGGAGGAGGGGACTGAAAAGGATGTGAAAACTGCATTACAAGTAATTCAGGCTCATAATTACTGTTTAACGTTGATAGTGAAAAAAGGCCCCAGTTAGGATCTGGGGCCCATAGAGTTGTGCTCTGAGCAGTGTAAAGGTGGATGGGGTTCCTCCCCTTGCCATCTCATATAAGATGAGACACAAAGAAGTAAACATAACAAACAATAGGAAGGGTGGAAGACAGTAACAATGCCAGGATCGCATAATTAGTTAGCAAGCAATGTGCACCACCTAGAATCATAGAATCCTAGGGCTGGAAAAAACCTCAGGAGGTCATTGAGTCCAGCCCCCTGTCCAAAGCAGGACCAATCCCAACTAAATCAACCCAGCCAGGGCTTTGTCAAGCTGGGACTCAAAAACCTCTAGGGATGGAGATTCCACCACCTCCCTAAGTAACCCATTCCAGTGCTTCACCACCCTCCTAGTGAAATAGTTTTTCCTAATATCCAAACCAGACCTCCCCCGATGCAACTTGAGACCATTGCTCCTCCTTCTGTCATCTGTGACCATTGAGAAGAGCCTCTCTCCATCCTCTTTGGAACCTTCCTTCAGGTAGTTGAAGGCTGCTATCAAATGCCCCTCACTCTTCTCTTCTGCAGAATAAATAAGCCCAAATCCCTCAGCCTCTCCTTGTAGGTCATGTGCTCCAGCCCCCTAATCATTATGGTTGCCCTCTGCTGGACTTTCTCCAATACATCCACATCCTTTCTGTAATGGGGCCTCCAGAATTGGACACAATACTCCAAGGCTGTGTCTACATTGGCATCCCTTTCCGGAAAAGGGATGCTAATGAGACACATCGCAATTGCAAATCTGCGGGGGATTTAAATATCCCCCGCGGCATTTGCATTTACATGGCTGCCGCTTTTTTCCGGCTTGGGGATAAGCCGGAGAAAAGCGCCAGTCTAGACGTGATTCTCTGGAAAATAAGCCCTTTTCCAGAGGATCTCTTATTCCTACTTGATCACTACCCATTGAGCCCTATAAACTATCCAACCGTTCTGGCCTACGCGGAGTCCTGGAGCCTTGCTGCTTCTGATCATTAGGAAGGAGCTATCTGTGGCCTGATATCCTCTGTGAGGGCGAGTTGCAAATCCTGGTCTGAGGTAACCAAGGTGGACACCTCATGCTTTTAGCTCCCACCTGCAAAAGACCTCTCACCAGACCTACATCACAGCACATATAGCTGAGGATGGAAAAACATGGGGCCTTTTCTCTCTCTCTTTTTGCCAAACAGTGAAGTGGCAAAATTTGCAGATGATATTAACTACCCATGATAGTTAAGAAACAAAGCAGACTGTGAAGAGCTTCAAAAGGATCTCACAAAACTAAGTGATTGGGCAACAAATTGGCAAATTAATTTTAATGTTGATAAATACAAAGTAATGCACATTAGAAAAAACAATCCCAACTATACATACAAAATGATGGGGACTAGTTTAGCTACAACCACTCAAAAGAGAGATCTTGGAGTCATTGTGGGTAGTTCTCTGAAAACATCCCCTCAGTGTTCAGCAGCAGTCAAAAAAGCAAACAGAATGTTAGGAATCATTAAAAAAGGGATAGCAAATAAGACAGAGACTATTATTGCCTTTGTTACAGTCCATGGTATATCCACATGTTGAATACTGCGTACAGATGTGGTCGCCTCACCTCAAAAAAGAGAGCTTGGCATTGGAAAAGGTTCAGAAATGGGCAACAAAAATTATTAGGGGTTTGGAATGGGTGCCATATGAAGAGAGATTAAAAAGGCTGGGACTTTTCATCTTAGAAAAGAGGAGACTAAGGGGGGATATGATAAAGGTCTGTAAAATCATGACAGGTATGGAGAAAGTGAATAAGGAAAAGTTTTTTACTTGTTCCCATAACATAAGAACTAGGGGTCATCAAATGAAATTAATAGGTAGCAGGTTTAAAAAAAATGTTTTTCTTCATGCAGCGCACAGTCAACCTGTGGAACTCCTTTCCACAGTCGTGTTATGACGAGCAGGACTTTAACAGAGTTCAAAAAAGAACTAGATAAATTCATGGAGGTTTAGGTCCATCAATACTTATTAGCCAGAATGGGTAGGAATGTGTTTGTAAGGACTGGAAATGGATCACAGGGGAGGGATCAGTTGATGACTACCTGTTTCTGTTCACTCCCTCTCAGACATCTGGCATTGTCAGAAGATAGGTTACTGGGCTAGATGGAGCTTTGGTCTGACCCAGTATGGCCGTTCTTATGTTCTCTCTAATGCACAGGGTCTTCTCTCTCTCTCTCTCTTACACACACACACACACACACACACACACTCTTTCTCTAGCACAGGATCTATCTGTCTAGCATCTATCTTTATGTTTAAAATATGTTTCAGATTTAGAAGAAGTATTTATGTGTTCCTCAAATTAGCTGAGAAATAAGAATTAGATAAAGGAGATGGAGATGGATTTAGAGATCAGCACAATGCACAAAGATTAAAAAGAAGAGAAAACCCTTGGCCCGAATTAATGATTTTCAGGCTATTTTTATAAACTAGTTTTTCAAAGTCATCTGTAAAGGCTGGCATAAAAGGTAACTAAATGGGATGGAGACAATGTTTAAAATCATCTACTGGGGCTGTTGCAGGGGATATTAAATATTGATTTATCTTGGGTTAAGAATTACACTAAAGGCTTATAGAACAGTTCACCTGGAATACAAATTGTATAGTTGCTTTTAGTACAATGGTAAAGGACTGGAAGTGCAGGGATGAATATGTCATCTACATCATCTGGGTCTCCGCATGTGCAATTGAAAAAAACCCTAGAATTTTAAACTGAACTTCCTCTAAGCATTTCATGCTGCTTACATTAAAAATTGCTTCGTTTAGTCAGTTCATACTGTATCATAACCCACGTCATTGTGTCGTTGCAAATAACAACAATCCACATTTCAAGACTGTTCCAAAATGTACATTTTTAATACCCCAAGCCCTCCTGAAAACCTGATACAAATCATTCAAGTAATCTGACAAATAACACTGTAAGCAATTTTCTGCTACTAGCCACTGCCGTTGGCCAAGCTTTTAGTCATAAAATAAAATCTGGCACAGATTGAACTTAACCAATGAAAACTGATTATGTTCCCTTTTCAGACATACATAGTTGCCAGCTAGTGGTATTGCTAATAGATTTTTCTGTTTGTATAAATGTGCATATGGACACAGAGGATATCCATTTGTCCAAGAGTGACATCAAAACAGTATTTCCTAGTTAATGTTTATCCTTGCTTTTGTTTGTATTGTTTTCTTTAAACATGTTCGCTTGATAGCTGCAAAGGCATAAGTGTTCCAAGACTGAAAAATACATTAAATGTATTTAAATGAGAGTCAGCATGGTGCAGTTGATGGAGCACTGGACAAAAACTCAGGAAACTTGGGTTCATTTCTCAGCTCTGCTGTTGTCTCTAAGAGGGAGGGAAAGATGTAGAAGGGGCATGCTGGCACAGCATGCTTGCTGCTCTAGCCCCACCCCTTCTGCCGAGGCTCCGCTCCTTCCAGAAACATGGAGCACTCCCCCACACCTTGCCCAGGGGCTCGGTGTGGCTCCCCTAGGTTTGTGTGAGTCTTTTTTCCTTTCAGGCTGTCAGGTTAGTTTACGTATAAATCATGTCAGTGTTTTAAGAGGAGAGCAGTGCTTTTTATATTATACAACTCTTGCATGTTGTTGGGAAATTGGACTTCAAAATTGAGGTCTCTAGACAGATGTGTAAGAAAATACTGGACTTATGAGAGTACGATCCAGAGAAATGGAAACTTAGATGTTTAAAGGAAAGCAAACTTTTGGCTGCGTCTAGACTGGCAAGTTTTTCCGCAAAAGCAGTTGCTTTTGCGGAAAAACTTGCTAGCTGTCTATACTGGCCGCTTGATTTTGAGCAAAAGCACTGATGTTCTACTGTCCGAAATCAGTGCTTCTTGCACAAATGCTTTGACATTCTCATTCGGGCAAAAGCCCTTTTCCGGAAATGCTTTTGCCCGAAAGAGCCAGTGTAGACAGCTGAAAATTGTTTTGTGCAAAAAAGCCCCGATGGCGAAAATGGCAATCGGGGCTTTCTTGCGCAAAACCGCGTCTAGATTGGCACGGACGCTTTTCCGCAAATGTGCTTTTGCGGAAAAGCGTCCGTGCCAATCTAGACGCTCCTTTCCGCAAATGCTTTTAACAGAAAAACTTTTCCATTAAAAGCATTTGCGGAAAATCATGCCTGTCTAGACTTGGCCCCCATCTTTGGGGGGGGGGGGGGGAATGATTCCCTGTTTTTCTGTTTTTGATGATAAACCATTAATGTGCTTTTTCATCTATTTTCTTCCTTGGTAGAGATTTTAGAAATGTGATTTACAAACAACTTACTCCAAATTACCAACTTTGCATCCAGTCAGTAGTCCTGCTGACATTAGTGAGAGCACTCATGTTCCTAGTCTTGTGCTGTTCTATCCTGGAAGAAAATTAATCCCTATTTATACAAGAGGGGCTTCAAACTTTTGTCTTAAAGTTAAAGACCTTCACCTGACTTAATCTTGGAAAGCAGGATAAATAACAGAAAGTTGAAAAAAAAATCTCTATGAATCGCCGATAAACAGATTTACTTCCCCCTTATCTTTTTGTTCAAAGGAACACTATGAGATTGATTTTGCAATGTGGCCCTGATTCAGCAAAGCATTTCAGCACATGCTTAATGTTAACCTACAGAGTTCAGTAAGAGTACAGGTTTGACCTCCCTGCTCTGGCACCCTTGGGACCTGACCAGTCCCGAACAAGGGAGTTTGCTGGGCCACAGGATGTCAATTCCTCCTCTCTACTGATAGATTATGGGCTCTCCCTCCCTCTGCCTCTGGGCTCCCAGCTCCGTGGCCAGCTTAGCTGACACTGCCCTGGGGATCTCTGCAGGTGTGTCTACACAGCACCCAAAACTCGAAATAAGCTACACAATTTGCACTATGCAAATTGCAGAGTTTTATTTTGAGTCTATTTTGAAATAGGCTATTTCGAGCCATCCCTTACTCCTCGTACAGTGAGGTTTACAGGGATGACAAAATACTTCAAAATAGTGGACTCATTCAAAAGACACAGGGTAGCTATTTTGGGATACCTTTGGTATCCTGAAATAGCATTGCAGTGTAGACATACCCTGCCAGACCATGAATGTTTCTGGACTAGAGAATCCTGGAACAGAGATTCAACCTGTACTGTGGATGCTTAAATGCCTTCCTGGATCAGGGCCAGAGGGCTCTGCACCTTGCAGGATCAGATCCTGTAAAAGGCTGTAATTTTTTGCATTCTCAGTGTCCAATTCTTGTTGAATTAAAATTAAAGAAGGGAGCTAGTTGAAAGGTACATCTATCACACAGGCATTATGTATTTCATACTTGATGTGATAACCTTGCATGCAGTAATCTTGCCTTCCTGACACAAAGAGTAAGCAGCACCCTTTCTTGAGGCTGAAATAATCAGAGGCAAACACGGCAGTGATGTGGATACAAGAGGTAAGACACGGCATAATGATGTTATTATCATTGTTCCATTGTCATCCATCCTGATACTTTAGTGATACATTTTTTTTCCTCTGAGCATAACAAAGGATGCCTGAGAATAAACCGAATACGATGCTTCAGGAAACACAAAATAAGTACTTGAAAAATTAAACAAAAAAAATTATAAACCCACAAAAAATCATCCCATATTAATAGAAACTACTGTTCCCCAACTTGGTCAATATGTAAACTGTGCATAGCAGTCCATTTACAATGAAATACATCTGTGTATTAAAAGTTAAGGTTCAGTTCTGTCTGAGATAATATTAAACAGATCAGAGTTTCTTTTTGCAGCCATGATATATCATTGTTTGCTTCAATGCAAATCTAGACAGAAACTTTTAATGTAGCAATACTTGTATTTCCCTTCTTTTTCATAATAAACGTGTAATTACAGTAACACTTGCAATGAAATATACATACATTTAAGTTCAAGTTCAATTTTGTTTGTGTTTTTTTTTTGTTTTCAAAGTCAATTTGCTTCGTCCTGTTTTTCAGTCATTACAATTATTGTCAAAGTCTAATGTAGGAAAAATAAAGTATGTTATCATAGATTGTCCAGTGGTTAGTGCTTCACTGAGGCTGCTTTTAATATAGCTTTTCCTATTATATTGAATTGCATAACAGAGGACCCTTTCATAACACAGACACTCACCGTGGTAGAATTAAAGTAATTGTAAGAAAATCAAGTCTGAATGTCTTCGCTTTTTGTCAGTTTAAAATCTCAAATTTAACCTATATATTTTGTATATGTACTGTTTATAAGACTATGCCATACTGGTACTTGAAATGTGTGGTTCCTGGCATACATGTACAATCTACATTTCTGTAAATCTGTCAATTTCCAAACTCCTGTGGAAGACAGCTAATTTTGCTTTGTGCAGTAGCGGTCTGCAGTTTGCCACAGCAAAACTGAAATTGGTGACTCCTTTTTTCTCTTCCAACAAAATCGTTTTTCTTCTCAGAAAGTACTCTTTTTACTCTTTGTTAAATTAATGTGGCTATTTGCTAATGATGTGTTATCTTGTAGTTATCTTTAAGTATTCAGCCTGGAATACCCACCCAGTGTTTTGCTTGAGAGAGAGAGAAATGGAGTCCAGTTGTTTGAGCATAGGAATGGAATTCTTGAGCTCTGTCTCCCTGGGACTCCAAGAATGACCAGATTTTCAGTGAAATTCAGTCATAGGCATATGGGGAGAGTCATAGCATTATGGTTTCAATTCAGGAAAGCTTATTCTGTAACTCTGTAGGGATAGTGCCATCCTCTTTCCAGGAAGGGGACTGTTCCCTTCTCATCACAATGCCCTCATGTCCAGGTAGAAGCTGAAAGCTGGAACCAAGCAGTACATGGCACTGGATCATCATAGCAGTAAGAGCTTCCTAGGCAGGGGAGCAGACTCTGGGTCTGGCAGATCCCTGTGGTAGCAACAGCTGTGGAAGGTGGGGCCCAGGAATCCAGGCCTCATTGGCTCAGTCTAAGCCACTGAGGGGAGGGGAGGGGAGGGTTCAGGCAGGAGAGCTACTCTTGGGCCCCCTGACCCCTGCCCAGCCTCAGTGGGCTCCTGGCCTGCAGTGGCCACTCTCTTTGCTCTGCCTTTGGAGCTGAGTGGTTGGAGAGCACCAGCTGCTACAGAGTGGGTGCAGGGGGTGGGAGCTGTGGCAAATTTTGGGGTGGCTATTGCCCTCCCCCCCAACCCTTCAAGTGCCACCCTTGGAACTCTAGTTCAGTAGAAGAAAATGGACTTTTTACTGCTGTGTGGTAATGGAGATACTCGAGTAGCTGGTGTGGTAAAGGGTTATGCTGCCATGCTGCAGGTCCTAGTTTTGTATTCTGCTGGTGGGCCATGTAAAACTCAGTACATGGCAATCCTAGACATAAAGCAACTGATTTGTCCTCACATAATTCATGTCAGTAGTATAGTCAATACAGTTAAAAAAAAAGAAGTAGAATAATCTGTTTCCTGAAGGATGTGTGCTCAGTAGCATGTTTAGTTTAAAATAATATGCTAGCACATGTATGCGTAGGATTAAAAGAAAATGGGTTCATTAAAAGAAAAAGTGGCCAACACTTGATAGTACAGAAACAAATCATCCTCCATCCCCAGAATGCACCAGGCCAGCTATCCACTGATGCTGGGTTGTGAAGTGGGGAGATCAGCAAAGAGAAGGAGGGGGAATGTCTGCTTGACCCCTGCAAGTGAATAATGTGCATCCTGAAACTGAAGACTCAAAAACCTGTATTGTATTGTATATTACAGCTACTATTATTGGCCCTCAAATTATTCAGCCCTTTTAAAAACCAGTGACACCTCAGGTTTCGGGCTGCTTTTGATCTCCAATGAATTCTACTGCTTTATTATATGGTGTGCAAATTGGTAATTCTTTTTGTTTGTTTGTTTTATATTTATCAGCTGTTAATTTAATTGATTAGTCCTTTATTCTCTGGAACCAATTGGGTTTCATTAATCTAAGGCAGAATTCAACAGTTCATTGTTTGAAATAAAAATATCTGCCATGTTATAGTTGAAGTGTATAATTTTACAGTAGAATGCCATGTGCATTTGTTGCTGAGGCAAAGAGTTAATCAGAAAGTGTTCGGATACTGCCGGGCATCATGCCTTTGTGCATGAATAAAAAGTTGGAAACCGCATAAAAGCAGTAGCTGGGCTACCACACAACTGGATGTGCTTAAGTCTGAACGCTTCATAACTCTAACTACTGGGGAGTTGCAAACTTATAAATAACCTTGCAATTGGTTAAAAGCTTATGAAAACCATATGAACAAAGATATAAAGCATTTGGTTGAGGGGGTTCAGTAAATGCAGTAATCCCGTTGAAAGTAATCTAACTGAGGTAGATCCATATTTTAGGAGTGCCTGCAAGTGCTGCTATAGTTAAGGATCTTTCTGGCAATGTTTAATAGGTAGCAGGGGAAAGATTAACAAATACAGTCCTGTCTAGATGGAAAGATTTGAGTATCTGATTTTTTTAAAAATAATTAAATATATTTTGTGTTATTTTAAAAGGCAGCCTTAAAAAGCAATTTAATTCAGTAATTCAAACATGTGTTTTGAGTGTCACTGATAATCAAAGTATAAGTGGATTGAACCTTAATACTCCTTTCACACTTTGTCATTCAAGTCTCATGACATCCACCCCAACAATGATGGATGCTTCCTAGTATTCTTATCTACCAGGCACTTTAAAATCATGAGTCAGTTCCTCCAAAATCATGCAAGTTACTTAATAATCAAAAGTTATTTTAAAAAAATAGGACAGTGAGTCTTCAGTATTTTGAACCTATAATGTTCGGCTGTGTCTACATTGGCACCCTTTTCCGGAAAAGGGATGCTAATGAGACCAGTCGGAATTGCAAATGCCACGGGGGATTTTAAGAGGAATAAGGGATCTTCCAGAAAAGGCTTTATTTTCCGAAAGATCCCGTCTAGACTGGCGCTTTTCTCCGGCAAAGCCTTGAGCCGGAAAAAAGCGGCAGCCATGTTCATGCATTTGCAATTCCGAAGTGTCTCATTAGCATCCCTTTTCCGGAAAAGGGTGCCAATGTAGACACAGCCTTCATGTTTCCAAGGTTTTCATGCACCCCACCCCCAGCCATAAAAGCTAGAAACAGCTTTCACTGTATTTAAAAAAAAGTGAGATTTGTCTGTGTTAACACAATTCCAAGAGCTGGGGCTTACAGAGACCCAAACAGAGTGAGACTTGAAATAAAATGATGAACATTGATACCACTGGTTCCATTCCCCTGTGACGCCTCATGGGAACATGTCATATTGTTACATTCCCAGGACAGCGGAAGCCAGCTGAAGCATGCAGCCAGGCTAAACAGGGTTCGTATACATCCCTTTCTCAAATCATAGAGCTGGAAGAGACCTCAGGAGGTCATCAAGTCCAGTCCCCTGCCCAAGGCAGAACAAATCCCAACTAAATCAACCCAGCCAGGGCTTTGTCAAGCTGAGACTTACACACCTCTAGGGATGGAGATTCCACCACCTCCCTAGGTAACCCATTCCAGTGCTTCACCACCCTCCGAGGGAAATAGTTTTTCCTAATATCCAACCTAGACCTCCCCCACTGTAACTTGAGACAATTGCTCCTTGTTCTGCCATTCATACTACTGTGAACAGCCTTTCTCCATCCTCTTTGGAACTTCCCTTCAGGAAAGTTGAATCCCCCCTCACTCTTCTCTTCTGCAGACTGTTTTTTCAATAGTATTTTAACACAACACAAGGGGACTTGATGTCCCCTCATCTCTCTGGGCAGAGTCCATGCTTCCAGTGCAGTTCAGCATGGTGCATCACAGGCATTATGGGGACATCTACATGGAGGTAAAAACCTTGCCACATAACTGTGGCTAGTCCAGATCAGCTTACTTGGGCTTGCAGGGCTCGGGCTGCAGGGCTAAAAATTGATGTATAGACTTTGGGGTTCAGGCTGGAGTCCAAGCTCTGGGACCCTCCACCCTTGCACAGTCCAAATATGTACCAAGCAGTTTTCCAGCCCTGAGTCAGCTGACCTGAGCCAGCTGTGGGTTGTTTATCCCAGGTAAAAATATCCTATATTGTAGTAGGCTCCTGTATTCTGATACAGGGATTCTTTTCTGTTTTACATTGTTGTGATAGTCTCTGAGTGCCTTATGGATATCGTGGAAACCTTGAAGGAGAAAACTAAAAATAAGATTTTAAGTGAAGTTATACTACATTGCCTTTTTAATCTGGCCTCTGGGAGTATTGCCTTCATATTGTTAAAGTTACTGGGATTTGATATTTTATCTTGTCGGTTCAATTTAAAGTCACAGAAATTTGGAGTTCATTCATCAACCCTGTACATCAAGCATGCTGAAACTTTTAGCAAAATGGCCCAGATATTAAAGTGTTGATGATTAACTATTGTTACAGTTTTGCTGTAATTTTTCTCTGCTTTTCTCTCCTGCACATGCACATACATACACACACTCTTAACATTTAAATGTCTCCTGCCACGGAGTGATATGATACCTTGTAATTTTAGCCATGCAATATATCCATGAGAAAATCTTAAACTTGGGACAAACTTGCCAAAAGGTTTGTGAACCTGGGACAGATTTATGGTTTTTGTTGAGAAACCGTGAGAAATTCTATGATTGTTCAGTGTTTCCACCTATAAGTAGGCCAAAATTGATGGGTTTGGCTAAGTTTTGCTCAGCATTTTCTCCCAACTAGAAATAAAAGCAAACCACATGAATTAAAACTCGAGTGGCCCAAGGTTCAAATAGATCCCTGTGAACTAATGCCACCAAGTTTACTCTGAGTTGTACATCTACTTCTACATCATTTTTCAGGGGGGTTAATTTTCTGACTGCAAATTGATAGGATAGTAATCTTTACAATAGTTCAGATACTATGACATCATTTTAAATGTATGATAGACCGACTAGTAACTGTGCATCATAACATCTATCTTCTGATTGGGTGAATGAACCTATTTAAAAAATACTACTTGAATGATTTAAAAAAGATGTATGTTAAGATTAACCAGTGTTTTCTTCCACACCAAAGTCTCATGATATATTTGCAGACATGGTAATTTAACATCACTTTAAGGTTTTCTGGAGCAACTTCTCCTGCTATGATTTTGAAAACACATTCCTGACAATCAGCACAAGGGCTGTAAAATCATGGGTGCTATGGAGCTTTTTCACTTTTATTCCTATCCACTTTGCCTGTGAAAGAAGTCCAGAAGTTATATGCCTTTAGGCCAATAGGATGACCGATATCATTGTTATAAGGTTAATGGTTGAACTTACCATCCAAAAATCTAAAAACTTTAGAGATACGGCTGAAAGTCAGTTTGCAATGATTCCTGTTGTGCCAAGATATTTCAAAAGATTCTAAACAGAGGGGCTGTGTCTACACTGGGCCACTTATTCCAGAAAATCAGCCGCTTTTCCGGAATAAGCTGTGAGCTGTCTACACTGGCCCTTGAATTTCTGGAAAAGCAATGACGCTCTACTGTACAAAATCAGCCGCTATTCTGGAAAAACTGTTCTGCTCCCGCTCGGGCATAAGTCCTTATTCCGGAACACTATTTCAGAAAAGAGCCAGTGTAGACAGCCCAGTAGTCTTTTCCGGAAAAGAGCCCCGATCGCGAAAATGGCGATCGGGGCTCTTTTCCGGAAAAGCGCGTCTACATTGGCCACAGACGCTTTTCCAGAAAAAGGGCTTTTCCGGAAAAGCAACCTGCCAATGTAGACGCTCCTTTTCCGGAAAAACTGAAAACGGAATAGTATTCCGTTTTAAGCATTTCCAGAAATTCATGCCTGTGTAGACACAGCCAGGGAGATTTCTCTTTCCAGTCCTACCTGTTGCAAAGTAGGAGGAACTAGGGGGGGCATTAGGCAGAATTTGCACCTTGACCTTTGTAGGATGAAAGGAGGACTTGTGAGTTCTCCCAAAACAATGTTTCCTGATTCATTGGCACAATGGAGTGGAGGGTGGAAGAACAAAGTGTCAGTCTGAGCTCTAAATTGCTTTGTTGCTGTAGGTATAAGTCACATTCTTAGGAGGCTATAGGATTTTGCTGAGGTGTCTGGAGGATTTAGTCTCACAATTCCTATTAGCATTGCCGTGGTATGAATGAATTCCTAGCTATAAGTTTTCCTGAAAATTTCCCCTTTGATGTTTGGAACACAGGGCTTCCCCCCCCCCATTTTTTATGTTTCACTGTATGTAAACAGAGTATACCGCAAATAACAAATAAGCCACTAAAAATTAGTTGAGACATCTGGTATGGAATAACCTAATTATAATTTATTTTGTATATAAAGATGTGATAATTATTTGTAGCAAATGAAAACTGCAACTAAAATACTGTCCTCAGATATGTAATAACCCCTCAGGCATAAGTTCTGTGGCTTCTGTGAATGACCCATATTAATTCAGACTCTAGAAATTGGCTCTTTAAATAAACGTTGGTAATTGCTGCCAAGTTAAACTATTGAAACAAAGAGTATTACATCATTGTCCAGCCATGTCTACTTAAATAAAATGTATTTGTTGGGGCGGGGGTGGGGGGGGGGGGAGGAGAGGAGAATTAGAACAAACCCTTTCACACAAGGATCAGCGGGTATGCCATTTTCCAGCTTAGTCTGAACACACATTTCAGATGTGGAAAAAGTGAGCATGTTGAAATAATTTGAGGCATGGGTATAGTCTGATCAGGGATGGTAATCCAAAAGGGAGGGGTGCCCAGTGTATTATTACATTGCGTATATTGTTTTTCAAGAGATGGATGCAATCAGTCATCTTTTCGCATCTGGTTTGAAAAAAACTTGTCTTGTTGGCAAGTAAACTGTTATTTAAGTACACAATCCACTGCACTACTGAAACAGTTTCAAACTTGTCCAAGTATTCTCACAAGCTTAAAGACGGTATAAATATCATTTATAGCAAGTCGTTTACTTCAGACTATATGGAATGCCTTCCTGTTCCCCGATCTAAGTGTCCCAGTTTACGTTATGGCCTTTATTGCTTCTGTTTGATGGAATGATCAGTAAAAATTTAATGACACTATAAAATAATAAAAATGTCATTAATTTACCACGGATCTTGGATGCAGTGGTTGTAAAGTTACATTAATAAACAGAATATTTTTTACAACAAAAAGCATTGTTACGTGGGAACATATAAATAACACACATAAATTTAAGAGCAATTTTACTGTTAGCACACACATTATTATGGAATAGCCAATAAGTGTATAAAACATAGTATATAAAATTTTATGAAAATATAGTGTGCACATCAAAAATTCAGCTTTTATCTAAGTGCAGAGAAAAGCCATTATTGTGTGCTTACTGTTTCATTGCTGTTCTTCCTGAAGATCACAATTTTATATTTGTTTCTAGTAATTTGAAGTTAGCAGCATTTTTGTCAGATGTGCCTTTCTTCCCCCGCTCCTCGGTTGACTAAGTCATTCCTTTACCTTCTGTACACGCAGGAAGAATTGATAAACCCTGCCACAGAAATGAGGGAAAAGTTGCTAATTTAATGCAAAGTTAAAAATAATGCCTAAAAGGTTGGCTGGCTTGCTCGGTGACTCTGGAAATAAGGGATAATAATCTAGCAGTCTGTCTGACATTGCTGGGGCTGTTCCATCACTGACTGTGATAACATGTGAATATGATGGATGCCACAGTCGTGTGGCTCGTAACGTTTAACATTCATCAACTCTCACTAAAGGGGCTTTATCATTTAAATATCTTTATTTAATATGCAACATCTACCTCATACATCATAATTTCAAAGCACTTAGAGAACCAACAGTCCTACAACACAGTGGAACAGACTTTAATTTTGTTAATAACTTTTATGTCTTTTGCATGTTTGTGACTGACAATGCATAAATAAGTGCCTAATCATGTCACTGAATGAAAATAAAGATTTGGCTGTTGCATGAAGCATGTTTTCCTTTTTCCAATTTTAAAGTAGTGATTAATTTTTATTATGTTTTTAACATACAGAAAAGTACAGAGGGCACATACTGTGCTTGAGAGAGCTTTTTCGTTTCAGCAAAGTCCCTGATACTGCAATTTTTTCATCCACTTGACTTCTGTCAGTCTCCACCTATAAGTAAAGATTTACAGGTCCATGTCCTATGCACTATCTTGAAGTTAACAATTTAAAGTGAACAGTTTTGTCCACTTGTTTAGACTTCCAAAGTTATCGTCTTGTAAAGAAGTTAAAAATCATGCCCTATCCCCATTTCAACTAAAAACGTACCAACAAATTACCTGTGTGTGGCTAAGAACCAAAAACATATATAAACATAGCTTGAATGGGCATATATATTTCTATCTGCACATACATATGTGTGTGTGTATATAATGGGTGTGTGTATGCAGATACACACACATATTTATACACATAGGTGTGTGTGTGTGCACCCCTACACACTTTAAAATGTTTTAAATTATGTACATGTGAATGTTTCTTTATGTGGCTATAGGTTATATAGAATTTATTTTACTTAGCTTGTTTGCACTAAGAAAAAGGGTGTGTTTTTTTTAAATGTGATTACTATCACATTTTAAAATCATAGCTTAAATGGATTAAATTGTGTGTTCAACATATGATAGTTAGTTGATGTGAAGCCTACTAGGATAAGCCTTAAGAAAAGGTTGAAACCTAAACAACTTGAGTGTCCATTTGAATATTAATTTCATATAAGCATTTCATATACATTTTACTAATTCCTCATCCAACTAGTGATTTTATAAGCATCTCAGTGAAGAATATTTTCATTGAAAAAAAGCCTTTCAGTATATACATTAAAAAATCATAGCTGTCATATATTTTCCCATGAATTGAAAACTGAAGGTAAATATTTAATCCTAAATGGAGTTCAATTCTTTTAGAAGAAAAGGTAATATTGTGTAAGCTTTCTCAATCTACTACTTCTTCCTTTTTCATGGAATTTCCCCTTTTCTCCTTCTGTGTCAAAATATTGATATTTTTTCAGAAACTTTTTTCCTTTTTTTTAGAAGAGATTATCTTCTGGTAAAAAAAAATCAAAGGGAATGAATGACTAGAAAGATACTTCAAATGTGCATATTGATATATAGCAGGTTCTGTTGATTTTAATAGTGAAAAAGATATTTCTCCTTCTTCTATATCATACTTAATGATTGTTCTTCCAAGAATACACCAGATGCCACATTAACACTCCTTTAGAAAAAGCTTTAATGGAAATATTTTGAAAGACAAATGGTGTATGCTAAAGGCTATTTTTCTTAGTATTGATTTTTGCTTTTGTTTTGAGTACAAATTGTGAAAGTCACGCAACTTGTGAAAAAAAAATCCTATCTGCCAGCAGAGCATATTCATTCTGATGGTACAGGATTATTGCTATATTATAGAACATCTTTGAGTATAATGGTTGACTTTGTAATGTTAGTTTTCCTATGTCTAAGGGTGCGACTACGCTGCACTATTATTTTGGAATAACTAGCGTTATTCCCAAATAACAATACGAGCATCTATACAGCAATTCTGTTATTTTGAAATAATATTGAAATAATGGGCGGCTTATTCCGACTTGTGTAAACATCATTTTGTGAGGAAGAATGCCTATTCCAAAATAGCTATTCTGAATTAAGGCATCTGTAGACACTCCACTCCTGTTATTTTGAAAAAGCCCCTCACCAGGACCATTCTAAGTTATTCCTCCTCAGTGCCTCTTGGGGCTCTAAATCAAGATAGCATGTCTACATTAGGGAAGCCTCAAAATACTTCCCTGCAGTGTAAATATGCTATTTCAAAATAAACTATTTTGGAATATCTATTCTGGAATATCTTATTTTGAAATAAGCTTGCCATGTAGACGTACCCTGAGTCACATTTCCTCTCAGTATCCAGAACTTTTAATTTTTAAGTTCCGTTATCAACAGATACATTATATAGGAAAGCTTCACCACAGAAACAATTCTATAGCATCGAGAATGTTACTCCATTATAAAACTGCAAAGCGAACTTGTTAGATGAATGGAAGATTTTCAGAAACTTTTAAAAATGCAGTTAGTACCTGAAACTCTCAGCAGCATGTTGTAGTGGTAAACCCAATGAACTGTCATTCATGTTAAAATTCGACACTCTCCGGGAAGGAATGAACAAATACGCAAACTATCTTACCCATTACCAAGATAGCTTCCCCAATTATCACCTCTAATACCATTAGCTCACAGACATCCCACTCTCCCCACCTCTAATATCATCAATTCACAGACACTTACCTTCCTTCCTTCCCCCCCCCCCCGCATCCCCCTCCTGTTCTGAAATGTGATTTATCCTTTTCATATGTGTTCATTTTTTTTAATTGTATCCTTTGGTATATATGGTTGTGACTATTTTCTTCCACTATTTGATCTGAGGAAGTGGGTCTGGCCCATGAAAGCTCATCATCTAATAAACCATCTTGTTAGTCTTTAAAGTGCTACATTGTCCTGCATTTTGCTTCAGCTACCCCAGACTAACACGGCTACATTTCTATCACTGGTAAACCCAATGATTCGGTTTTGTGCACTGTTTCTTCCTGTGCAGATTTAAACTTATTCCATGATCTGAAGAATCAAAAGCCTTCCTAAACAATTTTGCTGATGGGAATTAATTATAGAAATATAATGATATTCAAAAAATAATCAGATTAAACTGCACAAATGAACTGAGACTGAACAAATGAGGCACAACAGCCATCAAGTAATTGTATGTTTGCTCCTTAAGAACATTTCCAAGTTCCTAAACATCGTGCAGGAGAGAAAACTCATGATGTTTTCTTCTTATGTCTAACATGCTCAGTACAGAACTAGGTCATTGAACAATAGACTGAACAGCAATCAGCACTCTACTTCTGCATAATGCATTAAGTATAACATGCAGAAACTGTTCACAAAGCTGAAAGCTGGTATTTCATGTCTGTAAATTCAAGCTGACATGACATTTAATATTGTTTTATAGTAATGAACAACAAGGTTTCATTCATTCACAAGTACAACATAATACCAAGTTTAGTCTGAAGAAGTAACAACAAGACAAGAGGGAAAACATGCTGTGTTTCTTCGAATGAGAACACTAAATTAATGATTACCATTGAACACTTAGCTACTGATATAGAGCACTACAGAGACTAATGCCAATTGTAGTTGTTTGATTGAAAATTGGATTAACCATAAAATGCCTCCCCTAGTTTTCATTTTACAGTTCCAGGTCCAGCTTTCCAGTGCAGGTCTCCATCTCTCAAGGTTTTTGTGTTTTTCTAGAAGCAAGTACCGTCCTCTCTCTTTTTCAATTCCCATTGAGGTTCAGTTGAAATTCCTAGACAAAATAATAGTATCAATTCTGTCATCTACTATTCCTTCTTTGAATACTTGTCTTTGAAAGCCTCTTGCATAAAATTCAGACTTGTGTTTTCTCAGGGGTACGAAGGCAAACTTGGATCTCTTAGTGGAAAAAAGTGCCTTTTCCATTAAATTAGCGGTATATTTTAATAGGAACTTTTCTTTCAGGTTGTAAATTTTAGTGTCTCTCAAATGTCAATTGTTTTTTTCCAATGTAAGTCACAAAGCTTAGTGGAAAAACAAAGTGTGCAGCATAGATCAGGACTGCTTGCTGCCAAAAAAATTCTTCAGTTGAATGTACCATCATTTATACATTATAGAGGTGCAGTTCAGCCTAATTTGGAGTCCTCTATGTACATTTTCACATTGAAACCTTAGGGCCTGATTTTCAGAAATGCTGAACGCTCATAATTCCAGCTGACATTGATGAGAGCTCTGAGTGCTTAGAACCTATGAAAATGAAGCCCTTAACTTTATGTTCTAAACTACACTTTTAATTAAACCTGCTCATTTTATTCACCCAGTAAAAAAAAAAAGAAAAGAAAAAGCATGTCTGTACTTAGACATATACATGGACATGCTAGTTGGAGTAGGATAGAGGAAGCATTAATGACCTCTCTTGTCTTTTCCAGGAAAGAACACGCTTTGAGAATTTAGGCCCACAGTTAACAGGGAAACCCAGTGAAGATGGAAAACTGGGCCCAGGAGTCATTGACCTTACAAGGCCAGAAGATGCGGAGGGTGAGTTGCTGTTACAAATACATTGAGCATTGCTTCCTTAATTCCCACAATGTGACATGGAATAGACATATAGCTCTAAGTATCTTTACTGAGTGGCATGCAGTTAAATTCCTGGGCTCAAATTTAAAACATTTAGCATGGTTTTGTGAGAAAGAAACATATACCTAGCAAAAGAAAGGGTATAAACATAACAAAAAGGGTGATACCTTACAGCATGTACTCTGAGCCATCCTGAAACACCATTAAAGCTATGTCTGCACTGCACTCAAGCTTGGGCTTCCAAGTAGGGTTGCCAGATGTCCGGTATTTTCGCCTTCTGTCCAGTAAATAAAATTCAGAAAATACCGGACACTTAAAATGTCTGGTATTTTCTGATTTGTTCCTAGCCAGGAGGCGAGAATCTGGGGTGCTTACCGGGTTCCGCAGGGGAGCTGTCTGGCCCAGCGCAGGGAGGCAAGATGGCGGGCAGCCATTGGAAGCCTGTTAAGGCCAAAAAACCTCAAAAGCAAAGTGTTTCTTAAAGGGGCCATACTGGTTTTTTTTTGGTTTTGGGGTTTTTTTTGCTCAACAGCTTTGGTCTCCCCCCCTTTTTTTTCTCAACAGAATTTTTTCCCGGTGTTTTTTTTTTGGGGGGGGGGGAGTGTGCATGTGTATGTTCGGTATTTATTGTTAAACCATCTGGCAATCCTACTTGCAGGGCTCCAGTTGACTTGGTGTTTCCAATCCTATGCTTGAGCATCCACATGGCATTGTAAGGCTGGGTTTTCAAATGCTGTGCTAACATGTCCATACTGAATTATAGGCTGTTTACTAGTGACTCCAGTGGGGCCAACAGCCTCACCGGGCCCCTGGGCAAGGTGGGGCAGGGGACTGCTCCATGATCCTGGAAGGGGTGGGGCCTCAGGTGGAAGGGGGCCTCAGTGCCACCCAAAGAGGGCTGCACCTCCCCCAGGCAGCCCAGAGTGTGGAATTCCAGCAGCCATTTAAAGGCCCTGGAGCTCCAGCCTCTACTGCTGCTATAGTAGAGGTGGTGGCAGCCAGGAGCTCCGGACCCTTTTGTATTGCTGGGCTGTGAGGCAGTTGCCACATTCCCTCCGTTTCCCCTGTTGACGGGCCTGAGTTATTCCCTTCAATGCTTGTTTTTATGGTTGTCCACTTAGAATAGTTTCTGTTCGGGCTGAGTGTTTCTCAGTAAGGGTATGTCTACACTACAAAGTTAGTTCGAACTAACAGACGTTAGTTCGAACTAACTTTCATAGGCGCTACACTAGCGCTCCGTTAGTTCAAATTTAATTCGAACTAACGGAGCGCTTAGTTCGAACTAGGTAAACCTCATTCCACAAGGATTAAGCCTAGTTCGAACTTACTAGTTCGAATTAAGGGCTGTGTAGACCCTTAATTCAAACTAGTGGGAGGCTAGCCCTCCCCAGGTTTCCCTGGTGGCCACTCTGGCCAACACCAGGGAAACTCTACTGCCCCCCTCCCGGCCCCGGACCCCTTAAAGGGGCACGGGCTGGCTACGGTGCCCGTGCCAGGTGCAAACCTGCCAGCACCCAGCCAGCAGACCCTGCACCTAGCACAGATCGAGCCACCCACCCGATGCCCCCCAGCCCTCCCCCTCTTCCCGGGACGAGGCTGGCGGCTCTCGGGAGCTTGCCCGGGACCGCAAGAGGCGGGCACCCGCCTGGGCTATTGCGGACATCGTGGACCTCGTCCATGACCTCCGCACTAGGCACAGGAAAGTGGCCGGCTAGGGCAGGAGAGCTGCCAGCCTGGCCACCCAGGAGCAGGTGTGCATGAAAATCAAGGTGGTCCACTGAGACCCCCGACCCTGAGCCCTGAGCTTGCAATGGCTGTACTGGGTCAGACTAAAGGTGCATCTAGCCCAGTAGCCTGTCTGCTGACAGCGGCCAACCCTAGGGACCCTGGAGGGGATGGACCAAAGACAGTGACCAAGCCATTTGTCTCGTGCCATCCCTCTCCAGCCTTCCACAAACCTTGGGCAGGGACACCACTCCTACCCCCTGGCTAATAGCACTCCATGGACCCAACCTCCATGACTTGATCTCACTTCCCTTTAAACTCTGTTCTAGTTGTAGCCTTCACAGCCTACTGCAGCAAGGAGTTCCACAGGTTGACTCTTTGCTTTGTGAAGAACAACTTTCTGTTACTAGTTTGAAGCCTGCTACCCATTCCTTTCCTTTGGTGTCCTCTAGTCCTTCTTTATGGGAACTAATGAAGAACTTTTCTGTATGCACCCTCTCCACCCAACTCCTGCTTTTAGAGACCTCTATCCTGTCCCCCCTCCGTCTCCTCTTTTCTAAGCTGAAAAGTCCCAGTCTCTTTAGCCTCTCTTCATATGGGACCTGTTCCCAACCCCTGATCATTTTAGTTGCCCTCCCCTCTCCCAGCCTCTTTCTTCCCCTCTCCCATCTCCTTTTCCCAGTCTCCCCCAGTTTTGTTCAATAAAGACAGATTCAGTTTTTGAACACAATTGTCCTTTATTTTGTACATCAAGAAGAGGGGCTAGGGAAGGGTAAGTGGAAGGAGGTAAGGGAGGAATGGGGTACGCGCCCCTGATGGGGAGGACTGGGCTGGCTCTGCGGGCTTTTGGGGTGGAAGCTCTCCTGCAACCCCCCAATTGCCCCCTCTCCCCAGATGGCAGCCAGTCTGATGGCCGAGTGCTGTGATGTGCTCAGTGTGGGTACTCCAGGCAATCCAAGCCAGGACTGCTTTGCAAGCGGGGCACCCCTGAGAACTGTCTGTCCGGGGTGGGGTTCGGGACCCTTTAAGCACAGCCCTCGGCTAGCCTGACACAGTATCTCCACGCTCTAAGTCCTCCTCTGATGCCCTGCCGGCACTGCTTCCGGCCATCCTTAAGCCTGGTTCAGGGTCCACTTAATGTGGACATGGTAGTTCGAATTAGCAAAACGCTAATTCGAACTAGTTTTTTAGTCTGGATCCGTTAGTTCGAATTAGCTTAGTTCGAATTAACTAATTCGAACTAAGTTAGTTCGAATTAACGTTGTAGTGTAGACGTACCCTAGGAGAGTCATGAATGGATATTTACAGAAAGACATTTTAGATTAATCTGACATGAAATATTTTATTTAGCTTTTCCCAAAGGAAAATTGAAAAAAATGTTTTGAAAAATCAATATTTTTCTGCTAAAAATGTTGATTTTACTGAAATGGTATTTTCAGTGAAAAAAATATTTCAGTGGAGAATTCCTAACCAGCTCGACTCTCACATAAAATGCCATTACTAATAATTGTGAAGAAATCTTGACATTTTTAATCCATGAAAACTTTAAAAAATCATTTTTGTTCTGTAGTCTACTAATGCCCCTGTTTTTCCCTATGATCACTGCACCATAATTATATTTTATACTCTGTTTTATGAAATCTGATTTTTTTTTCTGAAAAATTCAGAAATAGTTCTCTTATAGTGTGCCTCCTTATATGTGGAAACAATGAATTCAGAACTCAGTTTCATCCACAACATGTTCGTAGTTCTTGAACAGTATCATGTTGGCACCTTCTAATTTTATTCTGTGTGAAAATCAGATGATATATTTTTCCTAGTTCTTCTGGCAGCACTTCTCTCTAGTATTTCCTTGGTTTTCTTCATTTCCCCATTTCACCTTCCTCTCCCTAGTGCAAGTGTCTGGAATCACACTCTGGCACTGAAAGCCCAGGGAGCCTGCAAGAGCCCCTATACAAGGTGGGGGACGTGCGGCTTCATGCTGCCAGAAGGGGTGTGGCCTCAGGCAGAAGGGGCAGGGCCAGAGAAGCCAGCCCTCTGTGCTGTGCTTTCCCTCCAGCTCTCAGAGCCACAGCTCAGTGCTCCAGCAGCAATTCAAAGTGGCCTGGGGCTCTGACTGCCACCACAGCCCCAGTAGTAGCAGTGCCCTTTTGAATCACCAGATTCCAGGACAACTGCCCCCTTTGGGTATGTCTGCACTACAGAGTTTTGTTGGGAAAACGGCCATTTTTCCAAAAAAAACCTTGAGGAACGTCCACACTGCAATGGCGTTCTTCCACAAGACAATCGAAAGAACAGAAGGGTTTTTCCGGCATTGGTAATCCTCATTCTACGAGGAAGAAGCCTTTTTGCGAAAGAGCTCTTTCGGAAAAAGGCGTGTGTGGACAGGGAAGAGGGAGTTGCAAGAAGAGGAAAGAGGAAAAAGCACAGGTGCCCTGGTGGCCATTCTACCAATAATAATCACAGCTGAAATGCAAGATAGCGTCCGTTGATTGTGGACACTCTCTTTGAAAAAAGCAGATTGCTTTTTGGATACACTTTTGCAGTGTAGACGCTCTATTTCGGAAGAAGTTTTTTTGGAACATCTTTTCCGAAAAAACCTTCTTCTGAAAGAAACCTGTAGTCTAGATGTAGCCTTAGTTTCCCCACCATCCCGTCCGCAGGTCAGCTGAGAGCCGAACCCATTACTGCATAATAAAGCCTTTGCGTACGTAACTTTAGTTGCAGTGAATTGTGCCAGTCGAGGAACATGTAACATCTCCCCCACATAGAGTTAGTGGGTCAGTTGCAGCATGATTTGTGGCCATGTGGGGAATCTGAGTTCATGAATGGATTCAGGGTACCAGGCAAAGCACAAGCTGCAGAGAGATGTCCCTGGAAAGGAGCCGCTGGGTGAATCATTCTGTTGTTTTGTGAAAAAAAGAGCTGGCAGGAATGAGATGCTTATCTCCCCTTCCGGCTGTAGAGCAGGTAGAAATGGTAGCAGGCATTACAGAGATGTTCATAAGGAATGACCCTCCCAGTACACCATGTCTAAGGGTGTGTCTAGACTACATGCCTCCTTCGACGGAGGCATGTAGATTAGCCAGATCGGAAGAGGGAAATGAAGCCGCGATTAAAATAATCGCGGCTTCATTTAAATTTAAATGGCTGCCCCGATCTGCCGATCAGCTGTTTGTCGGCAGATCGGGGCAGTCTGGACGCGACGCGCCGACAAAGAAGCCTTTCTTCATTGGCACAGGTAAACCTGGTTTCACGAGGCTTACCTGTGCCGATGAAGAAAGGCTTCTTTGTCGGCGCGTCGCGTCCAGACTGCCCCGATCTGCCGACAAACAGCTGATCGGCAGATCGGGGCAGCCATTTAAATTTAAATGAAGCCGCGATTATTTTAATCACGGCTTCATTTCCCTCTTCCGATCTGGCTAATCTACATGCCTCCGTCGAAGGAGGCATGTAGTCTAGACACACCCTAAGAGTGGCTCATTGAAAATACTATGCTTGAAATGCCAACAATTAAACTATGACCTTTGAAGTACTGTATGGGGCATCTGGCTTTGTTAGTCTCAAAGAATATTTGCACTTCTTCCTAATGATGATGAATGAATGAGACTTGTAGAAATCTTTCCTGTATTTCTGCATGTCACAAAATGTTTCTATGTGCCAGTAGCAACCTGTACTTACACACACATCCACTTTAGATTTGAGTTGCTAAGGAACTCCACAAACCCATAATTAATCTGTGGCCTTTGGTAAGTGATATTTGTTCTTTTTTATTGTGTTGCCAAGATCACTATCTCAATGGATTGCCACAATTTTGTAATAGCCAGAGTTAGTCTTTTAAGATTTGGCCTGTTTGCTACCTCCTTTTTGTGTTGTCTTAGTTTTTCTCTTGTTCCTTTTTCTCCCTTTCATTTTTGGATTTGGTGATCTATTTTGTGTTGCTATGGGCGCAGTCAGTACTGTTTAAACAATACTGATAGTACATGCAGAACAGTGTTCCCTGAAAACTATGCATTTGTGTAACCACTCAGGAAAAATTCAAATGCCTTAGGAGAGTGCCCACAGCTAGGTTTTGTGTTTCTCTGGGTGGTGCACATTTGCACATGCCTTGGGGGACACTAACATTTATTCTGCACATGGATGGAAAAAATCTACACATGGATTATAAGGCCCATTGATGCTAAGAATTATATGGCATGACCTATATACATAATAAATAGTTACAAATTTATACAGTAAGGGGAAATTCTTCACCCCTCTCCTCTATGGAGTGCCTCTATGGAGAGACACACTTATTCTGTGCCCAGAACAAAAAGCTGCGGTCCTGATGGAGCGAGTGTATAATAGTCAGACTTTTATGTTTCGGAGTCTTTGGATTTAGCATCAGGGAACTTCTGTTCAGGGCCTCCCTGAACTGAGAAAAGTGTTTGAGGGAGATTTCTGCTCCTAACTGACAGACACAGATAACATTACAGAGGCAATCTTGAACACTGAAAGCACCAATACCTCCCAATATCTGCATGGGATACTGAGGAACCATGACTCCTGGTAGTACAGGCGATACAGAAATGAGAAGCAAACCTAATATTTTCTTCAGGATCTGGCTTTAAAGCAATACTTCTAATTCCAATACAAAGTCAATGGAACCATTGTAATGCCAACATTGCCAGTAAGCCTCTATTTAAACCAAAGAGTTTATCCATGCTAATTATGATACTATATTCAAATAATCCCTAACATGGAATAAGGAATCAGAACAACAAAAGTTTTGAAAAACAACTACTTTACATGTGCATATCTGCTTCCTAACACTAGTACTTTAGACATGAAACCAAATACAAAAGTCTCCAAAAATGTGTTTTTTTGGGCCCAGATTTAAAAAGTCAGTGCCTAAATGATGCCTGCAAAATTGCACCACAATTATGTTGCAATCACATTCTCCAGCTGTGCATACTAATAGACTAGTCCACTTGAGAATACAGAAAGTTCATCTGGGAGTTTTGCTGACACATCTTGGGTGCCCATGTTTGGAAAGCTGGCCCTTAAAGTCCAGGTGTTTTCTTATCTGCCAGGTGATAAGAAGCATTGATCTGAATATGGCAGTGAAATGAGGGTGGACACATGGATGGGTTTTAGTCTGCGGGCTGCAATTTTTATTAATCTTTAAAACAGGGGAGTGACGCTATTTTCCCCTCATCCATACTCTCCTATGCCAGGCATTTCAGTGATTTCCGTGCAGGGATTACAGGGCTCCTACCATACAAAACAGAACTCAGGGTAGATACTCTTCAGCCTACCCTTGAGGACTCAGCTTGCTATGAGTCCTACCGTCCATACCCCATAAAAGGAACAAAGGGTGCAGAAAGATGGGTCCTTCAAAATCTCACCCTGTGCCAGGAACCCAAGGTCCATCAACCAAGGTCATCTTCTATCCCTTCAATGGTACTAGAAGTGGGTTGCAAGTCATGACAAATTAAAAACTGAGCCAAGTACCTCAGATCCTAAGTACATCCATACTTAGCCTACTATAGCTTACAGGTGCTATGAAGAAGGAGAACAACTTTTGGTCCTCTCCTGATTTTCTACATGGGAGAAAAGTAATCCTTCTTCACCTGATGGTGCCTTGACCCATTAATTAATCTGTCAAGCTGAATTCCCATTTCTATCTCACAATGCATAGGGTGGGGCTGCTGGAACAGAGCTGAAAGAAGGTCCACGTGGCCCCTGTTACAATTTAAATCCCTGTAATAGGGGCCCAATCAGGTCCCATCCTCCCCAGCTGGCCAATGGGTGCCAGAGACACCAGAGGATCGGGACCTGCCCCCACACAAAACGACTGTCTTCCTCCCTTGCTGCTCAGACTGTTCTCTTTTGTTGCCAGCCTCATCAAGTTCCCACTCTCATGGTTGGAATGGGTGGTTTTTTTGAGGCTGCATTAATGGATTACATTTCTTCACTGTAACAGTTTTTTAATATTCCATTTATTGTTAAATAGTCAGTAGAAATGAGCCTTTAATTATTTTATGGACTACGGTTATTGTTTGTTAATTTCACATTCAGAAAATGGATAAAATCTTTCCAAACTGTTCCTCCCATTGACCGAGTTTTAAAAGGTTGAAGCGACATTTGATAACTAGTTTTTTTTTTAAATGCTGTCTTTTTATCTCAGATCTTTTCAAGACCAATTTCTGAGCCAAGAACTCCAAATATAATCCTCTGGTGCTTCAAAACAATGATGTTTTAAGCTCAAGGAAAAGTATTCATTATAGGAAACACCAAAGACCTTTACCCACAGTGCTCTGCTATGTGCCAGTGTGATACTATCAGGCAATAATTTCTCTCTACTGATTATACCTTGTGTATATGTACAATGTTTCTAATGTACTGTCAGTCTGACATGTAAAAGCCAAAAGTTGTATTTTCTTTTAATTCTAGGAGTTCCTACAATTCTTGGTTTGTTGACCAGAAAGCTATATGCTTTCAAGAAGTTATAAGCATCTTCTTTTAGAGGAAGGGATTATAATATTACACATATTGAAGTTCATTACAGCTGGCTGTCTTGAGATTGCAAACCATAATTATGAGAGGGTTTTGTAGACTTAAGTGTAAGATTTAATGATATTGTCTCCTCTCAGCAAATACTAGGGGGAGTTAAATGTGTATACCTAGGTACAGATACCTTTCAGAGATGATGTCATGTACAAAACTGTTGTTTAAAATTTGGAAGAATTGTAACACTCTTTGCCTCTTCCGGCTGAAGGCCTGGAAAGTGGCTATGAAAGTTAGAACTATGAAGAACTAATGAAGTGCGAGAGCTATTGCCCTATATAGTTTCTACATTGAAATGAGAGCTGTCTTTGAAAATGATGTTCATACAAGATTCAAACACAGTTTTGCCAGCTTTTGAATTATCTGTTTTTTAAAAATCTCCTTGCATCATATTATTATTGGTAAATCCCAGCTTTCATTTTTAAAAAAAGAATAAAAAGGTAAGTTTCTCACCCTCTTGGTTGACAAGTAAGTCTTTAAAAAGTGATTTGAGTGCCACCTAAAGGCTCAAAAACCCAACAAAAAATAAAATGAAGCATTTTTAAAACTAAAGCCTCATGATTTCTAACACAGTAGCATGTTTTTGGGGGCTTGCCTCATGATTTTTTAACGCTTTTGTTTGGCAGTACCGAATTACAACTAGGCAGTATGGACAGGACCAAATCATGCCTGAGCCTAGACAAGGCTGACTCCTGTTTTTGACACTCATCTGATAAAGTGGATTTTACCAAAGAAAGCTCATGATCTAATATATTTGTTAGTCTCTAAGGGTATGTCTACACTACCACCCTAGTTCGAACTAGAGTGGTTAATGTAGGCAACCGAAGTTGCAAATGAAGCCCGGGATTTGAATTTCCCGGGCTTCTTTTGCATCTTGCCAGGCGCCGCCATTTTTAAAGCCCCGCTAGTTCGGACTCCGTGCCCGCGGCTACACGCGGCACGGACTAGATAGTTCGGATTAGGCTTCCTATTCCAAATTGCCATTACTCCTCGTGTGTACAAAAATGGAAACTCTCTTTATTTAACAAAACTGGGGGGAGGGGATTAACCTCTGAGGAGACTGGGAAAAGGAGGTGGGAGAGGAGAGGAGAGAGGGTAGGAGAGAAGAGGGGGAAACCTGGGAGGAGGGAGCTGGAAGGGGGAAGCCAGGGGAAGAAGGAGGAGGGGAAGTATAAAACTATGGCACACCCACATCTTCAGTACTGTGTACAGATGGGATCTTCTCACCCCAGAAAAGATACTTTGGCCTTGGAAAGGGTTCAGAAAAGGGCAACTACAATGATTAGGGATTTGGAACAGATCCCATATGAGGAGAGGCGAAAAAGACTGGGACTTTTCAGCTTAGAAAAGAGGAGACTGAGGGGGGATATGATCGAGGTCTATAAAATCATGAGTGGTGTGGAGAGGGTGCATAAAGAAAAGTTCTTCATTAGTTCCCATAATAGAAGGACTAGAGGACACCAAATGAAAGGAATGGGTATCAGGCTTCAAACTAATAACAGAAAGTTGTTCTTCACAAAGCAAATAGTCAACCTGTGGAACTCCTTGCCACAGGAGGCTGTGAAGGCTAGAACTAGAACAGAGTTTAAAGAGAAGTTAGATAAAGTCATGGAGGTTGCATCCATGGAGTGCTATTAACCAGGGGGTAGGAACGGTGTCCCTGGCCTCTGTTTGTGGAAGGCTGGAGATGGATGGCAGGAGAAAAATGGCTTGGTCATTGTCTTCGGTACATCCCCTCCGGGGTAGCTGGTGTTGGCCACTGTCGGCAGACAGGCTACTGGGCTAGATGGACCTTTGGTCTGACCCAGTACGGCCATTCTTATGTTCTTATGTTCTAAGCTCAGGGTTCAGGGTCGGGGGTCTCACTGGACCACCTTGATTTTCACGCAAACCTGCTCCTGGGTTCGCATGTGGCCTTTGGTGACCAGGCTGGAAGCTATTCTGCCCTAGACAGCCGCTTTCCTTTGCCTAGTGTGGAGGTCGTGGACGTTGGAGGCCTCCCCCCAAACCTGGATGAGGTCCACGATCTCCGCACTAGACCAGGCAGGCGCTTTCCTCTTGCAGCCCCGAGTAGGCTCCTGGGGGCCGCCAGCCTGGTCCCGGGAAGAGGCGGAGGGCTGGGTGGTAGCAGGTGGCTGGCTCGTGCTGTGCCAGGTGCAGGGTCTGCTGGCTGGGTGCTGGCAAGCTTGCACCTGGCACGGGCACCGTAGCCAGACCGTGCCCCTTTAAGGGCTCCGGGGCCGGGAGAGGGGCAGAAGAATTTCCCTGGTTGTGCCCAGAGTGGCCACCAGGGAAAGCTGGGGAGGGCTAGCCTCCCACTAGTTCGAATTAAGTGGCTACACAGCCCTTAATTCGAACTACTTAATTCGAACTAGGCGTTAGTCCTTGTAGAATGAGGTTTACCTAGTTCAAATTAAGCGCTCCGCGAGTTCGAATTAAGTTCGAACTAGCGGTTTTCATGTGTAGCGCCTATTAAAGTTAATTCGAACTAACAGCTGTTAGTTCGAATTAACTTTGTAATGTAGACATACCCTAAGGGTCCATCTATACTGCAACACTATTTCAAAATAACTTAGTTATTTCGAAATAACTACATATACACATCAGGCAGTTGTTGTGAAATAGTGTCAAAATACTGTCAAGCTGGAAGACTTCTTACTCCGACTCCTGTAACCCTCATTGTATGAGGAATAAGGGAAGTTGGAGGAAGGGTGCTCTATTTTGAAATAAGTGCTGTGTAGACATACCCTATTTCGAAATAAGCTATTTCAAAATAAGATAGGCAATTGACATAGCACAATTTGCTTAGCTTATTTTGAGTTAAGCTCCTTTGTGTAGACACAGACAGGAATTCTTGTTTATAATCTTACAGACTCAACCAGCTACCTCTCTGAGACTTTTTACCTATTTTTGGGAATAGCTCTAACACCTTTTTCCCCTTTCAAAACAGCTAGCCAACATTAGAATATGATTTAGAAGCAGTTATATTTGACCCCAGTTTTAACATGTAACAAACAATCAATTTGCAAGCTCGTAGAGGGTAACAGAGTGATAAGTAATAGCCAACATGCATGTCTCACAAACAAATTATGCCAAACCAACCTAATTTCTTCCTTAAACAGGTTCACTGGCCTAAAGAATATGGAGGAAGCAGTTGATGTGATAGATCTTGATTTTAGTAAAGCTTGTGATACAGTCCCACATGATATGTTTCATAAGCAAACAAAGGAAATATGGTCTAAATGATATTACAGTAAGGTAGGGGCATGCATGTTGAAAGAGATACTCTAAGAGTTCTTATCAGTTGTCCACTGTCAGACTGGAGCATGTATCTAGTGAGGAGCCACAAGGGTCTGTTCTAAGCCTGATACTTTTCAGCATTTTCATTGAGGAAATGGATAATGGGGTAGTAAGAATGCTTATGATGAACTGGAAGCAACATAAAATCTGCCTGTAGGCGAAAATAAAAATGTAATGCTGTTGTCCTCACACCATAACTCTATGGGTACAAAACATGGACCTGTAATCAGTGGCATATTGAAATGCCTGACAGTTTCCATTTGTGACACCTGTAACAGTTGCTGGGCATCAAATGGCAGGACTGGGTTTCCAATATGGAGGTTCAGTTGGTATCGAGATTCTTTTGATCTGCACCCAGTTGAGATGAATTGGCCATGTAATTTGTATGCCTGAGACCCATTTATCAAAACAAGTCTTATATTCTGAATTAAGCTCTGGCAATCGTAAGCATAAGTACAGAGGAAATGCTTCAAAGCCACCATGAATCGAAATCTGCTCAGAACTAACATTTTCTGACCTTTGAGCAGCTGGTGAGTGATCATATTGCATGGCTCTGCGCTATGGGGGAATCATGAGAAGAATTGGGTTGAACAGCTGGAGGCCCAGCACCAGGCATGGAAACACATGCAGCTATCAACACAGCTAGGCAAAAGGCTCTGTGCCTAATTCAGTAAAATATTGTTCTTCCCAAATTGGTCTCCTGATGCCCATTAATTGTGTGATTGTTGATGCTATTCTTGGAATCAAGGTGACTGGCATCATCAGTATCAACATAATTGTAACATTTGTGGATGACACTCAGCTAGGAGGGGTTGCTAGCACTTGGGAAGGCATAGTAAGAACCTTGACAAATTGGAGATTTGGTCTGAAGTCATCAAGATGAAATTCAGTAGACAGAAGTGCAAAGTACTTTGCTTAGAAAGAACAAAATCAAATGCGTAAATACAAAATGGAAAATAACGAACTAGAGAGCAGGATAGTTAAAAAAAGATCTGGGGTTTATAGTGGGCCACATTCCATTTGAGCTAACAGCGTGATGTCATTGCAAAAAAGGCAAATATAATTCTGGAGTGTGTTAACAGGTAACTTCTCTGCTCGACTCAACACTGGAAAGGTCTTGGCTGGAATATTGTGTCCAATTTTGGGGTACACTTTAAAAAAGCAGTGTATGTTTAGTCTTGAGAGAAGAAGACAGAATGAGGGGGGAGAGGCCTGATAACAGTCTTCAAATATGTTAAGGGTTGATATAAAGAGGACTGTAATCAGTTGTCCTCCATGTCCACAGAAAATAAAACAAGATGTAATGGGCTCAATCTCCAGCAAGGGAGATTTAGGCTAATAATAGGAAAAGCTTTCTGGCTATAATGATGATTGAGTACTGAAAGAGACACTGTGGAGTCCCCATTCTAGGAGGTTTTTAAGAATAGTTATGGATGGACCTGTTATGGGTGGTCTAGGTATGCTTGGTCCTGTCTCACTGCAGGGGGTTGGATTAAATGATGTCTAAAGGTCCATTCCAGCTCTGCTTTTCTATGATTCTGTGTTTTGGTAAAAATCTGTTTGGTCCTTTGTGAGTACAGGTTGTAGGGCTTTGAGAATCTTGTCTTAGTTCCAGTTCTAATGGACACACTCTTCTGATAGGTGCCCACCATGTCATTTGAAGTGTAGTATGTATGCCAAATATAATCATCCTGGAATAGCTCTGTTTATTTGCAGGCTTGTTGTTGAGTTCTTTGTTAATGAACAGAAAGTACACTAGAGTCTTGCCTCTAGTGGACAGAGGCCTGCATAAAAGATATAAGTGCTTCTATTTACAGCTAATGTTTCTACCGTAGCTCAGGCAGAAATGTTCTTGCTTTTGTATTTGAAGGCCATCATTTCAAGTCTTATTGGAGACATGATCCTCATTCATGCAAAATATTTTCTTCGGTGAAAGGGAGAGTAGTTGTTTTGATTAGAGTGGAGACTCGGAATAACAACTTATGGATTGTGTTCTTGGTTGTGCCGCTGACTCATTGTCTGACGTTGCACAGGTGATGTAATGTCTCTGTGTCTTGTTTTTCCATGTGTGAAATGAGAATCATTATACATAAATGCCTCATAACAGTACTGTGAAGCTAATTTTCCTAATATTTATAAAGCTGCTTTTGCATGAAGAGTGCTGTATTGGTGCAAACAATAATGAAAACGATCACATTCTATACCTGTTTGTGTCCTATCATAGGGGATGTGTGAGTTATGTATGGCCTCAAAATTTGCAGTTGGAGCAGCTTGTGCAAAAAAACCACTTCGCTGCAGAAATTATTTTTGCTGATTCTGGGTAGATTGCCTGCCACTCCTTCCATCACAAGGAATTCTAGCTGAGCTCAATGGACTTGCTCTATAGCCAGGAGAAGAAACATGCCATCTATCTAGACTTCTCATGAGGATATTCAGCTGTCAGGAAGCAAATGATCAGCCTGGAAACTGAGCTTGCCAAGAGCTGTCAACATTCCCCACCCTCCCACTCACACCACAGCCCTTCTGAACATGCTCTGACTGGTTTGTCCCCTTTTCTTTAGTTTTTCCCCACTCCTCCTGGCAGCCAGAAAGGTGGGATCAGAGGCACCCATCTGTCACCAGGTGTGTAGAGCCCCTTCTTCCTTTTCCCCTCATACTGTCACTTTCCAAACCGCAATTTTTATGGCACACCAATATTGAACTCTGAATGGAAATTTTGACACAGCCTTAAATACATGGAAAACAATCACGTGGGTTTTAAAAGTACAGTATATGTTACATATCATACACTTGTTTAAAAATATCTACTTTCCTAAAAGGTCTTTCTGTGTATCTTGTGCTGCTATGGAATGTCCTGCTTCCAGTTTCCTGGAGAATTCATCATTGGAGTAGTACTCCGACAATTAGAGAGCCTTGCTTGCAGACTATAGCATGCTCTTCAGTATAGAAAGTCCCCAACTTACGAATGGGTTGTGTTCCATTACTTCATGTGTATGTTGTTTGGCACTTGGAATGTATTTTCCCATAGAAACAATTGGATTAATGGTAGTTAGGTTCATGGACTAGTACACAAAAACCTGTTTAACCCATAACGTAGCTGAAATACAATGAAAACAATAGAAATAATTCTGTATTTAATCTTGAATGCGGGTGCTTGAGAAAGGCAGGTTTAATTAGAGGAGGATGAGGAGGCAGGTGGAGATTCTGAAAGGGACTTCTGGGTGTCCCCTGGGCGCTATTCCTTCACCCCCTTGTGGCCAGTCTGATCTTCCAGCCACTCCCCCAACATGGGCTGAGCCCAGCCTCTTCTCACCAGGAGGTGGGGAGCAGCCATACACCCAGCGGCTGGAGAGGAGTGGCATTTTCCCCTTCAAAGCACCACTTCTCTCCAGTCACTGGCCATACAACTACTCTCTCTGCTCCTCCAGAGTCCTCAACCAGCACTTGTGCCACTCACCACCACCTATGTCTCTCACCACCACCTCTGCCTCTTGCCTGCTCCCTGAGACTGCAGGGGAGCGTTTGTCTGTATGTGCAAAAGTTTGTAACTCAGGGAGTGCTCTGTAAAAATGATGTCGTTAAATATACAGAACTGCAGAACAGACATGTTCTGGAAGACTGATTATATTATTGGAGAGGACATATTGTGGTATATCATATTATGCATGTAAACCTACATCAAGGCAAAGAAAAGTTCCATTTTTATTTCATGAGAGACACACGCTGCAGCTAGATACAGCAGGGGCTCTTCATTCAGGTTGGAATTTTCAGAGAGGCCTACAAGAGTTAGGAGCTCATGTCCCATTGAGATGATTGTGTGCCTATCTCTTTTAGACATTTTTGAAAATGTCACTCTCAGGCTATGCCTACACTACAGAGTTTTTTCAGAAAGACTGCTGTTTTTCTGAAAAAAACTTCACTTATATCCACACTGCAATCACATTCTTTTGAAAAAAATCGAAAGAACAGAGGGATTTTTCTGATATTGATAAACATCTTTCTACGAGGAAGAAGCCTTTTTCGGAAAGAGCTCTTTCAGAAAAAGGCATGTGTGGATGGGGAAGAGGGAGTTCTTTCGAAAGAAGAGGAAAGAAGAAAAAGCACAGGTGGCTACTGTGGCTACTCTGTCCATAGCAATAACAGCTTAAATGCGAGACTGTGTCCATTCAGTATGGACACTATCTTTCAAAAACGCCGATCGCTTTTTCGATGGGCTTTGGCAGTGTGGACGCTCTCTTTTGGAAGAAGTTTTTTCAGAAGATCTTTTCTGGAAAAGCTTCTTCCAAAAGAAGCCTGAAGTCTAGGCATAGCCTCAGTGGAGTAGGTCCCATTCAACCAGTGACTGTCTAATCTCCCTGGGTATGTCTACACTACAGCGCTATTAACTTATTTAGAATTAGTTAATTTGAAATAAGCTAATTCGAAATAACACATCTAGACACAAAAACTAATTCGAAATAGCGTATTTCCAATTCGAAATAGTACATCCACATTGAGTGGACCCTGAATTGAAGGCAAGGCTGCCTGGAACCAATGCCGACAGGGCATCAGGGTCAGACTTTGTGTGTGGGGTTGCTGCCTCAGGCTAGCCGAAGTCTGTGCTTAAAGGGACCCAACCCCTCATCCGGGACAGACAGTTCTCAGGTTTCTCTGCTTGCTGGTCTACCTTGCTGAGGGATAGCAAAGCATTTGTGTCTCAGAGTGCTCTGCTTGCCCTCACTCGGGGCACCACAGCACTCTGCAACATGGAACCAGACCTGTCCCCGGGAACTCTGCTGCATCTCGTGGACACATTGCCAGCAGCCTGGCTGCACTCTCTGCAGGCTGCCATCCGGGAGGGCCATCAAGGGGCTGTCAGGATCCAGGGGGCTCTGCGGGAAAGCGTCCACCCCAAGGAGCACTGACAGTCTCCCCGGTCTGCCCCACTGAAGGCTTGTGCCCCGTTCCTCCCTCTTATCCTTCCACTTACCCTTCCCTAGCCCCCGCCTCCTGATGTCAAATAAAAGACACGTGGGAGGAGGGAGCTGGAAGGGGGAAGCAAGGGGAAGAAGGGGGAGGGGAAGCTCAGGGCTCAGGGGTGGGGGTCTCGCCGGGCCAACCACCTCCCAGCATGGCGGGGGAGGGGGCCTCAGCATCCCCGGGGGGGTGGGAAGGAGGGTACGGAGGTTGAGGTTGGGGGTGTGGACATTGAGGAGGAGGGTGTGGAGGTTGAGGAGGAAAAGGTGGGAGAGGGGGCAGGAGTGGGAGGAGGGACAGTAGTTGGGGGGGCAGCAGGCGCAAGACCAGCACAGGGCACCATGCTCTGCAGCAGGACCTTCATCACTCGGTCCTCAGCAAGCTGCTCCCGGCGGAGCTGCAGGTCCTCCAGCATCCAGGCCTGGATGGTGCAGTGCAGGGCTCGAGGGCCCCCAGATGCTAGTCCCAGTACTCCTGCTACGTGCTGGTGGTCTGGAGGAGGCCGCGGGTGCAGGAGCATGGCCCGGGCGGGGTGATGCACCCCGCACGAGCAGCTGGTGCAGTTGTAGAGAAAGAAGAGAAGTGATCAGTTCTCCCTGGGGACACAGTGGATGATGCCCAGCCCTCTCCCCCCCCCCCCCCATGACATGAGGGCGACCGTGCCCTGCACCGTCAGAGCCGTTGTGCTTGCACAGAGGCCATGGTCAGGATGTCTGGCTCTCCCCAGGACTTGGAGCTGCCCCAAGACCGCACCCATGCCCCTGTGCTGTGTGTAGTGTGGCTGGGGTGGAGGGGGGGAGATGTCCCCTGCCTCTGTGTAGAGGGGGTGTGTGAAGGGAGAGTGTCCTGCTGGGTCCCGCTCCGGGGTCAGGAGCATGTCAGGTCTCTTCACACACTCATGTGCCTATTGGGCCACAGCCCCTAGGTGTCACACAGCTGGAGCCACCTGCCCAAGAGTGGCATGGCACGTGCTCACATGTGCACAGGTGGCTGCGTGATCCGTGGGAGGCATGGCCCATGCGCGTGGTCCCTGGTCTCCCTCTCCACTCCCGCCCCTGGGTAGGGTACAGTGCTGGCACTTACCTGGTATGGCCTCCCTGGCTGACCCTGCTGACTCCGGTGCCGGGACAGCTGGTGGTGGCCTCTCTGGTGTGCTCGGGTCAGGGCCCTCCGGTCCCGGCTTGCTGCCTCCTGGGCTGGTGTGGACTGCCCCACCCCCCAGGAGTCGGTTGAGGGCGGGGAAGTAGGGGCAGGTGTCAGCCCCTGCTGCAGCGCCGCCCCTGGTGGCCCTGGCGTACACCTGCTGCAGCTCTTTCACCTTCAAGCACACCTCCTCTTGGGTACACCTGTGGCCTTTCCTGGCCATGGTGGCTGCTATGCAGCTGTAGACGGCCATGTTCCTCCGCCTAGCAGAGATCATGGAAGTTGGGGGCCTCCCCCCAAACCTCAATGAGCTCCATGATTTTTGCACTAGTCCATGAGGGCGTGCACCGTCTACGGCCCCTGGCTGGCCCCTGGGTGCTGGGGCACTGGGCGGGGGAGAGCTGGCGGCCACTGGCTGCCATCCTGTGGCCACTGGCTGAGGGTTTGCAGCTGCTGGCAGGCCTGGCTCTTGCATGTGCCCAGTGGCCAGAGTCTGCTCCTTTAAGGGCCCCTGAGCTGGGGCAGAGGAGAGGAGTTTTACTGGTTGTGCCTAGAGTGGCCACCAGGGGGAACGGGGAATAGCTGGAGGCACTTATTTTGAATTAGCTATTTCGAATTAGGTGTTATTCCTTGTAGAATGAGGTTTACCTAATTCGAAATAAGGGCTCCGCTATTTCAAATTTATTTCGAAATAGCGGTTTGCATGTGCAGACAGCTATTAAAGTTAATTCAAAATAACATCTGTTATTTCAAATTAAGTCTGTAGTGTAGACATACCCCCTGTCTTCTATCTAGATTCTTGCAGTGCACCCCAACACATGATTTGAGTACTTCTGATATGGTGTTTGGGTCAGCACTATAGTTGTGAATTGTGAGGTATAATCACAGAAGAGGAGGGTGACAAATTCAGTAAGTGATTGGTGGAGAAAGAAATCTGTATCATGCTTGGGTCAGGTGTGGGTATAGCTAGTGCCCAAGACACCAGAGAGCAGGTGGATGGTTGCAGCAGCAGTATTAGTGCAGATGTAGGGGTAAAGAATAGCTAATGTGCCTCTGAATGAAAAATACAGTGTATGTGGAAAAAGAAGGCGTAAGCTTTGAGGTGGGAATAATAGGTTGGTGATTTTTCTGGGTAGAATGTGAGACTGTGGAGGGGAGCTGGAGAAGTGGTAAGAGGAAGGCTGAGAACTAAGAAATGAAGAAAAGAAGTAGGCACCTTTTGTATCTCTAACTTCAAACTTGCTCTCCAATTGTCAGAAAACAATTTTCACATCCTTCATAACTCATAGAAATACACAGTGGCAGGTGTCCTGGGTTTGCATTCCAGATTTCAGGGTCATGATACTTTAAGTGCAAATCTCTTAAATAAGGAACAGATCAACTTCCTAAAGAGACACAGTGACTGTCTCCCTAAGCCCCAGCATGCTGTTCTGATTGCATGGACTGATTATAGTGGACTGATTATAGTGCCCACTGCATCCTTCCTGTAAGAAAGCAACTGGTCCTGTAAAAAGATGGGCAACAAAAAAATCCACTTGTGAGAAAAAAATCTTTTATAATTCCACAAAAGGTGAATGTGTCTCTGTCGGGGAGAGGTAAGTAAAACAGATTAAAAAAAAATTAAGCAGATCAATCTTGGCAGCCTGCCTACACAGTTCAAAACTGTGAGGTAACAGGTTTAACACCCTTCTGTGCTGAGGTGTAAACATCAGGTACTACATGCATGACAAGCATTATCTACTTTTGTGACAGTGCTTCGTAAATTCTGTGTAAAGAATTTGTCACCAGTATTTGTCGCACAGAAATATTTGTAATAGTTATATGGCAGTTGAGAAAGGAATGGTTAAAATCAGGAAATGGTGAAAGCTATGTGAAGAAAAAAGCATGTTTCCAGAGAGAATACAGAATGCTTAAACCTTAAATGCCTTGTCCGCTGTAGTATCGGTATCTGTCTTTGATAAACTGTATTCCTCCAAATGTGCCTTTATTAATTCAAGATGTCTGAGTTATAGGGCCTGTTATTAAGAGCTGGCCTCTGATAATTGTGGGTGCCATTTGTAAGCACTCAGACATCTACCTGATTATATCTGAATTTAGATGGTGAGCCTAATTGCCCAGAATTAACCAATGATATTGGAAATTTAGGGGAAAGCCTCAAGGTGCCATATTTTAGAGGAGGGGCTGAGACTGAGGTTCTGACTCTCATTTTGTGTACCACAGTGTAAATCAGGAAGCACTCCATGAAAATCAGTGGCATTCCATTAGTGTAAATGTCTGCAATTGAGATGAGAATCTCGTCCTCTGTCTTTAAGGACTGTCCCTTTGCTTTCCGAGGGCAGCTGTTTTATGGATGAAGTTGCTGCCAATCCCTCCATACAATTTTACAGGGGGAACTCCCACCTCAAGTGATGAATAATCTGAGCTGCAGGGTGTGGACCGATTTCCAACTGCATTGAAAATTATTCTTCTCCAGACACTAATATTTAAGATACAGGACGGGTCTCACTTTCCAAATTATAAATCTGGCAGCTCCACACCAATATTAACTTTGGATTTTCAGCTGTCTTCTTGTATTTTTTCTTACTTGTAAGCACTAGTGTTTTTTATTTGCTGTTTCTGTGCCACAGTAAATTATTCTTCCGTAATAGCACCTTTATGTTAAAAATGATTATCGTAGAATTGCTAATATTATACAGCCTCTGTTACAATGCTCTGAGTATTATACAGAGGTGCCCATTAGCACAGTTATAGTTAAGGGCTTGTCACAATTTCCATTATATAGTAAACCATTATTTTCAGGAATTTAAAACAAGACTGTAAAACATAACTCGAGGCTCAGGCTTTACACAGAAGGTCTCAGCCCATGAAAAAATTATTGTCACAAATGTTGAAGGTAGTCACTCTGATCAGCCTATTTATAAATATGAGAGAGAGAGAGAAAATAAGTATAGTAGTTCTATGGTTTAAAACATTTATTTTCACATTCTGAAATAAAATTTTACTTTTGAAAGGGGCTGCTACTGATGTCAACAGAAATCCTACAGGACAGATGTTGAGCCTTTTGTGCTATTCCAGTGATGCAAAAGGAACTCAAAGATGTCTTACTCAGATAGCTGAGAATTCTTCCAGCAAACGAGAAATGTCAATTTGTTTAAAGCCAATTTTATACCATCTTTGGTCTGGTCTTTTGAGCTTAAGTAACAGGGTAGGGATGGGATGAAGAACTCTGCAATCTGGCTAATCCTGGGCCACTGGAATTGTCCAAATAAAGCCATGCCAGCTGGCATAGCTCTCATACTATTCTAAATTATAGTACAGGTCATTTTGTTCACTAGCAGCGTCAAAATCTTGGATATAGCTGGTTTATAGTCATTTCGGCTACGTCCAGACTACATCCTTTTTTGAGAAAGGCACATCGATATTGCAAATGAAGCCAGGATTTGAATTTTCCAGGCTTCATTTGCATAATGGCGGTCGCCGCTTTTTTTCAAAATTTGGCTTTTTTTTTTTTTTTTAAACACAGCAATTTAGACGGGGATCTTTTGAAAACAAAACCTCATTTTTTGAGGTGTACAGGATCTTGCAAAAAAAGGGTTTTATTTTTGAAAGATCCCTGTCTAAACTGCTGGTTTTTTAGAAAAAGCCAAGTTTTGAAAAAAAGCAGCAGCCACCATTATGCAAATGAAGCACGGGAAATTCAAATCCCGACTTCATTTGCAATATCGACATGCCTAATTTACATCCCTTTCTCGAAAAAGGGATGTAGTCTAGACACACCCTTCCTTCCCTACCACTGAGCTGCATTGAGCATCTAGTCCCCTCTGCACATCCATGGTAAAATTTGGCTTCCAAAGTGCAGAATTTTCTTTGTTTCTTTGAATTTTATGTTCTACGCAGTTAGATGAGAATATGTGTTGAGCATATTCAAGTATCTTTCTTATGATTTTAAGATATTTAATTATATTTTAAATTTAGCATCTAAGTACCAATTAAAGATTGCATTTCAAATGGTCAGGTCACTTGTAAAATTTCTTATTGTACTGCTAAAATCCCATATTTTTTAATACAGATCAGGGAATTGCAAATACGTATTTTTACATGCGAGTACCTGAATTGTAAGAGCAGTTTCTTATTTTCACCCTCAAATCTTGGGTAGGTAGGTGCATTTGAAAAATTATCCCTAAGAGTTTTCCAAAATGTTCTAATATGTAATAATTTTGAACTCATACCCTTGTACTACAGCTGTGGCTTCTCTTTCTTCACTATTTATAATTTATTTATTATACTATTGATTATTATAATTTTTACAACTATCCCCTAAATGTGCTAGGCAAAAAAGAAATGAGGCCCACATGTCCTGCTTCTAGGTATTTGCAGTCTAATTATAGACGTGACAGAATAATTAAGAGCAGCAAACATTGGATGGAAGAGAATTACTGATATTTATACTCTGAATTATGTTATATGCTAAGAGGTGTCAAATCCGTTTGTGGATTGGATACTATAAATGGAACATTCATGTAATGATTCCAGAATCGATGCTAAAAATCTTTTGGCAGAATGCTCTGCATTTCAGAGTTTCTCTGACACGGCAATTATTCCACACTGGACAAAACTTTAGGGAATTTGTACTACAAATGACTGTGTGGCTTGAAAGCTTGTCTCACTCACCAATAGAAGTTGGTCCAGTAAAAATTATTACCTCACCCACATTATGTCTCTAATATCTTGTTCAGACATAGCTACAAGTGTACTTTATACAAATTCCCTCCCAGTACGTCAACACAAAATATCTCTTTATAAAACATGGTGTAGTTTAATTGTTTTTAGCTGTGTTTTTGCTGTACAGAGGCAAGAAAAGTCATTTATGATCAGCTCTCAGACCCTTTTCTTCATCTCCTCTGAAAAAATATGTAGAAGTCAAATTTGAAGTTCTGCTGCCATTATTCTCTTGAGTGAATTGACATTCTTTGTTTTCCATCTTAAAATAAAATAAAAGAATGGCCAATATATGAATGGGTCCAATCTAGTTTTGGCAACATTTTGTTTGATATCACGTCTGAGTAAAGACTATAAAATATGTCCTCTTGTTTTAAAAATCAGTATCTTACTTTATAAATCCCATAGGTGTCATCATGGTTGGAGGGTAGGATGGATAGCTCAGTGGTTTGATCATTGGCCTGTAAAATCCACAATTATGAGCTCAGTCCTTGAGGGGGCCATTTAGGGATATGGAGCAAATTTGGCAGGGATGGTACTTGGTCCTTCCATAATGGCAGGGGACTGGATTCAAAGACTTCTCAAGGTCCCTTCCAGTGCTATGAGATAAGTGTATCTCCAAATACTTAAATGATGTTGGTAGCACTCTCGCTGATGATATATTGACTTTTAAAGGGCCATTCTGATTTCTAATAAAATATGCTTTCACCTGAAATTGTATTGTTTGGCCTTTTAATCTGATTGGTATAGGAACAATTATGGCGTAGTTGTCATCATAATTATTTTTAAAAAGCAACAACAATATCACTGGAATGTGTCATCTAGCTCTTAATAATAATTATGGTAACAAGCATTATAAAGCATTTCTCACCTGCATATCTAATCTGTGACAGTTACTACTTTCCTGTCAAAACAAATATGAAATTCAAAAATGATATCAATAGGGAGGCAATGTATATAATGGTTAGACCTGGTGCCTGAGAATGTCACTTTGCTTACAGGCACTGAGCAAGCTTTATAACCTGCAACTCTCACTTTGTCACTCAGTAAAACAGGTTTAATGACCCTACTTCAAGAAGGGGCTTTTGTTTATATTTGTAAAGCATTTTGAGTTCTTCCAATGTATGTTACATGTAAATGCAAAGTCTTTTTATTACAGTAAATTAATTTATTTTTCAGAAATATAAGACTACTTCAGCATCCTTCCTTGTATCTAGAAGTTTCTTGGGTCTCCAAAAACTAATCTTTCATTCCATTTGTGCTATGGTTCTTAGGCGTAACCTTACCATTTTGGTCTTAAATCAGACCTGGTACAGTAACACAGTAAATCAAGAGCCTGTATAATAACTTAACACAGTTCTGTATTATTTAATAGATGATTTCATTGTTTTCAACTGTATCCATGCCACATTTCAATAAGGGTTGGTTTTGCCATAAAATGTGGTCAAGTAATCTAAACTGTTTTTGTAAACCATCAAGAAAATAGCTGCATTTAAGGGTTTTGATTCATTTGAACTTTGTGGATTTGGGCAAAACTGGTTGCTGTTTGTGGAGGTGATAATAGCCTATTTAAAATATTGTTTCAGAGCTTAAATTCAAGTCACAAATCAGCACTTACTCTGTTGAATGAACTGCTACTACTGGTAAAATCTAGAAGACTTGATTTCATTTTGCACACACACACAATATATTTCACTTTTCATTTTTTTAAGGGCGGAAAAAGCATTCAAGTTGTGTCGGTGTTTGTGTATCAATGCTCTGTTTGAATTAAGATAAAGCATTTTGTTTGCATATGTAAAGCAAATGTAATAAAAAGGAAACTCAGTGCCACCAAAGCTGAAAACAAGGGACTTTGGAAAATATATTTTGATATATAACTGGCGAGAATTTCCTTCATTTTGCAAAGCCACGAGCCACATGCATCAGCTCACCGCAAAGTCATTAGGTCTTTTTAAGCTCAGATGAAAAACATTAACAAATACCACAAAAGGCTTTAGTATGGCCCCTTTGTTCATTCACATATGGCAGTTTATAACTCCTGCGCCACTTGGGTCGTGTGTTTGTTTAAGCTGCCTCCATCAGGCCAGCCCTGAAAGAACAAAAGACATCTTGAGCGATCCTAAGCAGGAAATGGGCTAATCTAAACACGGTTTGTGACACTATAAGTAGAATAGAAGAGGGAGGGATTGATTAGTCATTAATGTCCAATTGACTCCATATGGACGTTGCAATAATAAGGCCTTTTTTAGTGCAGTAGCAGAGTTATTGAATTAGAGGTTTATGTTTCCTCCAAGCTGACCTTAGGGAATTTCCTTTTGGTTCTTCTTGTTGATGTTTAAAAAGAATAGAGTCTCTAATAGGAAAAATAGAAGCATTATCTGCAGCAACACTTGCTAAGAATATCATATCTGAGTGTGGCATTAATGTAAGAGAGAGTTTTTAGCCTCTGCTACAGTATACTTTTAATTCTCAGTATTTACTTACCATGTTTAAATGCCTTTGGAGGTAAAATATTTTAGAACCCATGAAAATGTTACAATTCATCTAATAAATCAGTTATATTTTGCTCAGGTTTTTCTCCTCCCTTCCAGGCTTCAAGTGCTGTTCATGAGAAATGTTGGATTTTGGAATACCAGCTGAATAGTATTTGTTTGGTATTTAGAGGGTGACCAAACACTGCCATTCAGGATACCTTTGCCTCAGACCTCATACCCCTTGGTCTAGTGATTTCTCTGTTCTGTTGTTAGCATTGTGGAATGTCACACACAAGACAATTGATGGGAGTAGGGTTTGACAGTGGCTCTTTAAGTGCCCATATATTTTGCCTTCTTGCTGGTAATAAAGTGTCATCTGCATGTGGATGAGGATATAAAGAAAATAAAGAGGTAAAAAGGCAGAGAAGGAATAAGAAACATGGCAATAAATCTAGGACTTTGCCTGGGTCACTCCTTAATATCCCGCTATCAAGCAGAAATTTTGGTCACATTTTGCAAAATCAGCCACTTGAATTCATATCTAAAAATCTTCAGTAAAATGGTATTTGTTGTGTTTTTCAAATCTCTAAAGTTTTGCCCATCCATTAATTTCAGAAATGGTTTTGTCATTAATGTTTGTAAAAAATATCACACTAACAGTAGTGGAGTCTGCGATCCTTTGTCTAGGAAGTGCAGAACAGAGAAGTGCAGTCTTTTTTTCACTCAACTTTGTTTTGTCCTTCCCCATATTCTGGAGGGATCCATCTCTGAGAACAAGTGTGCATTATGGTTTCAATGCTCATTCAGTACTTGGTATCACTTCCATAACCTAACCAGCAGTAGCAATGCTAGTCTCTGTCTTTCTCTCTCTCTTTCTCTCTCTCTGGGATTCCTTGAATTGAGTAAGATTTCCTCTTGGATGCTTATAACTACTGAGTGCAAAGATGAGAAATTAGGCCAATTTTGGCAAGGAACACTCTCTAGCAGTGACTGTACATGACGTTTCTATATCAGCACTGATGAGAGCCCACAAATGCTCCTTATGTCACACTCTCTGATCTTCCTGGAGACAATGCTTGATCTCAAAGTGTTGGGCACCATTCTTGATGGTGATCCTCCAGATTACCTAATCCTCCACCTGCCTCTCTCAGGTTTCAGTGTCAATGCCACACTTTACCAAGGTGTTCTTAAGGATATCACTGCAGCTCTTCCTTTGCCCACCACGAGACCTCATCCTGGTCCCCAGCTGAGCATAGAAAATCTGTTTAGGCAAACATGTGTCAGGCATCCTGAACACATGACCAGACCATCGTAGCTGCCTTCAGGCAATTATTGCCTCAGTGCTGCAGGAATCAGCCTCTATGAAGATGCTAACTTTGGTCTGTCTGTCCTGTCACATTTTGCCCAATATTCTTGTCAGGTATCTTTGGTGGAATTTCTCCAGATCTTTAATATGACATCTCTAGGGAGTCCAAGCTTCAGCTCCATATAGCAACGTTGGAATGACCACAACATTGTGGACATCAATCTTGGTCTGTGTCTGGATGTCACGGTCATCGAAGACTTGCCTTCGTAAATGTCCAGAATCCACACTAGCGCTGGAAATTCGGTGGCAGATTTCATTGCCAATATCAGCATTGCTGGACAGATAGCTTCCGAGATAGAAGAAGCTGTGGGCATTCTCCAGCACTTGGTCATCCGCTGTGATGGTTAGTTTGGGTAACGGTATGATGGATGTTGGCTGAAAGAGAAAATTGCTCTTTGTTTCAGCAATGCTAGTACTCCAGATTGGGATGGGGTGTGACCACCAGGTTCTCCTACTTACCCAAATAAGGGCAGCACGCGGGGACTATAAAGGATCAGAGAGATGTTGAAGTCAATAGGAGTTTTGTCATTATCTTCCAAAAGGCATGATTTTGGCCATAGAAGACTGCCCCTTCTCCAAAATCTCACAATCTAAAAGATAAGACAGACAAACAGATACAAGCAAACAGCAAATAAGCAATATATCAGAAGTTACAATACAATTTTCTCAACATCCCACTCAGGGGGAGAATATTTTTCCCCACTCTCTCCTCTGTCCAGATGCTGACCAAGCTCTTTCCCAGACCTTAATGACTCGAAGTGCTTTCCTTCTCAACTACCCAGGCCTCTAGAAAAACAGTTCACCTATTCTAGTTGTCAAAGATTTTTTAAAGTTTAAGTGTTTGGCTGGATCAGGGCCATAGTACTGTATCTTCTTAATTTTCTTTTGACCTTGTGTAGTCTTCACATGCTAACCCTAAACTTAACACTGGGCATATCCAAAAAGTAATCACTCTCCTCTAAACCGCTTTTTGTTCTGTATTATCTCATCAATAGTGCAGCCCAACAGAAGCGGAAGAGCTGGAAGGCAAAGCAACCCTCCACCCTTAGAAGCTGAAAGTGTCACTTCTAGTATAGACCTCGCCTCTGCTGGGCTGAGGAATAGATTTCCCTGCCAACTAAGCCAATAGGGCAGCCAAAGCTTATGCTTTTGCAACGATTTTGAATGCTAACCAAACTCCTCATTCTGGAAGTCAGACTCCCATTCTGTAACTGCATTATGAACAGTTCCCTAGTGAATATACACAATTGTTGTAATTCCCCTCGCGCGCGCGCGCGCACACACACACACACACACACACACACACACAGAGTTGGTAATGTATTTTGTACATAATTTTTTGCAGAGGCATTTTATTAGACAAGGATGAGCACACTCTTCCTATGAACCAGAACTAAAGTCCTTACCACTTTACAGTCTTTTATATCCTCTTCAGATTCTATAATATTCTGGCTATGTCTACACTATAGAGTTTTTTTGGACAAATGGTGATTTTTCTGACAAAACTTCACTTATGTCCTCACTGCAATCACGTTCTTTAAAAAAAAAAAAAAGAAAGAAAGAATGGAGGGATTTTTCTGACACTGGCAAACATATTTCTACGAGGAAGGAGCCTTTTCCTGAAAGAGTTCTTTCGGAAGAAGGCATGTGTGGATGGGGAAGAGGGAGTTCTTTCGAAAGATGAGGAAAGAGGAAAAAGCTCAAGTGCCCTGGGGCCACCCCATCCATAGTAATCACAGCTTAAATGCGAGATAGCATCTTTTGAGTGGAGATGCTATCTTTTGAAAAGGCAGATCACTTTTTCAATGCGTTTTGGCAGTGTGGACGCTCTCTTTCGGAAGAAGATTTTTCGGGCTATCTCTTCCAGAGAAGATTCTTCTGAAAGAGGCCTGCAGTCTGGATGTAGCCTCTGTCTTTTTGCTTCTGGATCACTCATTATTGCCACTATCAGCACAAAACAAGAACGCAAGAATGTGGCTTGTAAAACCTGTTGAAATTCCTTATGTGGGAGAAGGAGCTTTTTTGATATTTGATTGACAGGTTGAAGTTGTGTTGAGCTGATTTGCAGTTTGAAAAAAAAAATTATTGTTATGGGTTTCAACCTGCAAGAACACATTTTACATTTGTGCCTTTTATATCTTCATAGGCTTTCGTTATAACTTTAGTGAGTATTAAGAATTTTTGCTCCCTGGTTATACTACTTTTTGCAAACAGAAGCACTTTCTGTAATGTATAGTATATTAAACATGATCCTGGACTTGTGGGACATTTAGCATAGACAGGTTGTGTGATTGTTAATTATTTTTAAAAGCTCATTTTGCACAGATTCTTTTATGAGAGCCTTCAGGCTTAGTTGCATGTATTCACTCAAAGATCAAGTGGAGAAAAGCTCAACTTTTTTTGGCTTCCTTCTCAAGTCCTTCAGGCGTAGACTTGCTCAGAGCAGATGCATCAAGAGGTT